>NW_028261389.1:42520260-42827760 GCF_051295495.1 Thamnophis sirtalis | reverse complement strand
TACTTTAATATCTAACTATTACCTATAAGTTTTCCATATCTTTTTTATTTTTTGCCAATATGGTAATATATTTCACACAATATGAAATATATATTTTTTTCCCTGTTCAAGTTTTGTAAATGTTTAGAACCAGCGTAATACAATTCTTCTTCTCTTGGTAGTTTTCCCTCAGTACTTTTTATGTGACCTTGTTCAATTCTATTTTGACATGAATAAGATATTTCTACAGTTTAACTGATCAATATTAAAAGAAAACATTGGGCAATTTGTCTTTTTAAAATGCCATCCTGACAAATACAGCTCCCTAGGAATTTTTTATCCCTGCTAAGATTTTCCCACTGGTCTTATTTGCAACGTTCAATCTCAGAAGAGCAATTGCTTACAATCACTTTTAAACAGCTTATCAACCTGCAAATTTTCCATGTTTCATCAATTGGTTTTGGGAGGAAATTAAAATGATATTACACAACAGATCATAGGTAGGCATATATAGATCTGATTTTATTCATTTATTTGTATATCAGATTTGGAGAAAGCCCATTTCACTCACTCTGCAGCAACTCTGGGCAGCATTCAATTAAAACATAAAATTTATATTGTATTGTAGTAGGAGCGTTAGGCGTAAACAACCAGATTTACATGTGAAGAGTTCAATTAGATATTTTGTCACTCCTACCTATTTCACAGAAATCTATGGCTAGCAGTCTCCATCTGGGCCAGACTAGATACAATCTTGTTCCTACATAATGATTTCAGGCTAATTCCTCACTTGACTTCTCCTCCTGCCTCAGTCAGTCTCTCACTCTGACAAGGAGGGAATTAAACAAGGATTAAAATTAATAAAGTTAAAAAGGTAGTGGGTGGGGCCTTGAATTTAACTTTCACTTATTTATTTATTTATTTATTTATTTATTTATTTATTTATTTATTTATTTATTTATTTATTTATTTATTTATTTATTTATTTATTTATTTATTTATTTATTTATTTATTTATTTATTTATTTATTTATTTATTTATTTATGTATTAGACTTATATACTGCTTCATAGGATTTTCAGCCCTCTCTAAGCGGTTTACAGATTTTTTTAGCAAATTGAGTCAGCAACTTGCCCCCACAGTCTGGGTCCTCATTTCACCCACCTCGGAAGGATGGAAGGCTGAGTCGACCTTGAGCTGGTGAGATTTGAACCGCTGAACTGCAGATCACAGTCAGCTGAAGTGGCCTGCAGTACTGCACCCTAACCACTGCGCCACCTCAGCTCAACTTAATTAAAGTTGTATGTTCCTCTTTGAGTGCCAAGCAAATCAGCAGAACCAGGTCTTCAGACATTTCCAAATGTCTTCAGAGATTTCCAAAAAGCCAACAAAATGATAGTTGGGCTTACCTCTGGGAATAGAATGTTCCAAAGGGCAGGAAGGCTCTGTTTCTGGACCCCACCTGTTGAAATTCTTTAACTGAAAGGTTCCGTAACACACCCTTCCGTCCTAATCTGGTGGTTCAGTTCAAAATAAAGTACCACTTTATAATGCCTTGGAAAGGTCACACTTGGAATACTGCATTCAGTTTTGGTCGCAACAGGGTAGAAAAGATGCGGAGACTCTAGAAAGAGTGCAGAGAAGAGCAACAAAGATGATTAGGGGACTGGAGACTAAAACATATGAAGAACGGTTGCAGGAACTGAGTATGTCTAATTTAATGTAAAGAAGGGCTAGGGGAGATATGATAGCAGTGTTCCAATATCTCAGAGGTTGCCACAAAGAAGAGGGAGTCACACTATTCTCCAAGGCACCTGAGTGTAGAACAAGAAGCAATGGGTGGAAACTAATCAAGGAGAGAAGCAACTTAGAACTGAGGAGAAACAATTAATCAGTGGAACAGCTTGCCTCTAGCAGTTGTGAATGCACCAACACTGGAAGTCTTTAAGAAGATGTTGTATAGCCATTTGTCCGAAACGGTATAGGGTTTCCTGCCTAGGCAGAGGGTTGGACTAGAAGACCTCCAAGGTCCCTTCCAACTCTGCTATTGTATTGTAAAATAATGAGGTGAAGAGATTTCTACCGTTAACCTGACTCCATGCGAATTGATGGTGATCTTTTTTAAAAAATTATCTTTCTCTTCATTTATCATTTTCTTCAAAAACAAAGGTTCATTCTCAGCTATCTTATTCTTATCCATTCCCATCTCATATTTTCCTATATGTATGTATTAAAATATGGGCTACACAATCTTTTCTTCTTGCTTTCCTGTTCGCAATTAAGTACTTGATAAGCCATAAAGAATGAGTAGTGAGCTATAATTTAAGGTGTAAAGTACTTGATCCAAATCTAATCCAAAGCATTTATTATGAAATGAGGTAATTGCAATGACAGAAGTGATTGATGCTTTTAATTCAAAATAGTTTAATCAAGTATTTAGTTTAACTAATCCCAAGAGCTGTTTCAATATTTTGGGGTTCACTGAAGATATTCTCATTTAGTAAACCATTGATGGAAGTGCCAAAAACAACAACAACAACAAAAGTCTGAAATAGGGCACATCTGGAAGAAAGGTGGCTTACATGAATTTTGTCTCTCCAAATCAAAGAGAAAAGTACCTGAAAAGCTACATTAACTTTAACAAGTGGATTCCTTAAAGCCCAGCAGATTCTTTTTCAGGCTTATAACAAATAATGATGATGATGATGATGATGATGATGATGATGATGATGATGATGATGATGATGATAAGTACATTATTATATAACAATAATTATCAAGTACATTTGATGAATTCGCAAGATATTAAAGTCCAAATTGAGTGGAGGAAACATCATAAAAGCCATAAATATCTGGGCTATACCTGTGATCCGATACTTTGCAGGAATAATTGTCTGGACCCAGATGGAGTTGGACAATTTGGATAGAAAAACAAGGAAGCTTATGACAATGAATCATGCTTTGCACCCTAAAAGTGATGTTGACTGATTATATCTACCAAGAGCTGAGGGTGGTCGAGGACTCCTACAAATAAAACAGACTGTGGAGGAAGAAAAACACAGCTTGAATGATTACATCCAGAAAAGTGAAGAACCAATGAAATAAGTAAATAAAGGAGGCCTTTTAAAGACATCTACGTCAAAAGCTGAATATAAGAAAGAAGTAATTGAGAAGCGAGCTGAAAATTGGAAAAATAAAGTTTGGATTTGAGTACAGCAAAAACCACTGAGAACATTAGGTTCAGAAGGTTTTAGAAAATGAGAAGTCAAGATCTTGTGGGACTTCAGAATCCATACTGACAGGCACTTGGCCCACAACACACCTGACATAATAATAGTTGAAAAGAAAAAAGTATGGTTCATTGACATTGCAATACCTGGAGATGCACAAATTGAAGATAAACAGCAAGAAAAAATCACAAAGTACCGGGAGTTGCAAATTGAAGTTGAGCGACTGTGGGAAATGAAATCGTGTGTTGTCCCGATTGTAATTGGAGCCCTTGGAGCAATACCCAAAGGGCTACCTCGCTAATTGGAAATTTTAAATTTATCAGACTTGAACATTCTGATTCTACAAAAAACCACCCTACTTGGAACAGCTTATATTCTCCGATGTTACCTTAACAGTTCCTAGGCCCTTGGTTAGGACTCGGGCTGTTGAGCTACCAACCAGCCGCAAAGTGAATCTCACTAAAGATGATGATGATGATCATGATGATGATCATGATGATGACGACGATAAACAATAATAATAATTCACATACTCAGCTGCTGTAAAAAAATCACGCAGACTGATTATAAATTGCGGTACAATTCAGTAGCACAAATGATCCATTGGAATTTGTGCAAAAATTATAATATTAAAACAGCAACAAACTGGTGGGAACATAAGCCTGAAAAAGTCACCAAAAATCAGATGGTCAAGATCTTGTGGGATTTCCGTATACAAACGGACAAAATACTGGTGCATAATACACCAAACATCACACTGGTTGAGAAAAATAAGGTCACAATCATAGACATCGCAATACCAGGTGATAGCAGGGTCGCCGAGAAGGAACATGAAAAAATCGCAAAATACCAGGACTTAAAAATCGAAATTCAACGTCTATGGCACAAACCAGCAGTGGTAATTCCAGTGGTAATCGGCACACTGGGTGCTATTCCAAAAGCACTGGAATTACATTTAAAACAGTTAAAAATTGACAAAATCACCATCAGTCAAATGCAAAAAGCCGCACTGCTTGGATCTGCACGCATATTACGAAAATACGTTACGACGTCCTAGGCCCCTGGGTGGGGCCTGACTAGTAACCAATGCCAAATCTGGCAAAACAATTGGCCGCTGTGATACAATTGTATAATAATAATAATAATTCCTGATCCTCCTTCCTACCACCAACAGGAAGGTATGCCTCTTTCCTCCTCCCCATTCCTGATCCTCCTTCCTACAACCAAGCAGGAAGGTAGGCCTCTTCTCCAACCCCCTCCATTCTGGATCTTTCCTTCCTACCATCAAATAAGAAGGTAGGCCTCTTTCCTGCTATGGCTGGGCCTGGACAGCTATCTGGTGCAGTTCCTACAGTTATAATATTATCATCCTTGAACCAAGTAATGCACTTAGCACTGAGAACCAACCCAGGCACCTACCATCACTAATGATGAGGAGAAACCAACAAAATTCCACTTTGGATCGGTCATCGCCTGGGTCAACAAGGACCACGTCAGATGCTATGGCTCCTGGACATCTGTCAAAAAAGGGGCTACAGGGCTCAGTTGTTACTGCCAGGGAACCAGGGTGTGCAACTGCAAAGCAACGGGAACCAAAGCGCAAAACCTGGACAACTGAAGAAAATTGACAAATCCTCAAATATTACTATCAGGCAGAACCAACAGCCAGGGGATTTAAAAAAAGAATGATGCAACTGTGGAAGGAACAAGACCCAGAAAGTGACATAACTGAACAAAGATTAATGGATCAAAGGCGCTTCATCATCCGTAATAAAGTTTTCATACAAGCGGAAATGCAACATCTAGAAATATTGGCTAAAAAGAAAACAACAAGTGATGATGAACAAGCTGAAGAAATTGGTCCAACACCTGAACAAATTGACCAGCCAGTGGAAGAAACAAACATACAGGATGAAGACCCTCCTGTGCAACAACTTGAAAGTGTAGAGCTAAGTGATCTAGCAAAAATGCTAAAAGAAAAAATTGAAAACCACATCAAAGAAAATGTAGAAAGAAAAAGACTCCATATCATTCACAAAAGGAATAGCAAACGAGTGAAAGATATGTTAATTGCCATGAACAACATTTTAACTTCCATCCCATCCAGCACACTATATGAATCCAACCAATTAATGTATAGCACAGCAGCCATTATAACTGCAGAACTAGATTATAAAATGTCAAAAAAAAACAACAACCACTGGAACACCAAAGTGGAAAATTCGACTTGAAAATAAAATTAAAAAATTACGAGGGAATATCAGCAATCTGAAGTTCTCAAAAGAAGGAAAACTAAAGAACAAAAAGCTGAAAAATAGTTTGCACAAAAAATACTGTTATATATTATGATTTGTGTTCTGTCATATTCAAAAGGGCTAGCAACTGCTCTGTGCTCCCTGATTGGTTGGGACACAGAAGAAGCTGTTGCTAGCGTACTCTGATTGGCTATTGCTGCCTATAAATACTCTGGTGACCGTTGGAACCGTTTGAATTGCTTGTCATCTCTCTTCTGTAACTAATAAAGTACACCTACTGGCTTATCCATGGCTCCTGTGTTCCCTCCCACATCAGTATGTAACAATTGGCGATGAGGATGGGATAAGCAATTCCCACAGGGCCTGGATCAAGAAAAAAGCCAGTCGCAGCCACCTCTGTTACGCAGAGGTCCAGAGGCTACCCGAGGCTACTGTCCAGCAGCAGCAGCTGTGGCCACCGCGGCGTCTATGCCAACTTGCACTGGTGCCAAGGACGAGCAGTGGACAGCGGAAACCGAGGCCAGCATGAGCCCAGCCAAACCAGTTCCTAGCCAACTGTCTGGGCCCGAGGTCATTGGGTGGTCTGCCTGCTTGCAAAGCCAGTCTGCCTCCCTACACATGAGATCAGCCTGCCAATCTCCAGGAGAGATGCCTCTACTAGCCGTCGCCGAAGCCGAGAGCCGAACTCCGCCTCACCACCGGCCTCCGTTCTTCAAAAAACCGCACTGCCACCGGCCTCCGTTCTTCAAAACCGCACTGCCGGCTCGCCCTCTACGCCCTCACCCTCACCTACTGCCTCCGCTCTGTTTTGTGGCTTCAAGAGTGACACACCGGTCGAATTGAAGTCATTTAAGCCTCTGCCGGCTTGCAGAACTGCCTTTACAAGTTGTCAAAGCCTTCCGAGCCAAGCCGCAGCTCAAATACACATTCGGCTACATTGTAACAGCCTTCTACCTTACTGAAACCGTCTTGCTACTTTGTTTCTTACTGCCGGTCTAGCCGGGTTTTCATCGATAAAGTGTTACGAAACATGCTGAAAATGAATTAAAACAAAAGGAATGTGAGGGGAAATTATTAAAACAAAAAGCTAAATTAATTGAAAAAGGAGTTGAAACTACTATGCTTCTGGGCGTGTTCTTTTACTGTATTTACTTCCCCTCCAACTGAGCTGGGGGGAAGGAGTGTTATATATTATGATTTGTGTTCTGTCATATTCAAAAGGGCTAGCAACTGCTCTGTGCTCCCTGATTGGTTGGGACACAGAAGAAGCTGTTGCTAGCGTACTCTGATTGGCTATTGCTGCCTATAAATACTCTGGTGACCGTTGGAACCGTTTGAATTGCTTGTCATCTCTCTTCTGTAACTAATAAAGTACACCTACTGGCTTATCCATGGCTCCTGTGTTCCCTCCCACATCAGTATGCAACAAATACAACCTGGGGGAGAAAACAATAACGGAAATAATAATAATGGAAGAACTAAAACAATGTGCAATAGCAACAGCAAGGAAAATTAAGATACAAATCTTAATCGAATAAAACAATAACGTGAAAATGTCCAGTTCAGAAGAAACCAACACCTCTTCTACCAGTCCCTTGATGAGAAAATCAAATCCAAACTAATATTCACCCATGTAAAGAAAAAACTTTGAACTTTTGGAAAGAACTGGGGGAAAACCCAGTGGAATACAACAATTCTGCCTCCTGGATCAAAGATATTCAACAACAAACAACAAAAACAAGATGGAAAATATTGTAATAAAAACTGACATGGTGGCAAAATAAGCAAGAAGGTCAAGAACTGGAGTGCACCTGAATGAACTGCATGGATACTGGCTAAAACACCTGACAAGCCTCCATCATCGCATGGTCACTCAACTTGATCAAATGCTTCAAAATGCAACAAGCGAAGAATGGTTAACAGCTGGCCGAACATACTTGATAATGAAAGATCCAGAAAAAGGCACAGAACCAAGCAACTATTGCCCAATAACTTGTCTGCCAACAACATTCAAACTTTTTACAAGGATACTGGCAAATTCAGTATTCAATCATCTGATGGAAAACAGTTTGTATCCAGTAGAACAAAAAGGAAATTATAAAAAATCAAGAGGAACAAAAGATCAGCTGCTCATAGACAAAATGGTACTAAAAATGCAAAATGAAGAAAAACAAATTTAAATATGGTGTGGATTGATTACAAGAAGCCATTTGTCTCATTACCCCACAGCTGGATTAACACCTGTCTGGAAAACTTTGGAATCAGCAAAAATATCTGTACATTTTTTAAAGCAAATATGCAAAAATGGGAAACAGTTCTAACAACAAATGGGGAGAATATTGGTGAAGTCAACATCAGACGTGGAATCTTCCAAGGGGATTCACTTTCACCACTACTGTTCAACATTGCATTAATTCTACTGACAATAATACTACGAAACATAAAACTGGGATACCAAATCTCAAGCCAACATGGCAAGATAAACCATCTACTATACATGGATGATTTAAAAATGTATGTGAAAAGCCCCACTGAACTTAAATCAATATTCAACACAGTTCAACTGTTCAGCAGTGACATCAAAATGAACTTTGGTCTTGAAAAATGTGCTATATTATCCATGCGGCGAGGAAAATGGAAAAAATAGAAGGAATAGAACTGGGAAATGGAAATATAGTGAAAGCATTAGCAAAGGAATGATAGTTACAAGTACCTAGGCATATTGGAAGCAGATAACATCTTGAATGGAAAAGTCAAAGAGTCAACGCAAAAGGAATACATCAGGAGAGTCTGCAAAATATTAAAATCAAAGCTGAATGCTGGAAACATAATCAAAGCCATTAATACATGGGCAGTTCCAGTGATATGCTACTCAGCTGGAATCATCAACTGGCTGAAATGGAAAACTTGGACCAGAAAACACACAAACTTTTGAATATGTACCACACTTTACATCCACAAAGTGACATCGACAGGTTGTACCTGCCAAGAAAAATAGGGGGCAGGAGATTATTGCAAATCCATCAAACTGTAGAAGAAGACAAATGAAGTTTCAATGGTTATGTGAACCAAAGTGCAGAAAAATTGCTGCCGGGTGTGAAAACAGAGAACAGCATAAAAACAACAGAAACAAAAGCAGAATATAAGGAAAAACAGTTGGATGACAGATTAAATAGATGGAAAACCAAAGCTTTGCACGGACAGCACTTGAAAAACATTGAAGGAAAATGTGATGACAACTTGACATGGACATGGCTTAAGGTGGGAACTATCAAGAAAGAAACAGAAGTTTTAATACTGGCTGCTCAAGAACAAGCACTACAAACTAATGCCAAGAAAACGAAGATACAAAAATCCACTGGCAACCCAAGTTGCCGACTTTGCAATAACAAAGTCGAAACTGTTTCACATTTAATATGTGAATGCAGCAAAATCACACAAACTGATTACAAAGCTAAACATGACCGAGTTGCTAAATTAATCCACTGGTCATTATGTAAAAAATATGATTTACCTGTATCCAGAAAATCATGGGAACATAAAGTGGAAAAAGTTATCGAAAATGAGAAGGTGAAGATCATGTGGGACTTTTGAATACAAACGGATCGTCATTTGAAACACAACATGTCAGATATCATGGTTGTAGAGGGCCGAAGTGTACAGTTTATTGATATCGCTGGTCCTGGAGATGCCAGAGTCGAAGAAAAAGAACTAGAAAAAATAATGAAATATCGCAACCTGGCCATCGAAACTACACGGCTATGGATGAAGCATGTAACAGTGATACCCATTGTCATTGGGGCACTTGGCATCATGTCCAAGAATTTTACAAGATACATCAACAAATTGCAGCTTCCTGCAATAACACCAGTGGAACTGCAAAAAGTGCACTACTCGGAAATCTTATAATTTAAGAAGGTACTTGGTTGATACCTAGGACACTGGCAGCAATCCATATCAACCATTAGCACCAGTCACTGGTATCTGTAATGCATTTTTGAATGTTCAGTTGGCTGAGTTTCATATTTAATGAATAAAGTATATAATAATCAAGATACTTTAATGAGTAGAAAAAGAGTACTTGAGCCCATAACATTTATCTTATATCAATATAAAGCATGCCTGACATTACAAAGAAATTAAAACAAAGTACTGTGGTTAATTTTTGGGTTGCAGCTGCCGTTGTGCAATTTCACTCATTGGACAATGTCATGAATGTACCAGAACAATTTTCATTTGGTCATCTCAGTCTTCAAAGACATGTCTTTAATACTGCCAGAGTCTGAATCTCAAGGCAAATAAAGATAGATCATCATACACCTACAAAGCAAACAGTTTTTAATGCTTACTTTATCCAGTGACTGTCAGCTATATTCTTGCAGTCATTGATTACTAAGGTGCTTGGAAATCAAACACCAGTAAGTTGTAAAAGCATAATTTCAGGTCAACACTTTGGTAACAGCAATATGTTTTTGTTAAATGTTTATGATCAACTATACTGAGTTGTCTATGCAAATTATGTAATTAATATAATTCAGCCAGCAAGATGACTCACAGTGAAAGCAAGATTTACTTTCTGTCTTGGTCAGAACATAATGGTTAAAATACATAATTCTTGAAGTAATGGAAAAAAGAAAACACAAACACTGGGGAAAAAATGTGTGCATTACAAATGAAGAGTTAAAAGTAGTATTATCCCTATCTTTGATTCTTTCCAGGGTAAGTAATGCAGAACAACTCACTTTCCTTGCTGCTAATAGTGCAGTGGTAGGTTAAGAGTAATGCAAATCTAAACCAAGGATTTTTAAGTTTAGATTTGAAATTAAAATATTTTAATACTTAATTACCAAAGTATATTGTAAATACATATGTTATTGCAATTGGAATGGTAAAATAAAGTGATGAAGACTTACCGAACTACAGTTTTGGTGTCATTATTTTTACAAATACATTGGGTTTAATTATCTGAGTTACAAAGATGATGATGACGATGACAACGACGACAATGATGATGATGATTTTAAGATTATCAATGCAATTTATAAAATAAATCAAACCAGTGAGATGTTTCATTTTTGTTAGAATAAACTCACTGAAGAGAAGAAAACCACCCCAACTCTGCCAATATATTTGCCAAGAGCCCTGAATATAGGATGCATGCCATATGCATCTGGGAAGCCACCAAAGCAATATCTTTCCACAATTATTAGCTTCCAGTCATTATAGCAATAACTTTGAAAATTTGGCCTTCCTCCGACAACACATTAATTGATCAATCATGGGTTGGTTGTTCTGCAAATAGAATTACCGACCGGGGGGTGGGCAACCTTCCCATCAAAGGTGGCCCCTATTTTTCTACTTGCATTTTTACATGCTTTCGAACTGCTGGGTTGGCAGAAGCTGGGACAAGCTCACTCTGTTATGCAGTGCTAAGGATTCGAACTGTCGAACTGCTGACCTTTCTGATTGACAAGCTCAGTGTCTTAGCCATAGAGCCACCATGTCCCTTTTACATATAAATGTAATAATAAACAAGCAAACAAACAAATAAATAAATCCAGTTACCTCTCAAAGACTTACAATTAATTCAAAATAGACATATAATTGTATACAAACTTAAACTAACTAGACTCAAGTGGTTGTATATGGCAATTGATTAATCAGTTAATTGATTTTGCTTATCTAATCCTCCAAGAAAACTTGGCAGAGAAAAAGGACATCTGAAAAAACAAACATAGCCTTAGCAGTGCAAAAACCATTTCTGGAAAGCTAAGTGATTGCCACAGCCAAGCTGCACAAATTCCACACAATGGCCCAGTTATAGTGGTGTGTCGCCAGGAGTATTGGTAAGATGATTTTATTTGGATAGAGGTTGATTCAGTTAAATGAGTTTTGAAAACAGGGCCATTCTATTGAGACAGTGTATTTTCCAGCTTCAAGAGAATTATGACATAATTACTATTTATCTTATTCCAAATGGCTTGGGTGTCTGGCTGGGGAGGGAATGCATATCATATTTGGAAGAGGGAATGAAGGATGCTGAAGCAATGTTCTTTCCTTTGGGGCTGTAGCCTACACAGATTTTCTCAGGGCCAACGTGAATATAAGGCAGCCTCGGAAATCTGGTGTGCCTGTCTGCAACTTATTGAACTTCATTGAACTTCACATTTTTTTTTGATAATTGCAGGATATAATGGCAAAATACCCTCAAAGAAAAAAAACACATTAAAATGAGAACTTCATAACACTTGATTATATTACTGCAGATAGGCATTTAATTCAAATTGCCAAATGACAGAACCCCTGACTTCATGAAGTGTTTAGTGTTTAAAACAAAAAAGCTAATACTTCCATTGAACAGGTTTTGGATATTGGTATCTTTTGACAGTGATGATTCTACTTTTTCTAATGCAAACTTTGGACAATGTATTCTTCAAATACTGGAGGTGCGATGCCTGGCTGTGATATGCCTACAGTAAAGCTGAAGAACAGTTGGAATCTACTGAACTTTTAAAAGGGAATTTCTTTCAAGATAGGTTTTGGATGCCTTAGACAATGAACTGTATTGTCAAATTCATTGAGTGTTGTGTTCTTTTAGCCTTAGTAAACTATAGCTCTTTCTGTCAGATGAAGCACATAATAGAGAACTGAGGAACTTCATTCAAAATCAAGAATTCTAGCCTATGGGGTTTCATCTTATTAAATAATATACATCTACTTAAAATTTTCATAAACATACATCTCGTAAATTTACATAAAGCAATGTTGAGGGTGATTTAGAGTTCTGGAATGAGCTGCTTCCCATTTGCTGATAACAGCCAACTTTATTGTTCTTTATTACTTGCTCTTGAACATTGCCCGAATCTGATAATTGGGGTGAAAAGCTCAACTGAATCCAGACAAGGTAGAAATGCTGTTGGTCTGTAGACAATGTTCTGAGTGGGATAATAACTGAATGAAATATTATATTTTAAATGCTCACAGTGCTTACTTTTACACAGTTTGGAGATGACATTAAACACACTGGTCCTCAATTTTCCATTAGCAGTTTAATCAAGTTTTTACCATTTAAGAAAACTGCCAAAGCCTTTCTAGCTTTACTCTGATTTGAAAATGTTTTCTTTGTCCAAGTTTGTTTGTTTTTTAATTTATTTATGTTACAGCATTTCTAAGTTCCATGCTGTAATGCATTGAGAAAGTGCCTAAAAGATTTTAGTGACTAGGATCCAGCTGCTTGAGTACATATCAGTAATTAATGAGATCATATAACATCATTATGAAAATAACAGCCTAACTGGTCAATTGTAGCCTCACTTCAGTAATTTTAACAATCCAAACCAGGATAAGTAGGTGAATGCAGGATCCTCCCAATGCCATTTCTAAATTCTGGCAGAATCTTCCTCTTTTTTCCACAAACCATATTAGCAAATATGCAAATATCAAAGCACAGTGACATAGTAGAGCAAGCCCATATCAGATATCCAAGAGTCATCTCCAACATTTTACAGTTCCATTGACAGCTAATTCTTTATTTTTTCTGGGGTGTTGAATATATATTGAAAAATACTGACTCAATCACAAGATCATAAAGAATATGTATAATATCATCTTCTAACACCTTTAGATATAAGTTTTCTGGTTGGGATTTTTCAACTTTTTATTCCAAAGATCTTGCTAATGAATATAGTTTTTAAAAATCATTTAATTGTCTATAAACAATTTGTAGTCTAGGATTATTCAAAACTCATTTCAGCATTAATAAATCAGATATTCTAAGTGTGTGTGTTTGTGTGTGTGTGTGTGTGTGTGTGTGTGTGGTGTATTGCAATAGTTTCTCCTTGTTTTCTTGTATGATATATGTGATTTTTCTAATTTTACTTTATTTATACAGGTTTAAAGAATATTCTGCTCCCAACAACACTGAAAGCTAGGAATTATTATTTAAAAAGCTACAACAATAAAATAATGGATGTTAGTTAAGACATTTAAACCAAATTGTGAAATTAAAAGGTGTAACTACACTGTCATTTGTGTTTTAAAATAATCCAAATTCCCCTTGCAGTAACTCAAGTGGTTTAAAAAATTATTGCTAATTAACTGATATGCCCATAAAAAGGGAAAGAAAATTCCTGTGAGGTTCAAAATGGGATTATTCCAAATTATAAATTTAGGATGTGATTAAGAGTCAACATGATGTATATGCCCCATCATTTTCCATACATGTAATAATGATTTCTGCAATATGAGATAGTATTTATTTTGTAATGTTTTATTTTATGAGATGAACTATAGAATTTAAAAGAGGAGCTGAGTCCCTAATTGTTCCTACAACATTTCTTAAAATTGATCATCTGAAAACCAATGAGAATTTAATTAAAATAAATATCTAATGATGAAGCTAAAAACTAGAAAAGTTAAAACTGCCATCCTCCTTTGATATCCATAATTTAGATAAAAGGCTATCAGATTTATTTTAATAGGTTTTTTCTTAATACATTAATTGTCTTAAAATACTATAAAACTATTAATATAGGAATTCCTCTATATCAATGTATATCAGTATCAAAATAATATTCATTCTTATATCTTTTATATTCTCCTATACACTCAATGCAGTCTTTTTTTAACCATCAGTATATATCAACATTAAACTAAAATAAACCATTTAAAATATTTAAAACTATCAATGATAGTTGTAAATCCTTGTGATTTTTCCTCAGGATATGTTTTACAAGACATTTAAAACAATTCAAACACATAGTAAAATAAATAGATATAATATGTTTTGGATTTATTTATTTATTTGGTCTATGGCAAAAACATGGACTTATAGTAGTTCAAATGTTAATATCCAGTCCACGCAGCCATTCAAGGACAGGGTGATCTATGTTGAAAAAAATCAGACATTGGGCTGATGTAAGCTCTTGATGAACATTCGGACACAATGTGATGGATATTTTATTGGGGAGCACTACAGTTACACTGAGGGGTAGAGACAAGGCCCCACTTAAACAAGAAGTCCTGACAGACACCACGTTGGGTATCGATTCTGTTCAGAGTTGACCAATGCTGGTGAGGAAGGTCAAAATCTGGCACCTTTTGTGTAGGGTCATCTACATAACTGCCTATATCTGGGCATTCAGCAGTCCATTCGACTTTCTACAGTGTGTTGATGTCAAAGTTGTTAGACAGCTGTTGAGCGAGTGCCATAGAGGGCTTCCTGGATTTAAGCCTGCCAATTGATAGATGAGGAAGATCAGTGTGCACAGAAAGAAGTGGGTTTCTCATAATTTTGTTGTACTCCTTCACTAAGGCTTCCTGCCTATGTAGAGCTGGTGGTGCAATGTGGCTTAAGACAGGGAGCAAGCAAGTATGAGTAGATTGTATGCAATCACTTATGATCTTCATTGTATCATATAGCCTAGCATCAATCTTGCTAGTATGGCACTTATTAAGCCAAACAGGAAGGCACAATTCAGCTGTGGAGTAGACCAACCAATATTGATATTCTGAGAGTAGACGCTATGGCTCCCCATCTTGAGCCAAGGTGGCGCAGTGGTTAAATGCAGCACTGCAGGCTACTGCTAGATCAGCAGGTCAGCGGTTCAAATCTCACTGGCTCAGGGTTGACTCAGCCTTCCATCCTTCCGAGGTGGGTAAAATGAGGACCCAGATTGTTGGGGGCAATATGCTGACTCTCTGTAAACCGCTTAGAGAGGCCTGAAAGGCCTATGAAGCGGTATATAAGTCTACTGCTATTGATCCTCTTAGTTTCTGGAGTAAGTTGTTTCTGGTATTGATTTTAGTGAACATGTTCTCTCGGTGTTTCTTATAGGAGAGAGTCTGGTCCAAAGTTACTCTGAGATACGCTATATTGCCAAAAGTATTCGCTCACCCATCCACATAATCAGAAGTAGTTGTGAGCGAATACTTTTGGCAATATAGTGTATTTGGGTCAGAATCATAAGGGAATAGGTTGTTATTCAGGTAGGACTTTGGGGTGGCATTGGCAATGGAAACAGGTGGTCACCATTTTGCTGACACTGGATATTCCAAGTCACAAAAATTTTCCCAGGGACTTCAGGTCCTCAGAGATGAGGCAGTCCAAAACTTCCAAGTGTTTATCTTGCGTTGTTAGGGGAAGGTCATCTGCATATCCAAATATGCATCCTCTTGTAGCTGGCCAGAATTTGCCAAAAGCTTTGACAGTATCATAGAATGGATCCCACCAACAAGTCAACATTGCCATAGATTTGTGACAGCTATACTTGCTTCAGCTAAAAGATACATCCCTTGAGGATTCAGAAACGATTATATTCCAGGATGGAACAAAGAAACTGTAGACCTCTACCAGGCTTTTCTACAGAGTGGTGATCCAGAGATTGCCAATGGTCTCTTATGCAGCCTGAATGCAGCTTGTCACAATACATGGGAACAACTCACAAACTCATTAAATTTCAGCAAATCCAACAGGAGAGCCTGGAGCCTACTGAGGAAACTGGGAGCTACCAGGCAACCTGCTTGACATACGCCCAGCGTAACTGCTGACCAAGTAGCCATCAAGAAAGCGCTGTCAGCCTTTCGATGGTCAGCTCCAACACAATTTGAATTCACCCACCCTTTCTCTGTGGACGAAATCGACACAGCAATCACCAATTTGAAGCACCAGGTTTTGATGGCATCCACCTAGAATTTCTAATTCATTCAGAGAGACTAACAAGGAATTGGCTTGACAAATTCTTTTCAAACATATGTTTTGGTGAATAATGTTCATAATTATCAAACACTATAAATGTTTATTTCTTTGTTTATGGGATTTTTAACTCCCAAAATCATGTAGCAATTGTGTTTAGTTATTTTTAAGTCCATTATACACTTGAATTTTCTGATAAGGCAGGCTTACAAACAGGGGTGAGCTGCTGCCAGCATTACTGCCGGTTCCAACGATCCAGTCCGCCAAACCACTACCAGTTCGGCCAAACTGGTAGGAACCCACCACTACTTACAAAGTAAAAAACAAATACAAAGATTAAAATTTCTTTGAGGATTATACAGAACATCTCTATAAATGACAGAATTATTCCATTTACATAAATTTTATAGAAAGAACTAGAAAACCACATTTCAATTATATTTTATTAATTTATTAGTTTAAATAGCAATCTGCTTGACCAGGCTTTGCTCTATAAAGGCTATCCCATCAAACCTCTTTTCTTGTTATTAAAACAAAAACTTAAAGATGCTTTCCCATTTATTGTTTAAATAATTTGAAATATTTTTATTGTTGGCTTTCACATTTAATGTTTACATTCAACCTTATTTATGTCTGTTCAGAAATAAAAATTTCAGAGATAATATAGGACCTTTGGCTTCAGCTGTGTACATGTTTAAGGAAACAGCAGAAGAGCCATTCTGAATGATGTGCACTTACAGTATCTCACATTCCAGTGATATTAACTCAAGTTTCCTTTTGTGTGCTTGTCAGCCATAAAGAATGAATATTGTATATAGGCATTTGCAATTTGCCTAATTTGCCTCTTAGAGCTCATAATGAAGATGTTGGTGCACCAGATATATGTGTTTTGATTGCTTCTCCCCATATAATGGCATCATTTTAATGCCATATTCATACTACAATCTGTACAAAAGCACTGTGACCATCCTTTTGTAAAGTTATACAATCATAGCATCACATATATGAACATGCTATGATTTAGAACATTTGGAATATTAAGTGGCCTCCTGTCTCCAAGAGATTGTGGGAAAATTTCTTCTACTAAAAATGTCGATAGATTTATTTTATGTGTAGATGTTATGGAAACATATGAAGACAATTTATTTGTCTATAGATGTTATGGAAATTAAGCTGATGCCAGTTTCTTTTCAGCATTTCATGGATGAAATTCCACAGAAGGCTCCAATTGAGGAAAATATATTCTCCACTCTCTATTATTCCAGTATTCTCTCCCCCCCCCCCACACACACACTATACTGAAAGGTTGGTCCCTATCTCAGTGGTTCCCAAACTTGGCAACTTTAAGACTTGTGGACTTCTCCAGCTCTGCTGGCTGGAGAATTCTAGGAGTTGAAGTCCACAAGTCTTAAAGTTGCCAAGTTTGGGAACCACTGCCCTAACTGATTGGAAAATGAGAGTCCACAGAAATTACCTGCTTTTGTTCTGTGTTCCATAAACAGAAGGAATTCTTCCATTCTTGGGAAGCCAATCCTAGGTCCATTCATATTACAGTTAGTCTCAACATTTGCTTAAGAACTGCAAATTCACTTAACAACCACCCCAAAAAATGACATAAAATCAGGTCCATGATGACCTGTTTAATGACCGGCACAAGTTACAACTGTAATTGCAAGTTCAATTATAGTCATAAGTTGTGAACTATTTGCATTAACAGAAAGGCAAAGATTATTTTATTTTATTTTTTGCACAAGAAGAACAATGTGTCCTGAGGAAAATTATTTACTTTCCTTCCTCTTCTACTGACTTTTAATAAGAATTATTGACTTACCACCACTGTATTCACTGTGGATTTTCTGATGGAGGGGAAAAATGTGACGTTGCCTCTTGTCAGCGTGAGCTGACAGGAGCAATGTAATGGAACAATGAACAACAAGTTACAGAACTCCAAGGGAACTAGCAGAAATCTGTTCAGCTTCTACCACTGGTCAGAGGTTCAGGGTAAAAGAATCAATTTACCCCACACAAATGGCATTGCTGGACTTTTATATATTTCCTTCATGTTTTCAGCTGATTGTAGCGGATGGAGGCAATGTAGTGTCACTAATCCTATTACTACTTTAAAGGGGGAGGGGGCAAAAGACCTAGATAGAATTACTATTACTACTACTTCTACAAGTAGTTCTTATAGGAGTTCTTATAGGAAGAACAATTTTTATATCCATCCCCCTAAAATAACTCTTTTGAAAAAAGAGAGAAAGAAATATTACAGGATGGTCGTGAAAAGAAAATGTCCCCTTGAGACAGTAATTTATATCTCTTCTTGATTATGTCTAAGAAGTGTACTCAGAAGAGGAAAAGTAGAATCCTGATTGCAATATTTCACATGAAGACTTATTTCCTACACTGATAGTTGATGCCAAATGGATGCATCAATTTGCTTCAGGAATTTATTTTGAGATTTTAAAAAATATTGCAATCTTAGTCTAAACTTTATATCATGCAATTTGGATTTTTATTTTATTGGGTTTTTTTTTCAATTTCTACAGCCACCCAACTCAACCAAATGACTCTGGGTGGCTTAAGGTAAAGATAAAGGTTCCCTTCACACATATTTGCTAGTCGTTCTTGACTTTAGGGGCAGTGCTCATCTGTTTCAAATCTGAAGAGCCAGCGCTGTCCAAAGAAATCTCTGTGGTCATGTGGCTGGTATGACTAAATGCCAAAGGTTCATGGAACGCTGTTACCTTCCCACCAAGGTGGTCCCTATTTTTCTACTTGCATTTTTAATGTGTTTTCGAACTGCTAGGTTGGCAGAAGCTGGGACAAGTAACAGCAACTCACTCCGTTATGTGGCGCTAGGAATTCGAACTGCCAAACTATCAACCTTTCTGAATTGACAAGCCTAGTGTCTTAGCCACTGAGCCACCACATCCCTCCCTGGGTGGCTTATTATTCTAAAATTATAAAACATTTAAAAAAACACACACATTAAAACAATAAAAACAGCCACAAAATAAATAAATACAAAAATGAGCCATGATGATTAATCAACATTGTAAAACCAAGGAGCAGGACCCTTCCAGCTTCAACGGTCCTTGGAGGAAGCCAGTTACCTTGACCCCTTCCAGTCAGGCTTCAGACCTGGTTACAGCACAGAAACCGCTTTGGTCGCATTGACCGATGATCTCTGGCGAGCCAGGGATGGAGGCCATGCCTCCATCTTGGTTCTCCTTGACCTCTCGGCGGCTTTCGATACCATCGACCATGGTATCCTTCTGCGACGACTGCGGGAGGTGGGGGTGGGAGGCACTGTCTTGCAGTGGTTCTCCTCCTACCTCTCGGACAGGTCGCAGTCGGTGTTGGTTGGGGGACAGAGATCAACCCCTAGGCCCCTAACATATGGGGTGCCGCAGGGGTCGGTCTTGTCCCCCTTACTATTTAACATCTACATGAAACCGCTGGGCGAGATCATTCGGAGGCATGGGATAAGATACCATCAATATGCTGACGATACGCAGCTGTATCTGTCCGCCCCGTGCCAACTCAATGAAGCGGTGGACGTGATGAACCAGGGTCTTGAGGCCGTTAGGGACTGGATGAGGGCAAACAAGCTTGTACTCAACCCCAAAAAGACCGAGTGGCTGTTGTGTTTCCCTCCCAATAATTTGGCTTGTGTTCCATCGCTCAGGCTGGGGGGCCAAATATTACACCCCTCAGACAGGGTTCGCAACTTGGGAGTCCTCCTGGACCCACAGCTGACCTTTGATTACCATCTGTCGGCTGTGACCAGGGGGGCATTTGCCCAGGTTCGCCTGGTGCGCCAGTTGCGACCCTACCTGAACCGGGAGGCTCTCACAACAGTCACTCGTGCCCTTGTGACCTCTAGGCTGGAATACTGCAATGTGCTCTACGTGGGGCTGCCTTTGAAGAGCATCCGGCGACTTCAGCTAGTTCAGAATGCGGCCGCGCGAGTGATCGTGGGCGCACCTTGGTTCGCCCACATAACACCTATCCTCCGCGAGCTGCACTGGCTACCTGTTGATCTCCGGGTGCGCTTCAAGGTGCTTCTCACCACCTATAAAGCCCTTCATGGTAGTGGATCTGCGTACTTGAGAGACCGCCTCCTGCCAATTACCTCCTCTCGACCCATCAGATCTCACAGATTAGGCCTCCTCTGAGTGCCATCTGCCAGCCAGTGCCGGCTGGCAACTACGCGGAGGAGAGCCTTTTCTTTGAAAATATATTTTATTCATTTTTTCACATTCCATTTGCAATCACTTATATACAGGGTATTTACTATAAGAAAAGGGAAAAAAAAGGGAATAAAACGAACAAATAAAAAGGAAACACAACTCATCATTCACAACCCCACCTAACCCTTCCATCCTCCATACACCCCATCTACCCCCTCCAACTTTCCTTTCTCCCTCTAACACTCCCCTCCTACTTCCCTTTCCCCTCAAACCTTCCTTCTCCCCTTACTCCCCAGACACCCTCCTTACATTCCCCTTACTCCTTCCTTACTCCTCCCTCTTCTTTCCCTCTACCTCCCTCCTTGGTGTATGCCTTTATTCGAGTGTTGTTTGATCTGATAAAAGTAAAATGAACCAAGGGGGAAAAAAAAGAAAAAAAAAGAAAAAAAGAACCACCGTATATAAATACATTCTTGTTCTTATTAAGACTATGTTAACACCCCCCCACCCCCCCCCCACAAATCCCCATCCCTAATCCTCCCGACTTCCCAGGGCCCACACCTGGCACTACCTTCTGTCTAAAATATCTTGTATACATATGGATTAAAAAATAAAAGTAATATGTCAAAAGAAAGAAAAACAGAAAAAAAGAAGAGAGAAAGGAAAAGAGAAAAGAAAAAAAAGAAAAAAAAGAAACCACTCTTTGTGTTGATCTCAGCCCCCCATCTTTGTCTATGCTTAAATAGTATAAATCATTCTATCTATATTTTATTCTCATCTCTTACTTCTTTGCTATTTACCCCAACCTTCTGTAGACTCTCCCGTTCCTCTTCCTAAACCTCATGATCCCTTCCGATAAAATTTAAGCAACGTGGTTCATGCCACATATTCAAATATGACTTTACAGAAGAGTAATCAAACTTTCCCTTCTAGTAAAATTTAAACAGCGTACATGATCTTTCTTAACCTCCTTTTCAAACAGTAATTCAAAATAATCTAGCCAAGCTTCCCCTTCTTAGTAAAATTAAGCAGCGTAGATCAAATATTACTTTACACAGAAATCAATTTGTATCTTAAGATAATTCCAACCGACTTTCTCTTCTAATAGGATTTAAATAACGTAGTTCATTCCACATGCATTTTACCCTCATCCCTTACTTGTCTGATATTTACCACTATCAAATTTATACTAGCATTTGTTTAAAATCTAACTCAAAGCAATTTCAACCAACTTTCCCTTCTAATAAAAGTTAAATAGCATGGATCATTCCACATATTCAAATAATACTTTCAGCAAGAGTCAGTTAACCTTCTGTTTTAAAGTAGTCCCTTCTAACAAAGTTTAAGCAACATAAATCATTCCGCATTCTTTTTACACTTATCTTAAGATAATCCCAACCGGCTTTCTGTTCTAATAAGCTTTAAACAACGTAAATCATTCCACATATATTTTACCCTCATCCCTTGCTTGTCTGATGTTTACCACTATCAAATTTATGCTAACGTTAATTTAAAATCTAGCTCAAAGTAGTTTCACCCAGCTTTCCCTTCTAATAAGAATTAGTCCGCTTTTTCTACCGGAGAGAGGTCTCAAACCCCCATTCAGTCCTCAACTTTGGCGAGTATTTTGAAATGTCTAAATTCTCGATCTCCGTTTTTCTGCTTCTCCGAGGGAGGAAGGGCTACCCCCTCCATCTTGCAGCCCCATGGCCTGTCGCTTGCCTTCTCCTTCCGCTTGTCTCTCCTCTCTTCCAAGCGAATCAGGAAGTCCCGCCTTCAGAGTCCTACAATAGAAATCTTGAGCCTCCGAAACAGAGTTAAGACGAAATCTTTGATTCTCAAATGTAACCGTGATACCGGCAGGGGCCTCCCATCTGTATCGAATCTGTTGACTCCTAAGCTCCTTAGTTAAAAAGGTGTAGTCCCTTCTTGCTTTCAGCATCTGGAAAGGAATATCTTTGAAGACAATCAGGTCCTGGTCATCAACTCGGAGACTGTTATTATGAAACTTTTGCACAATCGCATTTCTAGATTCTTTTGTAAAGAAATGTATAATTATGTCCCTTGGGAGCTGTCGCTGTTCCGCTATCAATGAGTTCTGGCGATAGATTTTCCGAATCTGCCAATCAAAGTTAAGTCCCGGGCTTCCCACCGCATGGCTGAAGGCTTCAGCAAAGGTCTGTTTCAGATTCTCTTGCTCCTTTTCACGGAATCCTCTGACTCTTATTGCGAATGCCTTCCTATTAAAATTTATCATCATAAGCTGTTCTTCATTGTCTCTAATTTTTTGTTGTAAAATTTGAATATTGGTAGTCAAATTAAAATTAGCCTTCTCCAAACTTTCCAATTTGTTCTCTATTTCAGCAGAGTAATCTGACAGGGCAGACACGGCTGCAAACGTATTCGCCTTCATTTGATTAACTTTAGACTTTAAATCATCATATAGTTCCAATACAAATTCCTTAATTTCTTGTTTAAAGGCATTAAACATTTTAAGGAGATATTCCTGTGTTAAAAATTCTCCAGTAGAGGGCATAGGAGACAAAGGCTGTGGTTCCAGTAAAAATTCTTTAAATTCTTTAGACACATTTGTAGCAAGACGCTTCTTTGACCTGGGTGCCATAATAAATAAACAAGTAAGCAGCGCTTTGCTCCCTTCTGTTTCCAAAGAAGAAGGGTTTATTTTGTTAAGGAGCGGTCTGCAGGAGGGTAAAACTGGCTAAGTACATCCACTATCAATCACCCATGGAGAGAAATCGCCATTTTGAAGTCCGTTTAGACAAAGAAGTCTCTAAGACAGATGGTGCTGGTATTTAAGATAGTAATAAAAGCATAAATCTCACAGGAGTGGGACCCGCCCGTATCAGCCTAGCTTGAAAAAAACTTTGTTTTGTCCTGGGGGGGGCTAGCCTGTCTGGGGCTGCCAAAAAAAAAAGGCAGCTGAGAAGAACTGGCTGGAGATAAAAGCTCCGCTCCGGCTGGATCTAATCTCTATCCACAGCCAAAAAAAGAAAAAGGCTGTGGTTTACGAATAGACCCTTGCCTACAGAGCTACTCCCTGCCCCTTTCTTAGCCAAAAAGGGGAGATATCTATGATCTTATTTAGATATACAGACCAGATCTCTGAGGAGCTCGGTGGAGCCCTCCTCGGCAACAGACCACGCCCCCAGGAAGTCCATCGGAGGAGAGCCTTTTCAGTAGCAGCTCCGACCCTCTGGAACGATCTCCCTGTGGAGATTCGTACCCTCACCACCCTTCAGACCTTCCGCACAGCCCTCAAGATCTGGCTATCCCGTCAGGCCTGGGGGTAAAGAGTATAATCCGCCCCCACCCGAATGTTGAATGAATGTTGCTCGACGTTTAATTATATATTGTGTTATATGTCATTGTATGTTCCCCCTCCCATATAAGTTGTTAGCCGCCCTGAGTCCCCTCAGGGAAAAGGGCGGCCTATAAATAAACTTATTCTATTCTATTCTATTCTAAAAACATTTGAAGCCCCAGGCCTGGGTATATAGCCACTTTTTCATTTCAACGTATCATGAAAGTATGCCATTGATTTCCAAGTGGAAACATGAATTTTGAATAGTGAACTCTGAGACTCATAGTGTGACAAAGGGTGACAAATGGATGCTGTGGGGTGTGGGATGACTGACAGTAATTAGCATTGGAAGTGGATATAAATCCAGAAGAATTCACACATTTATATTTTTATTGTTCATTTTGTAATGTCAATTCACACAAATGAAACTTTAGAAACTTCACAGAGTATGAATTCTATCCTACGTTTTACATATATTAATATGATTTATAAATATATTTTGTACTTCTTAAATAAGAAATATACATTTCTTTTTCTTTATACATCAAAGAATACACACACACACACACACACATATATACACACACACACATATATATACACACACACATATATATAATATATTATATATTATATTATATATGTGTGTGTGTGTGTGTGTGTGTGTGTGTGTGTGTGTGTGTGTTTTATTTTATTTGTGCTGATAAATAAATAAAGGGAGACTAGTATAGATCTCTTTCAAGCTATTTAGCTCTCATCAGCTAGCCATACCCTTACTGGGATTCGAACCTGTGCTGTATTGCATCTTAGGCAAACGTCTTAGCCATCAAGCCACAGGTCTCCTCCTTATCAGCTGAAGCCAGGGAAGAAGGTATATATTAGTGTCACAACCCCTGGTAAGCCCCAATTATGGGAGGAAGCTAACTGCTTCCATCATCTGTCCTTCGGCTCGTCACAAGAGTCCATCACGACAGAAACCCAATATTTTTACTGTTGCCTTTGTTATATTTGTGTTTTTTTTATTTTATTTGTGCTGATAAATAAATAAAGGGAGACTAGTATAGATCTATTTCAAGCTATTTAGCTCTCATCAGCTAGCCATACCCTTACTGGGATTCGAACCTGTGCTGTATTGCATCTTAGGCAAACGTCTTAGCCATCAAGCTAATAATATATATATATTATTGTGTTATATTTGTGTTGATAAATAAAGGGAGAGCTAAATAGCTTGAAATAGATCTATACTAGTCTCCCTTTATTTATCAGCACAAATATAACACAAAATGTGTAAGAAAGGCAACAGTAAAAATATTGGGTTTCTGTCGTGATGGACTCTTGTGACGAGCCGATTGACAGATAATGGAAGCTGTTAGCTTCCTCCCATAATTGGGGCTTACCAGGGGTTGTGACACTAAATATAAATATAAAAAATATAAATATAAATATAATATAATATAATATAATATAATATAATATAATATAATATAATATAATATAATATAATATAATATAATATAATATAATATAATATAATATAATATAATATAATATAATATTATAATATAATATAATATAATATAATATAATATAATATAATATAATATAATATAATATAATTAATATAATATAATATAATATAATTAATATAATATAATATAATATAATATAATATAATATAATTAATATAATATAATATAATATAATATATATTGATGATTTACATTTCTTTAGAATACATATTCTGGGGGGCGGGGGGGAAAGCTATAATATTTTAAAATTTATCTCAGGCAATGTAAGCCAGATGGCTTTATATGCTGTTAAGTGGAGCTTAGGGGATCTTTAGCCTCTCTTCTGTTCAAAATTGACCCGACTGTGAACTTGTTGAAATATGTTCTTCTGCTCTGAGCAAAGGTGCTGCCTTCCAGCTTTCCTAACCTTTAAAGAAAGGAATAAGAAAAGCTCCCAGCATTTTATATTTATTTCAAAAGATCAGGATTATATTTGAATGTGCTCATTAAAAGAGAAAAAAAAATAGTGGTGGCCTTGTAACAGAAAAAGCACTATAACCAAAGAATCTTTAGAAAATTCTTCCCGTTCCTGGTAAAAGCCATCTTTAAAAACCAAATTGATTATTACTTGGAGGCACTGGTGGCAGGCAAGTTCATGATCCTTGGAGGATTTTCCCCCCACTACGATATATTTTTCTCAATTAAAGGTACTCAGCTATTTTACAATAACCACGATAGGAAAAATAACTGGTTTTAGAAAGCTGTCTGATGTGTGATCACCTTTAAGAAATTCTTCGCAGTCACTTAGCTAGTCTTTTAGAGCTGGCCTTTGAGAAAGCTGAGATTGACTAAGCCTGTTTTCAAAGAGATGCTGCAGCAAAGCTCTTCTCCCAGTCCAGTAACTTTGCTTCTCAATAGGCTATTGCTCAAAAAAGACTTTTACAAAAGGACAGAGCAGCCTTTCTATCTATTAGCCCATACAGTGACCAAACAAATGCCTAGGCCAGGTTTTCTTCATCTTAGCCAGTTAAGATGTGTAGACTTCAACTCCCACAATTCCCCAGCCAATGGAAAACCTCCAACAAAACTAAGCGGGGGGGGGGGATAGAAAGCTCTATTTCTGCAACATAGCCACTTGCATTGAAAAATATTGTGTTCTGATACTGAAACAAACATTTAATTATCATGTTTAGAAGCTATGGATCCCTTATTCATCTGCCTTTTAAGGCTTTCCAAGTTAGACAACGAGCCAGGCATTCCATGATTTAACGCTGTCCTGTGGGACAAAGGACTTCGGAATGGAATTTTCTGCCACTCGGTTGCACTAGACAATCTGAAATTTTATGGAAGAAAAAAAAATTCCTATCCACATTTCATTATTATAAAATCATTGAATACATTTTTTATTTTTTCTTGGTTAAATCAAATATTGTAACCTTTTATAAGAAAAGCATTTGAATGCTATTTTAATCACCATTTACAGCTCTTGTCATTTTTGGAAATTAAATGGCAAGTACTATACACAGCATTAAAAGGTTTGATTCTATTATGGGGTTGTATGAATTATAGCAATGGAAATTTTATATACAGTTTTCCTTATAATGATCCAGGGTATGGAATTTACTTTTTTCATAAAGTTGCGTGGTAGATTGCTATGATCATTTGGTTGGACAGATTTTTGGCCACTGCATTGCTTACTCTGACCAAAAATGAATCATTTTAAAAGATATGTAAGAGACTCCTGCTATTTACACCCCTCCATTCTGAGATTTGTTCTTACTTCTGCATCTGATCTCTAACCAATTATTAACATCTAAGAGTACCTCTCTTACTCTTTAAAATCATGGCTATATTTTCTCATGAGGCTTTTTAAAGTGTCACTAAACCAGATTCAATAATTTCCTCCACATACAGTACTTCTAAGAACATTAATTATGAGTCAGTTTGACTGGGGGAAATTAAGATTGCCTGTCCCAACACAAGAAAGCTCTCTATCTCATTTCATCTTGTTTTCCAAAGATACTATTATTTCAACTGGTAGGTCCTCTGGAAGGGTAGCTTCTCTTTCCCTGGTTCCCTGTTACTGGAAGCAATTTTTCATTTTGATTGTTCAGCTTCACATGCCACGATGATATCCTTCAGTCCCTGATTTAATACTACCAAGATATTCATATCTATTTTTAAACATACTTTTTGTGATGACCTATTCATAAGTCTTTATGTGGCTTAGAAAGCTAAAGCAACAATGTCATCACAACCTACAACAATTTCTCAATCTTGGCATGTAAGCTAAAACAGCAATACTATCTCCCCCTAATCACAGATTATTATCCAAATATCCATAAAAAGTATTGCTTTCATTTCCACCTAAGGGATAACTAACAGAGGTGTAAGAGGTCTAAGGGGAAAGCAGGTCAGGTTGCAGCAACTTTTCCCAAAAGAACAATGTCTCAAACTTTTTCTGCTCAACAACAACTATAACAAGGGTTTTTCTTGTTCTATAACAAGAACAAAATTTATTCCTTTGAGTATTGCTGAAGTTATGGTTATGCTAGCAATATGTACATGAGAACAACTGATAGGGAACACAGTAATCAAGATGAAGAATGCAATGCAAAATTATTCATATGTTACATCAATGTTGTTACAGGAACTTCAGCAGCCATTTATTAATTACTAAGCAACTTTCTATCCATTCCAACTCTACGATTTATTTCACAGTAAGGCCTGTTAATATAACTTTACAAGCCACTATGAACTGATGATTTAAAAAAATACATAACATAATGTTAACAGATTATTGTAGGACTCCATTTTATCATAATCTTTTATGCCACAATAAGATTGGAATCATTTATAAATGGTAAAATATAAATAGCAAAATTTTAGCTTTCCCTTTATTCAAGCAGCTGACTTAGGCAACAAAATGGGAGCAATTTATTTTAAACATAAATGCTGCTTACACACCAAAGCCCATTTTTCAAATACCTTACTTCTAGCAAGGGCTGGTGAACTTAGTACCCTTATTATTATTCTTTATGGGGGAGGAGCATAGGCCATTCCTTGCCATCCATCCCCTGAGGTAGTCAAGGAATAAAGCTATTATTTACAAAGCTAAGGCTGTGAAGGAAATGCTATATGTAAAGATGGAGTGCCTGTGTATAGTAGAGCATCAAGAGAGAAGGTTATGATAATTTCTGTATTATTATTTGGTATGAGTTTCAAAAGACTGGAGCCACAGCTATTTTTAACTAGAATCAGCAAATCACCTTTGCCCTTGTTTACTGTAATTGTGCAAGGAGGCATATTAGAGTATTTCAAGCAAGTAAGTTAAAAGGGGGTGGAGAGGAGAGAGAGAAAAAGAGAGATGTCAGAAACATGAAAAGGGCAATGCTGCTTTATGCCTTTAGAAGCACGACTCTGGAGGAATTCTTCCTGTATCAAAGTGGAATATAATATTGCCCTTCTAAAGAAGTAATAACCCAAGGGGAAAGGGTTGTTTCGTGCACAGTTTAGGATGAACACATCATCAGTCTGTGTGCATGTCTCTGCATGAGCAAGAATGTTTGCTTGTTAGCCTGGAGTTTAACTGCTGACTTTCTAATTCGTCCCCCAGATGGCAGTGCTGCATTCCAAGATCATCCTTCTCTGCAGGTCAGAAAATGAACGCCTGACAGCTTCTGGCAAGTGTACATGCCAGGTTTCTTCATTTCAGAGAAAATATGGAACAATTCTCATGTAACAAGTCTTGTGCAATCAGGAATAAGGAGCTCATACCAAGATAGCACACCATTTACCTCCATTTGTGAGCATGTACCAGATCACATTAATAATAGAGATGCTTTGTTTTTAGTGTGAAGTTTTATTTTGCTTAGAGTATCCACATTTCCTATTTGTAAAAAGCCAATTTATACCACTCCACAAATCTCTATCCAGGACTGTGGAAAGCAGTATACTACTATTTTGCACTCTGCCAACAAGTCTGTAATTGAAGGCATGATTCCAGTTCAGTCCTGAATAAAGTTTCAATTACTCTTCTAAAGAACAATCCATATAATGAAATTGACAGTGTTCTTTGGAAACTGCTTTTTCTTGTATCCCAAATTTGAGGTGTCTGGATTAACTAAGATACTGAACAAAAGCAGATTCTGTCGTCCCCCCCTCCCCCAAGCTGCTGTCTCCCCAGCAAGTTCAAATACTTCCTACATTTCTCAATAGATGCAATTCTAATGTAGCTTCGTTCTACTTCTCTTTAAATGTGTTTGCCTATGATTGTCAAAGTTTCAATACTAGTTAAGACTTATGGAAGATGTCTATGGAAGGGTTTTTAAAAAAAGAATATGAATGATGGAAGATATTGATTACAGATCTGTGTAAATAATATCTATAATATGCCAAGCAATCTCCAGTCAAGAAGTAAACCAGCGATCATGGATTCAACCAACATAATTGTGACAAAGTTCACTGTATTCTATATATCCTATTCATTGTCTTCTAATGATCTGTTCAATTAATGAAAATCAGAGTTGCTTGTATTGGGTGAAAATTACCAATTGAATCTAGCAGCAATGAAAAAAAGCCCATGGATCAACTGTTAAAACAAACAATCTAACTTTGCTTAGATCTTTCATTTTAAGATTACAGAGGAGATGGAAATTCACTTTCTCTCTCTCTCTCCTTTCCAAGGACAGAAAAGCACCCAGCAGACTTGAGCCCCTTTTCAAGAAGCTGAGAAGGGTTAAAGTTGGTTAGTGCTTGAATGGGAGTCACTAGGAAATTTAAAAAGAAATCTTAAAATAAAGTAACGGCAAATCAGAAAATCACTTCTAGGGTGTTAGCAAGAAAATGCCCAACATCCCTAAACATATATCATGTTAATAAAAAAAGCAAAAGAAGAATTGAATTTCACGGTATGGACAGATAATGAAGAGAGACTGCTATCTGGGTATAATTAATTGCCTTCTTAACCAAATTTGTTATCGTTCCTCTAGGCATATTAATAAATACAAAGAGAATCTTGGGTGTAAATAACATTCAAAAGAAGTATTTAACTGAATTGTTGAATTGCCTTCTTCTTTTGCAAATCTCACCTGTAAGGAGGAGGAAAAAAGAGGAATCTACAAGACACAGCTGGTCCCTCCTGGTATCTGATTCCCAGCTGTCAGCAGCTTACCTGAAATGATTATATAGGAAGCCAAGCTTATCAACTCCAGCTTCCTATTTCTGGCAATTATAGCAACATAGATATCTAATCTTCTTTCCTTACAGAATACAGCAGGAAGAAAAAGAAACCACCTTTGATATTTAATGCTACCGACTCCATTTTATAGCATATAAAAAAGGACAAAGTAATATTATTTTCATGGGTTCTTTAATGTTTCTGTAGCAAATTGCTGCAAACTGTAAAATGAGTTAAAATATTATCAAAAATAATACCAAAATAAAATATATTTTTTCCTTTAGAAATCATGCATGTATCACATTGAATAACCCAATAACCATATATTTCAACTTGTATATGGTCCCTCTTAGCCAGCAAACCCATTATCTCATACATGGTCGTATTCAACTTGAATTGTATATATTGTGCCTATTCTGTCTTGCATATTTTGAATAACTGTTTACTAGGAACTGGAAATGGGAACTCAGTGTTATAACAGTCTTCTACTCAGAAGATATTATGACTCCTAGAAGATACTCTCAAAGAATTCATTTTAAAAAGAGTCATTGGTAGAATTTGATTAGAACACAATTCTGTTATTTATGTGTGGAATGATTTACATCCCATATATGTCACTTTCTTTTGGTTAATTTCAATTCTGTTTTGTTTGGCCACTGTATGTTATGATATCTTAGATTCATAAAATTTATGAGTTAATGAGTTAAAATTTTACTGGTCAGTCAATTGAACCAGTGGTGAAATTCAATTTTTTTTACTACTGGTTCTGTGGGCATCACTTGGTGGGCAGGGCAGGGGAAGGATACTGCAAAATCTCCATTCCCACCTTACTCTGGGGCCAGCCAGAGGTGGCATTTGCCGGTTCTCTGAACTACTCACAATTTCCACTACTGGTAGTCTAAACTACTCAAAATTTCTGCTACCGGTTCTCCAGAACCTGTCAGAACCTACTGGATTTCACCCTGAACTGAACCCTCTGTTCAACACATGAATCCACAAATTCATTTCAGAGAAATGGCCAACAGCTCTTGTTTGAAAACTCCAGTGAATAGTAGCCCAATACTATTTTAAGATGATACTATTTTCTAGACAGATACAGAAGACCATCAGGGCAGGTTAACTGATCAAGGTAGAAAAAAAGGCTGGTTTGAGAAAACCAATGGCCTATACAGTATATTCCACAGATCTGCTCACAGATTGATCGTCCTGCTACGTATCGGAAGCCCACAAACAACATGCACATACATACACAAACATAGCAGGAAGTATGCAGATTTTTTGACTGATGGAGCTTTATAAAACTTTGTTTTATACTTCTGTATCAATAAAAAAAAATCATATATGAAGCAGATGGGCAGACTTTCCAGTTATAGTTCCAAAAATCTAACAGAATAGCAAATGATTCTTTTATGAAGCTATATAAATAATTATTTCAGATTTTTTACCCATTTTTTCCATTCGTCTGAGGAGTAAAATTGTTAGGGGCAATATGGTGACTCTGTAAATTGCTTAGAGAGGGCTATAAAGCACTGTAAAGTGCTATATAAGTCTAGGTGCTATTGCTATTTTAGAAAAAATATACTCACATCCTTTAAACAAAATCTACATTTTTGTTTCATTTCTATATGCATTGTTTCATTTAAATTAAGAAAAAGACTCCACATTTTACAATTGCTATAAAATTCACAGTGCTATAGTTAGTTATTGCTATGCGAATGGATTACAAATACTTCCATATTATTATAGGTGGCATAGAATTTTTAAAAAGGCCTTTATACGTTGTTCTAATGATACATATGTTTAAAAAGCTCCTGACCTGCCTCTAAAACTACTATTTATTTAGGTTAATTTTATAAAGCCACCAAATTTCTAATGAAGCTTACAAGCTAAAAACATGAGCTAATGCTATAAAACAGATAAAAGAAGGCAATAGCTTGGGAACAGTTACATCTTAATAAATGGCACAATCACACTCAGGTGATACAACACACTACCTAACCCAGGTTTGTGGAAGAGAAGGAACATTTCCTAGGTCCCACTTACGGTAATGCTTTAAAAAGTGTACATTGAGATGCCCGCTTTGATCTAAGGAATAATCCCTTCAATGACTTTGTGGCGTCTTGAATTGCATTTGAAAGCTTACTGTTAATTTGCAGCAGAGGTGTTACATGTGTCTACTGAGCCACTCTTAATTGCTTTTATCACCACATTCTGGGCTAGTTGTCGCTTCTGAATGGTCTGCAAGGGCAACCTCATGGACAGTAGAGCACATTGCAATAGCTCATTCTTTAGGTGACTTAAGTGTAACTGCTTGTGTAACTGGTCCAAAAAGGAGCATATTAGTGTAATGGCATTCCTGGCCAAAGCTGCTGTTTCAGCAAGAGTTTAAAGGCCAGGAGAACCCTCCAATTATGTTTCAATACTGCCTAGAGAAATACAACCTCTTTCTAATCTAACAGTTGAAAATCCATACTACCCAGAAAAATGAGGAACACATCACCCCTTGGTCTTATAAACTTTCCTCCCCATTCAGACTTCCAAGAAATTCAAACTGACCTTTAGTGATTAAACATAGGCTTCATCAATTGTGTTAAAAAAGTACAAGCACTCTAGAAATTTCATTATCTAGAAGTTATGAATTTTCAGGTACGTAACCCAACTGAATTATTTCACTGTTCATTTTACAGTGACAAATAAATAGATAAAACTAAAATAAATACTTGTTTGTTTTATAGGCACCATGTATGAATATACTGTAAGTAGGCAGCTGAACGTAAAATTGACTTCAATTCACAAATGATGTAACATTTTATAGAGAAGCTTAAAGCAAATTATTCTTTCCATTCATTCATAATCTAGGAATGCCTATTTAGTCCTGTAATTCTATAGCTGTAACTTCATGTACTTTCAAAAAATTCTATGTACTTTTCTTGGGGCCTAAGCAATGGGATAATTTTTTTTCTTGTAGGTATAAGATCATACATGTTTATGCTTTATGTTTTTCTTAATTCCTTGATTTTTATATTGTCGCTGTGGCTGTAGTTATTATTGTTATTATTTTAGGTACATTGGTGGAAAGAAAGAGAATTTTCTTTCTTTTCCCAGTCCAAAAAATCTTTTCGCTGCACAATATTTCCTATACATTTAATTTAACTTAAGGTGACCAGACGTCCCGCTTTGAGCGGGACAATCACGATTTTTAATAATTTGTCCCGCAATCCGGGACGTTTTTAAAAAGTCCCGATTTTTGTAGAAAGGGTGCCCCACCCATTTTTTCACTCCACCACGTGGCTTCCTCTTGCAAACATTTTCACTCATTTTTCCAGGTCTATCTTGTCTATAGACTAGTGGCTGTGTGCAGGGAGGGCGGCCTGCGGGGCTGGAGGCTGCACGGTGGCGGCATGCTGCCGAGCACTAGCAGGAGTTGCGGGGCGGGCTGATCGAGCAGCCTTGCACGGAGCTCGCCCCGCCACCCGATGGAGGCTGCCCGGCTGCTTTCCCTCCACCCTCACCTTTTTCCTCCCCTTCCTCCTCCTCCTCCTCGCTGCGATCTGGATGCCCAACGTGCTTTCCTTTCCTCCGCGTTCAGCCCTTTCGTGCAGAGCCACAAGATTATGAGCAATGCGGGGTTGCTACGCTAAGGGCGCCCAGTCCCAACTGGGAACTGCTGCTGCTGCTGCCGCAGGGACCCAGCGGCACCCGATCCCTGCAGCAGTGGCTGGCTCTGCTCCAGGCTGCGGGCCCCTGCCACATCCAGCACGTCTTCAACAGCAGGCAGGTTGCCCGCCCAGCTCACTGCCGCTGCCCCTCCATAGCCGGGTCATCCCAAGTGGAGCTCCCCCCGCCTAGCTGCATTGCGCACACGTGCAGGCATTCAAGGAATCTGGCTTTTTTTTAAAAAAAATCCCGATCAACCCTATCGCTCGGTTTTTTTAAAGGTTCCAGATCCTCTGCAAACACCTACATCCCGGCCATCTCCAATGCAAGGGCAGCGAAGGGCAGCCCTTCCGGGCAGGAAGAGCTGGCAAGGGGGTGGCGGTGGCATCCTCGGCGGCAGAACAGAGTTGCAGCAGTGCCAGCAGCCGGGCAGCCTCCATCGGGCAGATGGAGATTAGAAGCGGGGCGCCTGCTGGGGTTTGGCTGCTCCTATCTCCCACGCCACTTGTTGGCTGCCCTTCGCTGCCCTTGCATTGGAGACAGCTGAGATGCAGGCATTTGCAGATGATCTTGAACCTTTAAAAAAACGAGCAATCGGGTTGATCGGGATTTTTTTTTAAAAAAAAAGCCGGATTCCTTAAATGCCCACACGTGTGCACAACGCAACTAGGCGGGGGGAGCTCCGCTTGGGATGACCCGGTTAAGGAGGGGCAGCGGCAGCAAGCCAGGCATGCAACCTGCTTGCTGATGAAGACGCGCTGGACGTGGCAGGGGCCCACAGCCCGGAGCAGAGCCAGCCACTGCTGCAGGGATCAGGTGCTGCTGGATCCCTGCGGCGGCAGCAGCAGCAGTTCCCAGTTGGGACCGGGCGCCATTAGCGTAGCAACCCCGCATTGCTCGTAATCTTGAGGCTCCACGCGAAAGGGCCGAACATGGAGGAAAGGAAGGCGCATTGGGCATCCAGATCGCAGCGAGGAGGAGGAGGAAGGGGAGGAAAAAGGTGAGGGTGGAGGGAAGCAGGCAAAAGCAGCTGCAGCAGCAACAACCATGCTGCCCGGGGTGGGCATGTTCGGCACCAGCCTGACTGCCCGGGTCATCATCCCGCTTCTAAAGGATGAGGGCTTCGCGGTCAAGGCACTCTGGGGCTGCAGTGAGGAAGAGACGTAAGAACTGGCCAAGGAGATGAGCGTCCCCTTCTACACCAGCCGGATAGACGAGGTCCTGCTGCACCAGGATGTGGATTTGGTCTGCATCAACCTGCTGCCTCCCCTCACCAGGCAAATCACGGTGAAAACTCTGGGTGAGTCTCTGCGGAGAGCTTGTCGAGCATCTGGCTGGACTTCCAAGAGATGGGGGGGGAGAATGAGGCCGTGGAAGAAGCGGCAGCACCTTGAAATGGAAAAAGGCCTGCTGCGTTGCGCACACACGTGGGCATTCAAGGAATCTGGCATTTTTTTAAAAAAAAAATCCTGATCAATCCGATCGCTCCGGCTCTTCCCTTCCGGACGTCCACCACCCAGGAGTCACCTGAAGCTTTCCAAGAGGTGGCGGGGAGAAGGAGGCCGTGGAAGAAGCGGCAGCTCCTTGAAATGGAAAAAGGCCTGTTTCCCCCCCCCCCTCAATGGTGTCACGCTTTACCAATTTTAAAATCTGATCACTTTAATTTAACTCTATCACAAGTTCACACTCACAAGGATATTCAATTATATCACTGCTTTTAGTCCTCAGAATGTATTTAGTTCACATATAGCTGAGTATATGCTTAAAAATATTCAAGGTGGCTTATAACGCTTATATGATTGGTGGTCTCTCATAGAGCAAAGGAAACCTTAGAAAGATTGACATTTTTCACTTGAAAAAAGGTGAAAATTATCTCTCTTTCTTTTACTGCTTTGCATTTTATTGTACTAATCTATTCATGAAAAACTTCACATCTCACTATGCAATAACTCTGCCAAAATGGAACAATCACGAAGATGTTAGATTTTTGCATTAGAATGATAAGAATTCCACCATTTTTCAACATTTTAACAATGTCGTCTGCTTTGGGGAATATTATCAGAATTCTGATAAGCTGTAGCATTGTTTCTTTTAATCAAGTAATTGATTAATGTTCTGAACAAATTATTTTTAGAAACCTTTTATTATCAATGTTTCATATGTACAAGGCATATCCTATTTTCAATGCTTTTAATATCCCCCACTAATAATGTAGCAGATTCATGATAAAAGACCTACAAAATCCATTCAGTCTCACCTAATTAATGTGGACATCTATCAAATAAAAATTAATAAGCATCTTTTCACCATTTATGATACTATTATTAATCCTTTAATTGAATAAAAAGATATGTTGCGTTCAAATTAATGTTATATATGTGGAGATATATTTCATGTCTATCAAACATTGTATATACATATCTAGTTAGTTTATGTAGTGATCATGGTTGAAAGGGGGAAAAGGATTCAGAATATGCACGGATATCCATCACACCTTGGGGGGGGGGGAATGATTTTCATTACCTACCACAAAATCTCAAGAAAATAGTGTGATTTACAGAGGTGCTGAAAAGGATTACATGAGCACCTGTTCTGACCCCGCCTCCTCCGTCCAGGAACGAAAGCCAAAACAAACGTGAAAAAGAATGATTTTTAATCAGTCCAAACTCTCGTTGGCTGCAAGCCCAAAATAAACAAAGAGATAAGCACTCTGGCTGCAAGTCCTACAAACCTAGGCCAATGCAAACAAGCTCTCACAGCAAACCAATTCTCCAAGTTGGCTTCTCTTAATCGTGAACGTTGACTTCTGCAAAAAGGCATGGCACAAGCAGTCTCTTTTATAATCATGAGAGGATCTTAATAAGTATCAGCTGAGCGTAATCATCTCATATAATTACGCAGTTGTTCTTGCCGCCACGTAGCTCTTTGACGGCGTGCATCCCAAAACTACTCACAAGTGTTTTCCGGATCACTCCCTCTGATCCAAGGCTCCAGCACCACCTGGTGGCCAACCAGTCTCTCCTCATCCTGCTCGGAGTCGGCACCCTGTCCAGAGTCCTCCACCTCCTCCAGGGCCGACTCATAAGACCCCTCGCTGGCGGAGGCTGGCGGAATGCAGACCTATGCAGACTCTAAATCATCTTTTCCCTTCCAAATTCAGATCACTGCTGAGCAATAATATATAGATATATGGCATTCCTGAAAACTGTTGTAGAGTGAAATACAGGACAACCTAACAAGTATCCATTGGATTCTCTGTTCATATAGTGAGCTCTCTCTGTCCCCCCCCCCTCTCTCTCTCTTATAAAAATGGAATTATAAACTTGGGCTATTAATGTGTTTTGATGTTAATAGGATAAAAGATATGCATTTTGTCTAACACTAACTAGTCTCATTAATTCATTCATTAATCCAAGAGACTTTTTACTTTCACATGCCAAAGGCAAGATTGCAATATATAGGGCCAAATTTATTCAGAACCAAAAGCAAAATAGGCATTGAATGGTTCTTAACTTTATCATTCTGAATCAATAATAATGCAGTACAGAATATTCCTATTAGGAAATATTGACAAATTGGTCAATAATGCTCATTGGCTGCATATAGCTGTTCCCAGATAGAAAGAATAATTTTCTTTGCATGGAAGCTAATACATCCAAAACCCAGATATCTCTTTGTAATTATAGAAAGCAATGAGGCATGCTGTGAAACAACTCAAATTTTGCACCAGGAGAAAAACAGAATCATAGAATCATAAAATCTAAGAATTATATAATTGGGAAGGGCCATTTAGTTCATCAAATCCAACCCCACACTCAGAGAATGAATAGAAATTAAAGCAATCGAAACGGATAGATCTCTACATGCATATTGTTCAAGTCACCACCTTTCTGGATAATTAATTAATTTCAAGCCCTTTTCTATTGCAATAGGTTAAAAATATCCTAAGAGGTTACAAAGCCCAATTTTAGATGTAGAGAAAATATTCACATAAAAGAATAGATATGGAACAATGAACAAGAAGTGGTGGATGGAAGTCTGAAATGGCAAAAGTATCAACAATATAATTAATATAAAGGATTAAATGGAACAAGCATACATTCCTGCTTGGCCCCTTTGTAGTGTTCTATCTTCAGATTCCAAAAATTGTTTGCCTTTGTTTCTATTGTTGTAGAAAATAAAAATAATCAGTTTTTATTTACAAAGAATTTTCTGTCAGTCATACTGTTGTGGAAGTGCAAAATATGGACACTTATTCATGAGATATAGTAGTAACACGTCATTTTGATTTAATATCCATAAATTTGTTAATATGATTTGGGGGATTGCCCTTTGGGAAGGGTAATTAAAGATAACAATATGAAGAAAAACTAGGTATTTATTGAACATGAAGCATAGAAAAAATATTTTATGATGGATTGCCACTTTAAATTTATGGTGTGTATTGATTAGAATTTTCTTGCTCTCTGCTTTTGAACCAATTTTTAATGATGCACTGAAATGACTTATCAATAATATTTAGTGTTGTCAGGATTCAATGATGTGTTTAGTAATTAACAGTTCCTTTTCCTCTTTATCTAAGGTAAGGACAACATTTGTTCCTCTTCAGTCATGTGGCATTTCATCAGCTTTTCTGTATTTCTTAAAGACAATATGTAACAATTTAGCCAATTTATCAGTTATTTCCTTCAGTATTTTAGAATGCAATTCATTTCACATTATAGATTTCAACTCATTCGAAATAAAGAACTGTTCCCTGCTCACATTGCTATTAAGTTTTGATCTTATCCTGTTCTTCATAATTTGATAGTGGAACATTTGTGTTTTGTTGAGGAAGAATGAATCAAAAGAAAGGTTGAACGTGGCATTCTCCTTTCTTTGTTAACTTTAGAATTTAGCTTTTTTATTAACAGAATTCTTTTGTGTGGATTTTATTTTGAAATACATTTTTCACTGTTCTTCTCTATTCTGAGCTTTTGTTTTTCTCACCATACCTCTATAGTTCTGGATGATCTCTCTGTAACTCTTGCTTGTTAGTTAGTTAGTTAGCTGGATGTTTACCAAAATTCAGACCTGTAGACAAAATCAGGCCCCATAAGCAATTCAAATAGATTGTCATCTTCTTCTAAATATTCCTTTATTTATTTGACCCATAGCCTTTGAAAATCCTTAAGAAGGTAACAATACATCCAAAACCTATGAATTAATAAATATATTATAATTGGCATATAAAGCTTGACTTTTGGTACACTTTGGTACACCCAATTTTTGATCATGCAAGATCAATACATCAATAAAAATAGTAATAGGAAGAAGCTGAAGAAACAGTGTGCCACCACATACTACTGCAAGTTCTCACAAACTGACTATAAACAATGGCATTACAAAGTAGCAACAATGATGCATTGGAATATCTGCAAAAAATACCATTTGCCAACAAGCAAGAATTGGTGGGATCACAAAAATAGACAAAGTAATAGAAAATTAAGAAGCTAAAGTACTCTGGGACTTTAGAATTCAAACAGACAAGCACTTGCCACATAATGCCATTGATTTAACAATTGTTGATAAGAAAGACAAAAAAATCTGGATATTAGATGTGGCATTAGAGTAGTCTCAGATTATTGCACCTGCATGGATGCTAGAAGCTGCCTGGTGAATGGAATACAGCATTAATTTATGTCTGTAGGTTACCTATGATAGTTATGAAGCTTTGCGTTCAGGCTAGATTGGAGATCACTGAGATCTGTCTCAGGCTCTGCATGCATGAGAATAAGAAATACAAATGATGAAGGGTTGTCAGATATTATAGAATCGTTGCTGAACAATATTTCACATGATTTCAGTGTTTTTGAGAGTTGCTAAAGCAGACTGAAGAGTGTGTGTGTGTGTGTGTGTGTGTGTGTGTGTGTGTGTGTGTGTGTGTGTGTGTGTGTGTGTGTCTTTAAGTCAATAGACAAGTTCCTGCAGTTTTCCTCATACAATTTCAGAAGTGGATTAGCTTTAACTCTTTCCCAGAGTGTCTGGCCGAAAGGCAGGACTAGAACACCCAGTCTTCCAGTTTCTAGTCTTGTCAAATAGCCTTGGCTATTACACCAAACTGGCTCTCTATAGACTAAGAGATCATCAAGTCTGTTTTATCCAGAATTTCAGTGACATCTTCACACAGATAGTATGATAGATTACTAAAATGTAGTAGTCTATCATACTACTATATTTTAAAGCAGTTTTGTTATTCCCACCGACTGAGGGATTTTTTTGAGGTACCGGTAATTGGACATAGCAGGCTAGAATGAAAAGCAACCAAATCCCATGCTCTGAATCATCAAGACACTAGACAGATGTCTGAGACCGTAATGCAAACTAGATGGCTCCAAATAGGTTACATGGCATTGTGGCCATGATTTGTGTCTAGCTGGCAGAATGGAACATTTCTCTTGATTATTGGTCATGTCTGTGGGTCATGTTTCTGTCATGCTGGGCACTCTCAGAATCTTTCAATATAGTCAGTTCCCTCTATAGCTACTCCCATCCAATATTGCAATCTGAATAAAATGTATCCAATTTTTCCAGAATAGGCATTATTTTCTATCTTTATAATTTGACTTATCTGAATGCAATTCTTTTCTTTAAAAATAATTATCTTGTGCACAGCATTCTAAAGCTATGCTGGATATGAGATATATTTTCAACTTCTTCCTAAATGAGAAGAATCGTTTAAACGGTTGCAGCAAAAAAACAATAAATGCTGTTGCACATGATAATACTGGATGTAGCTGAAAAAACAGAAATCAGAAAGCTTGATAAAATATATTGATGGATTCATGCTGTAAAAACAAGGAAACATGCCTTGTGAGATTATAAAACAACTACCACCTTGTATGTACAGAAAAAGGACAGAATTTCCTTTGCAACGTGTTTCATCAATTAGCCCCCATAGCCTTCCATAGGATCCAAGGGACCACCATAAATATATTTACACATTAAGTGAAATACATATTTTTGTATTTTCTTTCTTTGGTACACCTTCATAAACATATCTGCACAATTTTTATCCCCATCATTAATAGTTGTTATTGTTAACCAAAAAAACTTAAATATATATGGTATATTACATGAAAGGATATGCCAATGAAATGGAAAAATATACAGGCTTAAAAGGACATTATGCTTTCAATCTTCTAACACATTATAAGACAGTTTGTTTCATCTGGCAAATGGATTTCATTGATTTTCTTTTTTGATTCACTCTATATAGTTTTACTGATAGAATGAATAGGGCTACTCTTTTGTTCTCTGCAATCCCCTATCTGACAAAACACAAACAAACCTATGGATGTTTTTTAATGTAGGACATACTTTGGAAAAAGTTACATATAAGAGTGAGAGATTACAGATAATAAGCAAATAATAGTTTGTGTCACAATTATTTGTTTTACAAGTAGACTTACATATTTATTCCATCCTCATGTTTACCATGTTTTGATAATAGGAATTGTAACCAAAACACAAAGATGAATTGGCATGTCACATGAAACTATCTTATAGTTTGATGTAGGTATGCATTTGGTTAGCCAAATGTGACTTATTCACCATTACTGAGCAAACCATACTTATTATAACACATGAATCCTGCCAATGTCCTGGGCTAATGCCAGCTAGAATTTCAAAATGTCACCAGGAAAATTTCAAATACCTTAACCAGTCAGATTAGTATGTGTTTGGTGATTACCAGATATTCTATCCCAAAATGTAATTCAAAACAATATTTGTGTCTGGAAATTCAGCTATAATTCCTAGAAATAATTTTTAAATGAAAATGAAGCAATGGAACATATTTTTAAACATATGTCTTTAGCACAAAATACTACTAAGATTTGCTTTATTCTTGGAGAATGATCAATATTCTAAAAATACTCTTTGCAAGGCATTCATTCGACCTGAGCCTTATTTTTGTCAGATGCCAAACATTAAAAGTAACGAGCTATTTTACTAGGCTGCCTGCCCATTAAGAAGTATAATTTAGATTTTAGAAAGCCCTGGAGAAGAAGCTCTCTTTATGGATATGTTTCCCAGATCCTCATGCAGAGATGGAGAATTTATACAATCTCCGGGTATAACTAAACTATAATTCCCAGTCAGGAACATCAATTGTGAGGGATGCTGGAATTGCAGTTTAGCAATCTTAAGAAACAATGGATGCGTAAAGAAAGAACATTGCTATTTGTGTTAATATTTAGGACCCTTTTGCACATTTATTTTATTTTTCCCATTGTACCACTTCTTTCTTTCTTTTCCTCTTCGCTTTTGAAATAAGATGGCCCATATTAGTATAGGCAGGGGGATTTTTTCTTCTGCTGTTGCTTACTGTTCTTCTTTCTGATTTCACTGTCATTCATAAACAATGTTTGCTTTGCCTGCCACTTGCAATATTCTAAATGAGGATCGATAATGTGAAATTTATTGATAAATCTTAAAGCTCCTGTTTTAACTAGAAATTGTTCCCAGATCATAGAACTGACATTTTCAGAACCTCCCATATAGAAAATTTCCAGATTCTATACAATCTGCTTCAAAGAAGTCTACTTCCATGCCTACAACAAGCAGTAAAGGGCAGCAGAGTCTAAGCATCAGGCACCCACCTCGCTACTGGAACATCCAATTAAAAACATCCTTCTTAGACTGCTGAAAACAACTTTACTACTTGCATTGGAAGAGCAACAATCAAGAAGACAGTGTCACACAGGGACAAGAATAATCTTTAACAACATTCAGCTATTGAATTCAGTGGGATTAATCTCTTTGTGTCTTGCAGTGAGGATTCCTCAGAGCTAACTGTTCGTACTCAACAGACTAAACATGGTACTTAAAGGTGCAGTATATTTTAAAACACAGTCAATATTTACACCAGCCAACTCTTTGTGCTTCCCTGAACAATGCCCACAGAAGCAGCTGTCACTACAAAAGTGTCGTTTAGCAGTTTTTCTCATTCCCTACCTCCGCCTTGATCTCTCCTCCTGGACTGGGTTTATGTTATCTGAGTCCTACCTGTTTCACTGCTTCAAATCTCAATTTTCCCCTAACAGTTGCCTCAACGAGACTGCTAGCCTCTCTCCCCAATGGCTGAGTTGCCAATCAATACTTCTGACTTCAATGTGTCCCTCAAGCTGCTCTTCTCCTTGTTAGCTGCAGAAAGGGGCATCCCAGTTGGACAAAGGGCTCCAGTGAGAAAATTCTCATGTTTACTTTTTTTTACTCATAAGTAGGTTTGTGTTCTCCCTGAATTGATTGCCTTGCTTCTTGATTCATTTGAGTCTTCAGCTTTTTTCCTTTTTCCCTCTCCTAACCAGGACAACAGGGTAAATTTCCTGCAGACTCTCCTTTCCCATCCCTTGTGCATGTGTCTGTTGAATTACATATTTTAACATAGCCAAAACTTGGTTCCATTTCAGCTTCTCTTCCCACTCCCTTGCCAGAATTTCCCGAAGTTATATTTCCTTATTTCCTAGCTGTCTATGTACAGTCACTTTATTCCTTTCCTTAATCTTTGTTTCTTGTTACTTTAGCATCTCTGAGGATCCCATTTTTTTTTTCTGTTTCTTCCTTCTTCCATTTAAAGGGACAGGTTTTCTCTGTCCAGTCATGTCTGACTCTAGGGTGGGGGTGGGGACGGGGTGCTAATTTCTGTTTCTTAGCTGAGGGAGCCAGCGTTTTCCAAATACATTTTCTGCAGTTATGTGGCCAGCATGACTATATTCTAAGGTGCACAGAATGCTGTTATCTTTCCATCAAAGTGGTACCCATTTATCTACTTCCATTTGCATACTTTCAAACTGCTAGGTGGACAGGAGCTGAATCAAGTAACAGGAGCAAATCTCATCATTCACCATTCAAATCTTGAATCTGGGCTGTCAACTTTCCAGCTAACAAGTTCAGTGTCTTTAGCCACCGAGCCATTGTGCCCCTTGTTCCAGTTAAGGTGTATACAAACATATTCTAGTGCCCAATATCTTATTTTTCCTGGCTGCCTTTAATAACTTGCGCAATCATTTTCTCTACTGTATTATTTCTGACTTTCAGTAGGAATTTGCACTGACATAGAGAAGCATCTCCAATATCTAAGATGATGTTACTACGAAGGGAGTAACATGTAACAGAATAAGAAAAGGGGGAAACAGTACATCTTCCATATACTGTTTCTTCAGTTAGTGTTGAGGGCTTCCTGAGGAGTTGTATTTTATTGTAATGTTTGTGTGTGTGTGTGTGTGTGTGTGTGTGTGTGTGTGTGTGTGTGTGTGTAAACAGTATGTACATATATACATATCTATTTCTGTTACTTATTTTCCTTTTCCACTTCTGTCTGAGTTTCTTCAGATCTTTGTATCCAGTTCTCAGAATTTGCTAAATCTATATTAAAATGTGGTCCAGAGCCTCCAAAGAACCTGAGGGTAGGACACAGTGGTGGGTTCCGGATCCTGTTCCAACCGGTACAGTTGAAAAGGGGCCCGGTAGCGTCCACATGGACATGCGCAGTGCACGCATGTGTTTTAGGGCCTCCACAAGCCTCCCCGATGCTCCAGCTACTCAGCAGAGCATCACGCAGGTGCTGTATGCGCTGTGCGCATGTGTGGAGGTACAGAAGACTTAAAAGACCAGTAAGGAGCTCGGGCGGGTGGGTGGGCCCTCCAGAGCCGTGCCAGAATGGTATCCGGTGCTCCGGGCTGGGTCCAGTACGCCCGTACCAGGGCGTACCATGTGCAACCCACCACTGGTAGGACATGAAGCAATGGGTGGAAACTAATCAAGCAACTTAGAACTAAGGAGAAATTCCCTGACTGTTCGAACAATTAATCAGTGGAAAAACCTGCCTCCAACACTGGTAGTTTCAAAGAAAATGTTGGATAACCATTTGTCTGAAGTGGTCTAGAACTTCCTGCCTAAGCAGGGGGTTGGACTGGAAGATTTCCAAGGTCCCTTCCAACTCTGTTATTCTATTCTATTCTATTTTATTCTTCACTTAATGAATCCTTTATTCTCTATATCTTATTTCTCTGACTCTCTACCTCTACAACCAATGCATAAACCAACACTGGTGTAAGTGCAGAGGAGAAAAAGACTTTTTTTCTTGCTAGTGAATAGAAGAAATACAATGGATGGGATGCTGTTGCATTAAGAATTGAAAATTCATACCTGCTATTTTACATCAAAAAATCTCTTTCTGCAGTTTAATCGCCTTAGTTACAGTTAACTATTGTAGTATAATGTACAATTTTAACGTGGTTTATCCAGAGATCCAGAATATTAGAATTCCTCCCTAAAAATCTCAGTGACATTCTGGTGCAGTCTAAATTTACAAAGGATATTATAGATATTGTATCTACCTATATATGCATGAAACTATTCATGTTTCCCACACCGTCCATCTTTATCACAATACTATAGAACAGAATATAACAAGACTGTGTTTCAAGGAAGGGTTTTTAGTTCCAAAGACTGCTTATTAACCTATTAGACTGCATCTTTGTTTATCAAACTTTCATTTTTTGAGAGAAACATTTTAAAAATATTACTAAAGCATCCCACCATCACCACTCTCTCCATCTGACAAAATTAAAATCCTTTCAGCAAATTAAATATGTGTACCTGACAAAGAACAGCTTTACAAAATATAATGTGTAATTATACATGACTCATTCCTTTTCTAAAAGACCCATTTCCTTTAAATATCCTTGCAGGCCTTGTTAAAATATAGCTGCTTCACAGATTCATTTTCAGAAACCTATGTATAGCTATTGTTTATAGAACTTGATAAGTAAAATGTATGTACTGTATTTAATATTATGTTATAGATGTCAAATTATTATGAATCTGCATATTAATGAAGTCTACTTTCCTTGTTTTTGGGAAACACAATGTTTAACCTAATAGGATGTTGGAATTATACAATTCCTAGTATTGCTATTTTGATTCCAATGAGAATTTATGTATATTTGATTCCAAGTAACATACAGCCATTGCTATCTCAGAAGTCATATAGGAAGAAGACCATCATTAAACAAACCTTACTGAAATGAAAATGTGGAAGACTAATTACTTGATAAATAATTTCTTATTTGATATCAAGACTCAAATTTTTACCAGCTCATCTAATATCAAAAAAACCCAAACCCCAAGGACAAAAATAAGAACAAAAGGAACTACAGTCTAAGCCAGCAGTCCCCAACCTTTCCAGCTTGGTGGCACAGCCCAGTGTGTTGTGTGTGTGAGTGGCAGGTGGACTTGTGTGTGCATAGCTCCATTTGTGCAAGGTGTATGTGGATGCATCCTCCTCTCACTCAAATGGAGCTTCATGCATGTGCTTGCGCCCTTGCACAGATGTAGCTGTGCACACACGAGTGCACTATTAGTGCAAGTACAGGTACTTGCCCTTGCACATGAAGCTTCACTAGCCTGAATGGAGGGTACGTGAGCAGACGGCGCTTGGACTCGCAAGTGATGCTCCCTTTGCATGAATGGAGCTTTCCATGAAGTGTAAGCGCCTTCCATTCACACAAGTGGAGTTTTGATTGCAAGCACCCTTCACTCGCATGAGTGGACTTTCGCATGAGTGTGCTTGTTTGACGCTCATGCGAGTGGAAGTTCATGCACATACTCTTGCTCATCTCTCCTGCAGCCCGGTTTTGAACCTGTGGGTTAGGGACCCCTGGCCTAAGCTGTACTTTAACTAGAATCCTGGTATTTTGACTAGGATGGCATCAAACCCATGGTGAAACATAAAGCATACAGAGATAATAATTGACTATTTAGGTTTCCTTATGTGAATTGGAAAAAATAGAACAGAACAGAATAACAGAGTTGGAAGGGATCTTGGAGGTCTTCTAGTCCAACCCCCTACTCAAGCAGGAGGCCTTACATCATTCCAGATAAGTGGCTCTATAGTCTCTCCTTAAAAGCCTCCAGTGATGGAGCATCCACAATTTCTGAAGGCCAGCAGTTCTACTGTTTAATTGTTCTCCCTGTTAGGAAATTTCTTAATTCTAGGTTACTTAATAATTTAATAAGTTAACTGAGTTAAATAATCCACAAGGTTTTTAAAATATATAGGGAAATTTGCAGAAGCATAATCAACAATGTTTGATTCAACTCACTACTACTAAAAATGTCACTACGAAGTTGGTTCTTCCTAGATAATGCTTATTTGCTGAAATTGAATATGATTTGTAAATGTATAGAAAGAAGATAGTTATCCTTCTCTTTTCCCCACCTTTCCTAGCATAAAAGCCTACATTACAACAAAACTAAAAACCCAACATTTAAACTATATCTAATTCTAACTACATATAGAAAAAAATACATACATATACTTTCACTTTCCACTAATATATGTAAGGAAAAGAAAGAAACTGCAGATTGAATTAATATATTCCTTAAGAAATTTTCCACCTCTTGGGTCTTTTATGATTTTTTTGCCCTGCTTTTTTCTCCATGTGTATTATTTTCATGTAGAATAATTTAGTTACAAAATGTTTATTAAGTCGTCTCACTTAGAAAAGCCTTTAAAGTCAACATTCTCAAACTTGTTTGTCCCTAGGCCTTTATCATTTCCTGTTTTCCATAAGTTCTTAAAACTTCAGTCAGACACTGAACTTACCTTGGAGCAAGGGTCTTAAACACAGTAGAAGTCTGAATACAAATATGTAAGATTGATTGAGTGTGTCTAGAAGCAGAGAAAATCCAACAGTATTATTGTAATCAATCAAAGTAGTGGAAAACCTGAACTTCTTAGTCCCGTTTACAACTCTTCCTGCATTTTTACCACCTATAATGAGAGATATCTACTCGTTCACAACAGGTATCTCCATCCACTTTTGGTTTCAGCTTCACTGATAGCATTATCTGCAACAGCTTATCTTTGAGAGGGAACACTTCTTATTTTAACATTTGCAAACATATTCATCTGGGTCAAGTATGCAAATATATGTAGATCCACTTACAATATAGCACATGGAAGCCTAGTTGTTCAAAGCAATGAACAACCAACTTGATGACATCCATTTGTAAAGTTCATTAAAAATAGACATTCTCTAAGAAAACATTGTATAGGCATATATCCACCTACATCAAACACAATGTAAATATTTATCTCAGATCCAGTAGTGGGTTCCTGATTCGGTTTCAACTGGTATGGTTGGAACGGCCCCAGCATTACCCATGTGGACCCATGTGAACCCAGCATTACCTGCGTGCGGTGCACACATGCATCATACTTGCCTGTGACACTTCCACAAGCCTCCGCGACGCTCCCGCTGCTCGGCGGAGTGTTGCACAGGCACCATATGTGCCATGCATGTGCACGGAAGTGCCAAAAGCTTAAAGCACAGGTAAGGAACTCAGGCGGGTGGGTGGGCCCTCCAGAGCACCATACCAGAATGGTACCCGGTGCTCTGGGCAGGATCCAGTACACCCGTACCACCTGCAACCCACCACTGCTCAGATCTGTAATCAATGATATCAACAAAGCATGATCTTAAAGCCATGAAGGCAAGCTTACCAAATTGTACTAGGATGCTTGAACATGTGTTCTTCATCCATGTATGACAGAATGTCTTTGAGACATACACCAGCATCTGGGAAAATATATTTTCAGAATAAGGGATGTGATTAAATGTGTGCATCTCTAAATCACTCCCTAGAAGACTGCCTTAGTATAGATCTACTCAGGAAAGGTGTTATCCACTAGCCTGAATAAATTAAGGAAAATCCATAACTGCCTTCAATGGGGCTTCTGCCTACTGAATGGATGTAAGAAGCTGTATTTTTACACCTCAATATGTTATGTGTGGTTTTATTGCCTTGTCTATGGATATTCCTTATCTATATTATGCTCTGCAGCTAAATCTTTTCTTTTCTTGTGCTATGCTTTGGTTAAATAAATACTTTTTGGGTTTTATCTCATTTGTGTGCTTATTATTATTGGAATCCATGGACCTCTGGCCTACATTTTGGTTTGGCAAAGCATAATATATACAGTTTAAAAGTGGAAGACAATTACCCAGATAAATTATGGGTTACATTTCTGGCTTTATGCATTATATCCTGCACTGAACAGGGGATTTGACTTAATGTCATCAATCGCCCTTCCAATTCTTTGTTTTTATTATTCCATGAGCCATAATGCCTTTTTGTCATGGGACATATACCTCTTAATGGGTAAAAACTTGAAACAAGAGAGGCATCCTCTACATCGTCTAGTTTCTTTGCTTCTTTTTACTGTATAAAGAAGTCCTGCATAGATGTTGATTACATAGAGCATCCTCTACATCTTCCTCATTTCTTCGCTTCTTTTTACTGCATAGTAAGAGTCCTGTATAGATGTTGACTACATAGAGAATAGAGACCATCACACTAAATACTATTCTGTGTGTGTTGGGACTGGGTGGGTTGCAGTTAGGTTTGACTGCTACCTTCTCTAACATGACTGGACAAATGAAGTAGAGATATTCTATGGAATTCAAAATATCCTTAGCACTTTAGCAGAGGATGGTTACTTGGGAATGTGTTCTGCCAAAATGACTTTCTTTCTGATTGGCTGGGATTATGGAGGGACACCAAATGATTGACACAAGGTGAAATAATTTTCTCAGATCAACCGGGTATAATTCCTGTAGGCACATGCAGCTGTATGTTGTGATGTGGATTCGCCATTTTTGCTGCCCCCCCCACAGGTTCCTCCACACATACTAATGTTTAACTGTATTGCCTGTAATATATAACAAGCTATTTTGTTAACATTTACTTGGAATTAAATGAATATAATTCATTTACTTGGAATTTAAAATTAAAAGAATGTAAGAAATGCCTTGTTTTCTCAAACCAAGGACACATCATTCTGTGCCAGAAATAGGCTAGCTAGACATATCTGGTTACAAGCATATATAAAATCTATTTCTTATATATACTTTAAGTATAAGTAAGTATAAGTATAATATTTATTGTCATTGTACTTAAATACAATGACATAGTATACTATATTTCTTATATACCTATTATATTTCTGTAACATAATATATTATATACTCACCTAAAAATTGATTTAAATATTTGCAGATATACTTTCTGTGGATACAGGAAATAGGGAGAAATAACCTAAATGTGCTCAGCTGATAACTACTTCATTGGATATGGATTTCATTCCTGGCTTATAGGCTCCAGTCTTTACCTCTCTGAGTCACTTATTATTGTTAACTATCAACAAAAAAAACAGCAAAGGATATGTCAAAGGCAGTTTAATGAAAGCTCTGTCTTGATTCTCTTTGACAGAATCTTAGAAATGAGATCCAGAGCAGAGCGCTGGGGAAATCTTTCAGACTACCTGAGGTCCCATATAACACCTCTTTTCCTTGACCCTTTGACTTTGTAACAATATGTAACCACCTAATGATCAACGTGATGGACAAACTGCAGAGAGAGAACTAAGAACTTGCCATTAATCATTATATGACACATGAAATTATAACGGCCAAATTGATGCCTGACAGAAATGTAAAAAGTTAAGAATATTTTCCTCTTTATATTATTAGAAGAGCATTATATTCATATTGTTTGTCTGTTACCTTGGATGATAAATTACTTAGATGATGATAATTTCAGATGATGCCACTGAAAAGTGAAATGAAATTAGTCAAGAAGGGTGACTAAAATTGACACCACTCGGCTTTATTCTTGCATTATGACTACCCAAGGTACAAAAGAATCTCCTCAACACTAAAGATATTGCAAGGAAGATGTTAATTGGGGGCACTTCTATTATTAAAGAATAGTAATAATAAATTGCTGACTGTGTCACCTGTTAGCAGCTGTTGGTTCACTTGCTAAGTGAGAATGGAAAGGTGTGCTTTATGGATAACTATTCACAGTTCTTTCTCTATTGCTTGAGGGCTGTGAATGGATGTGAAGATAGACTATGGGAAGAATGCAGAAGATGCCAGCACATCCAGTAGGTATCTTGTATAATAAGTGACATGCTAATTTCCTTCCTGCGTAATACATGCTGTGTCCCTGCTAAAATGTATTATCAACTGAATTAAACTGCAACTTACTGCCTGAATTATATTAGTGAACCTAGGGAACAAATAAGTTTCATTGTTTGTTTTAAAATAAATTGACTTTATTTCTAGATTAATACTTTCTGAAGTAAGGCACACTGCCTAGATTGTACATGAGATGTTCTATCACAAAGGTGTTTTTTCAAAAGACAAGTGGACTTTCGTGTTTTTCTTTGAGATGTTTCACTTCTCATCCAAGAAGCTTCTTCAGCTCTGACTGGATGGTGAGGAATGGAAGGATTTATATTCCTTGCAGTCAGCTAGTCATTTGCATTCTTTTAGAGTGTCATTGAGACCACATGGAAGTTCATCTGTGTCCTCAGGATCACCTGAGTAGTGGGTGTGGTGCCTTCTTGGAACTGCTGAACTGCTGAAAGGATTGTAGACTGGAGATAGATGATGTTGTATTCCGCCCCCTGTGTTGGACTTCTTGGATGAGAACTGAAACATCCTCAAAGAAAAACATGAAAGTCCAGTTGCCTCTTTAAAAAGCACCTTGGGACAACCATGACCTGGATGACTGAGAATCTTCATAGACATTAGATGTTCTAACACACGATTTCTCAATGCAGTTTCTTAAAAGTCAAGACAAATTTGCTAAATAATTTAAAAAGTCCCCCAAGTTAATTCTTTTTGCAACAGCTCTTTAAATAAGATAAAGTGATTGAAGCAGAATGAATAGTGTCTGACTTTGACCTTTCCTCAATTCCAAGTATTAGGCTTGCAATTTACTTCAAAGCTTATTGTGATTTTCAAGAGAAGTCTTTAAACAGGAAAAGCAAGCTTTCTCTCATCTTTAGTTTCTTAATCTTATCACAGATAGACATCATAACAATTTCTTTCATTTTGAAAGGAAAACATTGGTTCATTGTTAATTGAAGATGTGATCAATACCGATTATGCTAGTGGGTGTCCTGTATGGGGGGAAACAGAATTTTAAGATATAACTTTTAAATGGACTTTTGAGTATCGGAATCTCCAAGCCAAGATATTAATATATGTAAAACCTGTTTTTTTAATATAAATTTATAAATAATCCAGGGAAATGACTGGCATATAAACTGTGCAAAGAAAAGTGGGGGGGGGGGGATAATTAAAAGATGCAAAACAATTTCACCAGTATTATTCTAAATTATATAAACAAGAAAACTACCTAATTTAAAGAACAAAAATTGACTGAACATTACAGAACACCAGGAACAATTAGTGATTGGACCAGTAACCATAAGGGAAGGAAAGTCATAAAAATACAAAGATGGCGTATCAATCTCTTGTTATAAATATTTTGAAGATGGATTATTACAACAAGTAAGAAAATGAATTTCATTTTACAGACTGGAAAGATGCCAACATGTCCTAATCCATATATACCAGACATACCCTAATAGCAGGTATACTCCAATCAAGGAACTTTGAAAAAGGGATGGGAGAACCTGGAGGGAGAATGAAAAGAAGGGGGCAGCTAAAATTCCTATGCAGCCACAAATTCAACCTTTCTTCAGTGTCACTGACCCTTAGCTAACTCTAAATAGGTACTAACCATTAATTGAGAAAATTCCTGTGGATAGGCTTTTAGTAGTAAATCAGTTTAATTGAATCTTTAGTGTGGATCTGGTTTTTTTGCACCTGAGAATTATACTACCATCAACACTAGCAGAGCAACCTACTGTGTATAAATAGGGAGCAAACCCCACACTCATTTTGCAATGGTGATGTTACCTACTTGGCTGATGAAACATCTGCAAGCAAACACCCAGTCTTAGAGAACACCAAGGATTCCACAGTTCAACCCTAAACTAAATATGCCAAACAGCCAAATTGCAATTACAGGACTGTGGGTCATATGGTTCCTGACCGAATGGTCATAGGCCAAGTAGTGCTTGTATGTTACAACTTAAAAGAAATATTTTATAAAATCATGTACTACTGGTACGTGATTGTAGAAAAAACTGTCACAATGTATAAAAGTACTTCAAATTTATGTGGGCAGCCTGAAGGGTTTTATCATGCCTGACGCAGTGTAAAAAAGCCAGCCATGTTCAAATACATATCTGACACAAAGAATTTTAAGGACAAAGATTCAACTAAAATCAGAATTTTTCTTTTTTGGGATTAATGGATACACTAGAAAAGAGACACGGGGAGGAGAGACAATTTTAATGTATGATTCCTGCTAGGAGATTACTATATTCATAAAAATAGAAAGGCTCTGATATACCCACATTAAAAGAAGGATTAGTAAAGATAATGGAAATAGCAGAAGTGGCAAAACATATTTGCTTAGAGAAAGATCAACTATTGTTTTTATTAGTGACTTGAAACTCCTTACAGACTTTTTGCTGAAAAATTTTTTTTTTGTGATTTATGGGTTTCACAATTAGAAAGAGTAGCTTATGGAAGAAGGAAAATCTTACAGAATAGAAATGCATTTATAAACCGTTTTAAAAAGATTGGAAGCTACTTCTTTATAATCTTTTCTTCTTTCCCTTTTTTATTTTTACTTTCCTTTAGAAAAGGAAAATAAAAAAGGGAAAGAAAAAAAGATCATAAAGAAGTAGCTTCTAATCTTTTTTATAGCAGTTACAAATGCATTTATGTTTCTATTGTTTCTATGATCTTTCTTACTTAATTACTATTAATTATTTTCTTTGTTTCTTTTATGATATTTGTATTGTTTTTATCTTGTTAAAATTTCATCAATAAAAATTATATTGCAAAAGAGAGAAGCAGGTTTTTGTTTGTTTGTTTGTTTTTTGCTGTGGCTGCCCTAGACTTTTGAAACAGCATCCCTGAAATTTTGGCTGCCTCCTTCCCTCCTTGGTTTCAAGCAATCCTTGAGCATATTGCGGCATTTTCTATTTTTAAATGTTTTTAAGTAATGATATTGCTGCTTATTCTTTTACTTTGATATTATATTATTAGACATGCTCTCTACTAGTATCTTTTGCTTGGCCAAGTTAGAGATGAAATAAATAATTATTTTGTCTCTCTGTGCATGTAATGTTCTTCTACATGTAACTGTTAAGTAAGTATGGAATTAGCCTGTGATCAGGTTAGGTAAAAGAATTATATTTCTTAAAAGCCCATATTAGTAGAAACTGCACCCCAAAAAACTCTCAAAGAGTCATTTAAATTGAATAAGAAAAACTGAATTGCTTTATATAGGATTGTCTAGTTCCTTAAGGATGCAACATTACAATAGCTGAGGAGTATTAGACTATTATTTTAGCTGATATGTCAGAGCTGTGAAGTAGTCAGACATGAACAAGGGATGTCACTACCCAGTTCTCAAAAATCCCAAACACTCATATTTTCACTAGGAATGACAACAATAGACTATTGCAATGGCAAACACATATGCTAAATGAAAGCAAATGTTATGATTGCAGAAATGTTTATGAGCTGTAGTCTATTGGATCTACATGGAGAAAACAACAGTAATCCATGTGCATTGATACCATTGTGCTTGCTTTTATTTTCAGTGACACAAACATTTTTACTATTTTTATCATGTGCAGTTTCTTTCTAAGCTCTCAGCTGCGTCCTTAAACTCTGTGACATATTTTCTTATTGTAATTGTATTGATTCTCTGGTTCATTTCCCTTTTTCCCTTGGAATATAATGAACTTCTGCTAAATTTACATAGGTCCTTTGATGGCTGCATTATCAGTGGTTTTTCAGCAACATCATTTCAATGCATTTTTCATTAACTGAGATGCCTAGGTAATAATCCTGAACAGTATTACTGTAGCTTGTATAGTTAATGTGGCACACATCCATTTTTTCACTGCCAATGTGCTGTTAGTTCATTTTTTCACAAAAATAAAATGTCAAGTTGCTTTGATTAAGAGACTTGGCATATATAGAATATTGCAGTGTGATTCAGGCATTAATTTCAAATGCATTTTATTTGGAAATATCATTAGGAAGATACCAATATGATAGTTATTAAGTTTTGTTTAAGATACATAAAGTTCATGAAAGGGAGAACACTGTCTGGCTACTATGCTATGTATCATTTTTCCAATGGAAATGGTAGGTCATTAGAAGTGGCTTACTATTGCCATTCCTGATGCCTTGGTGAGCTGTTACCTGTTCTAGATTTTGTTCTATATAGAAGTGAGCAGAGATGACTTCCATTCCAGCAGCTAGCATGCCCAGTGGTTTGTGAGAATTGTAATCCTATCCCAGATGTTAGCAGTCTGATTGATAACCCCATTAAACAAACAAGTTGTACCAACAAGTTATTATGTTTTAAAATATATTTTACACTAAGCGTTATAAATAACTAGGGCCTAAACATTTTACTTATTGTTGAGATGCTCTGTATAACAGGCATGATATTAGCAAATTATTCCATTTCTGCAGAAGAAATCTTTGGTATAATTGTCTGATATATAGATCAGAGTTGCCCAGCCTGGATGAAGTATTTCGCCTTGCAGAGGCATGCTATTCTACCTGAAGAAACCAAAGTGTTTTACCAAAGGGAGATCTGCCTTGCTCCACCAAATCAGCTTTAGTATATTCAGTATATATCTGCCAAAGCTACTTTGAGACACCAGCTGGTAATACAGCACTGTGGAGTTTCAAATGCTTTGAATGGGCACTTTGCACAATTGTTCACTGAAATCAAGTTTACTGGTAAAGATCTGCTCGGTTCTCATATAGATAAGATGAAGTACAATCTATCTCTTTGTACTAAATTTGCCTGTCTGCATTTATATCTTCTTTTAAGCCATCTCAATCACTAAGTGGTTTACAGAGAACGTATCAGTGGGTTTGTGTAACACTTTCATGAATGGTTGAAATTCTAATATTTCTATCATTAAGGAGAAAGACCAATGAGAAAACTGATTAAATATGGGGTAGTAAAATATGGATATGCACAATTATGGAAAGAACAAGAAATTTGGCATTGGAAAACATAAGAAAGGGCTCAATAAACAAGGAAATAATATAGAAGAGGAAAAGAACTTATGAAACCCTATTTTTGTACTGTTGGTGGATAACCTAGACCATTTTTATCAACACTGCTAATTTTGTACATTGTTTCAGGAATAGGCTGTATTATTCTTGTGAAAGTTGGATCATAAGAAAGGCTGAGTGCCAAAGAATTGAGGTCTTTGAACTATGGTACTGGAGAAAACTTATGCGAGTCCCTTGGATGTAAGATGATCAAACCAGTCAGTCCTAGAGGAGATCAACCCTGACTGCTCTTTAGAAGGCATGATCCTGAAGATGAAACTCAAATATTTTGGCCACCAAATGAGAAGGAAGGACTCACTGAAGAAGAGCCCAATGCTGGGAAAGATTGATGGCAAAAGAAGGGGACAAAAAGGAATGAGGTGGATGGCTGGAGTTACAAAAGCAGTAGATATGAGCTTAAATGGATCCAGACAATGGTAGAGGACAGGAAGGCCTGGAGGAACAATGTCCATGGGGTCATGATGGGTCGGACATGAGTTTGCAACTAACAATAACAAATTATTGTGGATCCTAGCATCCTTCTTGAGACTTCATCCATTGGTATTATGGTTTTAACTATTTTATTTTTAAAAACAAGGAAGTTAACAAACTACAAAGAGTTGGTCACTAACGTTCTCCTTACAAGACAAGAGTGACAAGAGTGCCTCTGCACCTATAGAGGATCCATTCTTCAAAAATGGATCCTCTATATGTATTTATGTGGACCTTTGCCTGATTCTCTAGCAAAGACTAAGATGGTAGACCACATCCTGAAAATATGAGCTTTGGTCACCAAAGCCTTATTCTGCTTAACAGAGTTTTGTAGCTCCATCATGATGATAAATTTATAAATAAGGAAGCCTCAGGATAGTTATTTATGTGAAAGTTTCCAGCACATATTCTCAAAATTCCAAAGATGATCACCAACCCAAGAAATACGTTCACTTTTCTTCAAAATAGTTATACACATTTTGTTTATTTTTTACAATTTGTTTAAGATACATATGTACTTTTACATACATATTTCCAATGATATGACTTTAGTTAAATTTATATCATCAACATTTTAACTTTATTGTGTATCATTTTCCTGTTTTAAAAAAATCAGTCTCTAGCGTTTTAAAGTAGATTTGTATTGTTAGTGAATTCAAACTATTGTTGATTTGTTAATAGCTGTTCTAGTAGCAATTGCTATTTTAGAGCAAATGTGAAAATATGATGGATCTGATCGATCATTCTTAATTATGGAAAATGAGTGTTTCACAAAAGTCTTTACCTTCACAGTTAAAGTGCCCAAGAAGATATAGTTAATAAGTATGCATATTCATCCGAGATAAAGCATGTTAGAAAGATTGAAGTATTGCTACGCCTACATCTCTGAAAATAATTTCTAATCTGTCAGTATTTGATGGATTAAAAGGATTTCTAAGAGAGTACTTATTTTCTCTATTAAGCATGAAACACAAGTATATAAGAGTGTCACCCTTTTCTTCAAGTCACTGTGTAAACAATAACCTTTGACTTTGTTGACTAAGCTCTGAAAATATTTTTGCACTTGCAAAATGAAGGCTCTTCTCTAGAGTTTAGCATGGTAATATCCTAAAACGTTGCTTTCATGGGGATGAGTGGGTCTGCATACAATCATCTGTGTCAGTGCCATATCGAGTAAGATGTATAGATTTAGGGCTACTGCTTCATATTCTTCTGTAACTGCTATTGAAGCTGCTTTTGTTTACCTTTTCACGATTTCATTTCACTGGTGAAAAAAGAAGACATGATATGGCTGCATATGGAAACCAATATAGAATGAGCCAGATATTGCTTCCAGAAAAGATGAAGCTGCTTTAATGATTTTAAAAGAGATACTTCATAGCAGGGGTAAAATTCAGCAGGTTCTGGAGAACCAGTAGCAGAATTTTTGAGTAGTTCAAAGAACCAGCAAATACCTCCTCTGGCTGGCCCCAGAGTGGGGTGGGAATGGAGATTTTGCAATATCCTTTCTCTGGAGTGGGGTGGGAACGGAGGTTTTGCAGTATCCTTCCCCTGCCATGCCCACCAAGCCACACCCACAGAACCGCTAGTAAAAAAATTGAATTTCACCACTGCTTCATAGGTTGTGCAACTTTGAAGAACATTTTTTTTAAAATCAGCATTGTTAAAATGTTGATGGGCGGATACGAAAGGAGCCTCTTTGAAGATTGCATTTTTGAGGCATCTCCTGGGCAATGATGTTGTCACCTGCAAGTCCTTTCAACCCTTTGGTTAACTTTGTAGGGGCTCATGACACAAATACAGACAGAGTATTGTTGATAAATTAAAAATTGTTGAAAATGTTCCACCCAAAAGACCACATTCTTCATTTACATACCAAAACCATATTTTTCTTGCCATTCAGCAGTCCCTTTTAAAGGGGGGGGGGAATAGAAGACAGAAGAAAAAGAAGGAGATTCCGCATATAGTTTCCAAGGAAGCACTAAAGGTACGTTTCTGAAATTTGTGTGGTTCTTGCTTTCTTCACCTTATAGTGCTGCAGGAGCTTGACCTCAATTTGGGAACTATAAGTGGAATCTCCAATCTCATTTATTGTGAGTTAATTAAAGTGGAGTTTCTCTGAATGATTTGAAATGCTTTTTTTCCTGGTTTCTTGCTACCTGGGCTAAGTTGTCATTTATAATAAGCTGCCAGTTGGTCTGCCTTCCATCTCTTGACAGTTTACACCTACTCCCTTTCCATTCATTTTCCAGGCTCCCTGCAGTCTCTCACAAGAAGTTTCAGAGTAAAGCTGCCACCATATTCATAATAGACATTCTCCTACCTGTTGGATGGAGACATTTTTTAAAGTGCACTTTAAATAGCCAAATATTAAGCCCTGGTAATGCAGGAATGCTTCCATCCTCCTCCTTAAGGATGTTAATCAATGTACCAGCTTCAGTTGAATGAAAAGTGAACATGATTTAACATAACAGATAATGATGGATGTAATTTAGAAAGCAGATTGACTTTTAAAAATTCACTGAAAAGGAGATGGTCCTTACTGAATAGTGACATCCATCTGATTGTGTGTTAATAATTGGTCTTTACCTTTTGATAAATGTAATTAATAGTTATGAAATAATGCTACTATATTCTTTGGTTTATAAATAGGAATTTATAATGGAAAATCTGTCACACCCTGAAATATAGCTGTCTCCAACACTTGGCCTTAATCAACAATGTATTAATTAGCAGTATAGAGACAAAACACCTCAGGGAGCCAAATTACTCCTATTCTCCCCTCTTCCACCAGATTCATCCCTTCAAGTCTTTCAGGGTGAATTCTAAATTGTTTTCCTATAAAGTAAATATTCATAGGAAACCAATGGCATTTGATATCTGAAATGCATTCTAATAATGAGTATTTAAGATACTGCAGAAAAGGCTAGACTGTGGTAGGAATTCACTGGTGGAAAAACCAGCTAGTCTGAGAAAAAAATCATCTTGCAAAAACAGCTTTTCTTATATTGTTGCTTTTTGTTTCAGTTTTTAATTGAACATTGACCATTATTTACTTTAGAGTTAGCCACTCTAACATGTTGGCTTTTCTATAACTCTGAATAGTTCTCTGAAACCCAATGACATAGATATCGTTTGTTTCAGTCTAAACATATACACCCTCTTTGCAGTTTTTAAAAACACCAATTTTCTGACAAATGAATGTTGCTCTAAGCTCCCTGTCATCTGCAATAAAATGGATTCTATAGCCCAAAAGGGTGAGAGAATATTTTAGAGCTTTGCATCTTGACAAATCTAAGTTAGAAGTCAAGATTTGTTCTCTGTGGCCAACTAAAGCTTAATAAGCCCGACATAAGCTAGAGTTTCTGATTTTGATGTCAAGCAGTGCAGAAAAGCAGGTTTTGTGGTTCATTTAGTTACTATTCTGTCAATATGAGACAAGGGGTAGTGATCAGAGAGCTGCAGAAATAGCACTGCTTGTTCATATTAAGGCGGCATTTCAAAGGCAGTCATTGCCTTTAGAAAAGAAAAATTTTCAGTGTTGCTTAGGTATCAGGCTATATCCTGAATAATAAAGCAATTTCTACTCTAATATTCTCACAAAGCAAAGTAACCCAAATTCTTATTTTCACTGGGAATCCTTGGCAGTTATTTACCTCTTGAATTATTATTTTTTTAATAACTACTACAACTGCTATTACTATTTTGTTATAACACACATACAAAAGTTAACGTAGTACCCCTGTAATTAAAAAAGGATCATTGAATAATCAATAATACCTTTCTTTCACTGGGTGAAAGAGAATGAATTTATGAGTAGGCTGCCCTTTCTATGTGGATTGCTAGACATCTTCAAAAGATTAAGAACTATTGGACTCACTCGCTTAACCTCTACATTGGCAAACCATTCTAATTCTTAAACTTGCTTTTCTGTATTTAATGCAGCCTGGACATGTAATTACATACCTAATATTTGACATGTTGTAAGAGCCAAGGTGGCACAGTGGTTAAATGCAGCACTGCAGGCTACTGCTAGATCAGCAGTTCAGCGGTTCAAATCTCACCGGCTCAGGGTTGACTCAGCCTTCCATCCTTCCGAGGTGGGTAAAATGAGGACCCAGATTGTTGGGGGCAATATGTTGACTCTCTGTAAACCGCTTAGAGAGGGCTGAAAGCCCTATGAAACGGTATATAAGTCTACTGCTATTGCTATATTGCTATTGCTATTGCTATTATCGGCTATTCTTCATAAAGTGGGATCTTTATGGCACCACTCTGACTGTGGCTGGTGCTAGTAATGCCACTCAGGATGTTCTTAAATTGTTAACATAAATTGTCAAATTGTTGACAGAAACCCTTGAACAGTTTGAGTGGGAGCAGCATCTAGGGGAAAAATAGAAATTAACTAGACCTCGAAAATACAGAGACAAAACATTCAGGTTTTGCATGAAAATAATATCCATTCATTGAAAAAAGCATAAGCTGTACCAACAACAGAATTCGTATTATTCTCTTCTCTCCTTTCTTTTTTCTTAATTTATATTTGTTAGTTCCATTTGCATGGGGTCATCTTTTGCAGCATTATCTTAAAATAGGGAGATAGAGTCAAAATTGTTCTGCTAAATGCCAGCTTCTTCACTGGTAAACAAAAAAATCAGAACTGATGTAATTTTACAGTGTTGCTTTTTTCTTGTCTTTTCTTTCTTCTAACAAACTGTCACTAAATTATAATCTTCTTCCAGCAGCTGCTTTGCTTTTTATAAAATTGCAAAGATGGAAATAAAGCTTTCAAACTGAGTGGCATTGCAGCTGTAGCGAGAACAAAGGACTACAGATCTCATAAGTGGGTGACTTCCCTAAAATTGATTGAAGAGAGAGAGGGATCACAAGGACATAAATGCAAAGCAAGCGGAATAGCTTCTGACTCATATGTTGAGCCATCAAACATTCAAATAAATTGTTTTGAAAGGAGAAAATCAGGAAATTCCTCATCTGGTGGGGCAGGGGGTAGGCATGAGGAATTCCTTGCTTTCATGCTTTTGAAATATGTAATGTATCCTTGTGTTGAAAGAAATGTCCTTCTGGGTTCAGCTCCAAGTGGGGAAGAAGACACTGGAGACATGGAGGCTGCTTGGAAAAATGGTTTATTGTTGGACAGGGCCACATGGCTTGAGCCCTGAACAGAAAAGGTGATTACATGCTTCAATGTTGGTGGAGAAGAGAAGAGAAGGGCTGAGAGAGGGGCTTGCTAGGCCCTGTTTAGTCCCACCTCTCTATTTCCTGTTCCTGTGTAAGAAATGTATTCTGATTGGTTGTCAGACTCCCATGGTGCCATGCAGGGGGCTACTCTCTAGGCTGTTTTGAATCCAGGTATGAGTTCTCAGATGCCATGTGAAGAGTTGAATAATATCCCTTCCCCCTGCAGCTGCAGCAGTGGAGAAGTCTTTATTATGTAAAGTGGGCTAGCCTGGCCTTCTCAATGGCCTATTGACAAAGTGTGGATGGGCAGGAAGCTACAGGCAACTATTCTGTCTTTTAAAGCATGTTTCTTTCTTTTCACATCCAGAGAAATATTCTGCCTTTTCAATATTTCCTAGGATATTTCATTTTTCTGGGAGAGGGCTGGATGATAACTTCCCACACTTGCCATGTTGCTTCGAGAGAATTCCATTCTTCCAACCTTGAGTAGGTTAAAATCTTAGTTGCTATATACATTACACAAAAACAAATATTGCAGTGATAATAGGCTAGATAGGAATATAATAAAGTGCTTTGTCAAGATTATTTGTCCCCTAAGCCCAGTATGGCTACAGCTATTATAGTTTCTACTATTTTCAGTAAGTATAGTCAAGTATAGATAAAGAATATCAGATTGGGGAGAGATTCCCTCTACTCTGATTGTTTAGGCAAATGCATTGCATATCATCTGGTGCTGCCTTATTATTGTCATTTCACTTTCATGTCAAGGTAGATCTGTAGGGTCTTCTCCATGTAAAACCTATTTCAGATTCATTCTAAATTTGTGCAGTCTCTAACTAGTTGCAATAAGTGAAAATATCTTTAGACTTTGCTGGTCCAGACTTGGCAAGGTCTGAAATCGAAGAGATTGCAGCTCTGGGTTCTAAGTAACAGGGCAAGTCTAGAAAATCATTTTCTACACTTCAGATCTCACAAGTTCACCAAAAAAATATCTTCTGCTATTAAAAGTATTGGATGCAAACAATGACATTTGTTCACCAAAAAGGTTTGTCAAGCACAATAATCATGAAATCAAATGAAACAAACAGGGAAGATCAATGAGTTTTCTCTAGCAGTTTTTCTTTTCCAACATGGAAATAAATTGTATTCATATTAATGTTTCTAAATAATACTGGAACTATTAGCAATGAAGAGTTGTTGAGAGTTAGGTGGCTCATAAATTATTAATTAATTAATTAAGTCCAATCCAGCAGAGTGTAATAGGCTGTAAAGTAACCTTGAAGAACAGGAAAAAGAGCTGAAAACAAAGGCAATGGTCAACAAAAGAAATCTGAATCTGAGAAATAAATGCAATTTGGGAAAGTACCTCAGGCTTGATCCTTCCTCTGTTCATTGATAGATAAAGGAAGGGAACTGGGAGGCATATTTAGACTTGTGAGGTTAATGCCATCCCTTGGAAGTAGACGAGACTAGCAAAGCAAAGTTATGAATGCCAGTACTGCTTTTATTATATGGTTGCAAGAACACAATCATGAAAGTCTGAATGCGCTCCTCCCTTCCCACAATTTATCTAAAAAAGACCAGGCAGAATCAAGCCTGAAATCTTTCCTCAAATTATATTTCTGCTAGGACTCAAACTTCTTTTGTCAGATTGTGTCCTAATTGTGGCTCTGACTCCAGTTGCTCCAGATTACTCTTGCAACCTATTATATCAAGCTTGTCTCACTCGTCTTCTGTTTTGGCCTTGTGATCATTAATTGACCCTTAATGAAAATTTTCCGAATCACAATTATATCTATAATTGAACCCTCTTAGAAAATATCTCAAAAACATGTTATATTCACTTTTCATGTCAAAACTTGCCAAAAACATTCTTATAGATTTCATATTATCCAAGAATTAGTAGAAGATCATGTCATCAAAATCAGAATTATAATACTTGATTCCAACAGCAAAGAAATATTCCACTGTTCATGATTTATTTATTTTTAAAGCCAAAAGACTTTTGTTTCAATTCTTAAATGTCCGCATTCTTTTAGTGCCCTTGGACAAGTAAGTAAGACTTCTTTTTCCACAGTGAGCAGGGTTAAATGATGTTGAAAAATGATCTGTCAATAGCATGAGCAGGAAGGATTTGAGAAAGCTTTATTGTAGTAGGCAGAATAAAGATTTATGGTAGGCTCAACTTGAATCAGTCAGTATCAAAACTAGCCAAAACAACTGATACTAACTAAACAGAACTGCTTAACAGAATCTATATTAATAAATAAGGATGAATATTGATACTGAGCCATAAATTCTGGTGGTAAAAGTCTGGCTAATTCAATCTTTTTTGTCTCACACTATGAAAGCAAAAGTCCTGTGGTTTTTCCAACATTTGATATTTAGAGGTGACTTGCTTCCAAACACAGAGTGTCTTCTCAATTAACATAAATAATAGCTTATGATAAAGGTATTGTTTGGGAAATGTTTAATGTGAAATACACTTTTATCTGTTGCAACTGTTGTACAATTGGTCCCAATATACTTGCTATCTCCTGTCAAGTACAAACATTTAAACCTCATGGATTACTAGAAAGACTTTCTTCTTATTTCATATATAAAGTTATAGGGAAATAATAGATTTATTATAATATAGAGTATATGCATATAATCTGATACATTCATCTGAATACTGTGATTAATACTGTTCTGTGATGAATCTGTCATAAAAATAAGTTAAAATCTTTGGTTTTTACTCTCAATCTGTAACTCTTTTTGGGGGGGATTTCATGACATACATAAATCCCTAAATAAAGGAAGCTAGACATTCATAATACTTGAGGCCAAAGGAAATATTAATTATGTTGAATGACATTCCCTCCTCTCCCAGGTAAATCATTTCTTTCTGTTAATAAAAATATCCATATACTTACCATGTAAGTTAAAACTAGAAGAACTAAAAAACTAACTTTTCAATGAATACATTTAATATTCTCTCATTTTGTAGAGGCTAAGTGATTTCATATTACTGTTCTACAGGTTGATTATTCAATTCAGAAAGCTGTTTCAAAATTAGATTTATTTATTAACGATTTTACACATTATATACAGACAATAGTTTTTTTCCTCTAATGGGAAACATCAAAGAATTAAGAACAACATCTGTAATATTAACAAGCAATATTCTAAAACATAGTAACATGACAAAAATAACAGAACCAAAGTAATGTCCAGAGGATACCAACTATATAATAAACCCTCAAATTTATTTTAAGAAATAAATCAGCAATTTCAAACAAAAATTCTATTATTTCAGTAACCTAAAAATACCAAAACTGCCTTCCTCCAAACAATATAAATATATCAAAGCTAGGAAAATTCAGTTGTATGTATGCTCCTCTTCCTCATTACAAGTACTCCAATCAACTGAAACTAAGTTATAAAAGTAAATATACTGTATAATAATCAATTCAACTCTTCAGTCTCCCCCAACAAAATCTGGGTCTTAGCTAATCTTCTACATAGCAAATGGGAGGGTCTATATCTTATTTCTGTGAGTAAGTGAAATCATTCAATACCATCAATGATCAACCTTAACTGATCAACCACCAAGCTCAAGGGTGGGGATGCAGTGTGTAAGAATAGGATGACAGAAGCATTAATGGCCCATCCCTTTACCCCAGCTGCAGTAATTCAGTCATTCACACTGAAAAGTAACACAAGTAAACAAAATCTTCCCTTCTTTCCAAAAAAATTGAAACTAGGTTAGTGATCAGCCATGCCTGTCTTATTCTCATGAACACTAAATTGGGAAATTTAATCAAGGTTTGCAAAACAAGCCAATGTGACAGATTCATATAATCCATGGACTGTGCAATAATACTTGGATTAACAATTAATGCCAAACCAGAATAGGTTTGGCATAATGTATGATCCACAATCTATCTGTTATCTTTATCATGTCCATTGCCCAAATAGTGTTCAATTAATATTGCTTAATCCTATTCATACATGAAGTTGCCTTTCCTTTTATCTACAGTATAAGCTGTTTCAAAGAATGAGGTGCAAGGTCTATTTCATAGACAAAAGCCAGGAAAAGCACCAGGCCTGGACAAGATAACTCCTTCTTGCTTAAAAGCTTGTGCTGACCAACTGGTCTCCATCTTCACTCGCATCTTTAACAAATCTCTAGAGATGTACTATGTTCCTTTTTGCTTCAAATGCTCTACTTTTATCCTAGTGCCAAAGAAACCTTTCATCAAGGAACTGAATGATTTCAGATCAGTTGCTCTAACATCTGTAGTTATAAAGACCTCTGAAAGGCTAGTGCTGGCCCACCTGAAAATCATCATGGATTTGCTGTTAGACCCCTTGCAATTTGCCTACCCACCATATAGATCAACAGACGATGCTGTTAATATGACTCTGCACTACATTCTACAACATCTTGAATCTCCAAAGTCCTGTGCAAGGGTCCTCTTTGAAGACTTCATCTCAGCATTCAATACCATCATTCCAGATATTCTTCTAACTAAACTAAATCAGGTACCTGAACACACTTATAAATGGATCATAAGCTTTCTAACAGATAGGAAGCAGCAGGTGAAGGTAGGCAAAATCACATCAGATACATGTACAATTAGCACAGGAGCCCCCCCAGGGCTGTGTGCTCTCTCCACTTCTCTTATCTCTATATAACAATGATTGCATCTCAAAAGATTCCTCTATTAAAGTACTGAAGTTTGCAGCTGATACAACAGTGATTGGTCTCATTCAAGACAACAATGAATCTACATACAGACGGGAGGTTGAACAACTAGCCTTGTGTTGTAACAAGCACTATCTTCAACTAAATACACTCAAACTGTAGAAATGGTGGTAGATTTTAGGAGAAACTCTCCTATACTACCACCTCTTACAGTACTAGACAACACAGTATCAACAGTAGTATCTTTCGAGTGTCTAGATTCTAGTATATCTGAAAATGTAAAATAGACACCTAACATCAAAAACATCATCAAAAAAGCACAGCAAATAATGTTCTTTCTGTTCAAATTGCCCAAAAAGCTGCTGATTCAGTTCTACAGAGGAATTATTGAGTCTGTCATCTGCACCTCTATAACTATCTGGTTTGGCTCTGCAACCAAACAAGACAGACACAGACTTCAATGGATAATTTAGAACTGCAGAAAAAACAATTGCTACCAACCTGCCTTCCACTGAGGAACTGTATATTGCACAAGTCAAAAAGAGGTCTGTAAAAATATCTACAGTCCCCTCGCATCCTGAATGTAAATTGTTTCAACTTCTACTCTAAAATGACACTATAGGGCTCTGCACACCAGAACAACTAGAGACAAGTACAGTTTTTTTCCTGAATGCCATCACTCTGCTAAACAACTGATTCGCACACCACCATCAAATTATTTACTAATACTGTATTACTATTATTCTTCTCACCCTTCCTAGTACCTATCTCTTCCCACTTATGGTTATAACCATGTTGCTTGTATCGTTACAATTTTTATTGTTTTATTGTTTCCTAGTATGATTTGATTGGTTATTAGTATCCTATGACTATCGCTAAGTGTTGTTATCTTAGGATTCTTGATGAATATATTTTATTTTTTCTATATGTACACTGAGAGCATATGCACCAGACAAATTCCTTGTGTGTCCAATCACCTTGGCCAATAAATAATTCTATTGTATTCTATTCTTCATAGTCATTAATACTGTAGTTCATAAGTGCTATGCACTTTTTAAATTATCTCAATATGCATGTTGACTCAACTGAACAAGTGCTGAGACTTCAGGTAATAATTTGTGACAGTCCTTATGGTGTTACACTTTTCTATGGTGCAACTTTCCACACTTAATATGAGTAACAAAATATTACATGTGCATAACAATTTATTTGTAATATCAATAGAGCCGCAGATACATTATAGCATTAAGGAGAAAGCAAGATTCCTGGAAGAAAGGCTGAGAAGCAAAAGAATGAATTGTCTATGAATGGATCAAGGCTGATTGTTTATAATCAGATTAAGCAGAGGAGCCATATTGATTATGAAGACATTTCAGGGATGAATGGTAAATAAGGTGTTCACATGCAGTACTTTAGTAATGTTGCCATTTGGAGATCATTTAGAAGGCAGTACATAAAATAAATTGGACTTTGTGAACTATCCAAGAAAGATCAAATCACAAAAAAGAACAGTGGCAAGTAAATTTGTTTAATAAAAACATAAATACCAGTGGACCTATCCCCCTATTCTTCTATAGATGCCCATAAATATACAAGCCTGGTATGCCTTGTTTGTTTGTTTGTATCCCACCTTTCCTACTCTTTATAAATAATTCAAGGCAGAGAAGATACCTAATATTTCTTCCTCCTCCTATTTTCCCATAATGACAACCCTATGAGCTGAACTGATATGAGAGAGAGAGTGTGTGTGTGCGACTGGCCCAGTAACCCAAATAGCTTTCATGTCTAAGCCAGGAGCAGAACTTACAGTCTTCTGGTTTCTATTAAATTTATACTTAGTTAGTTAGCTAGTTAAGGTATGTAGGAAGCACACCACAATAGTAATGGGGGATTTTCCACTACCCTGACATCAACTGGGAAACAAACTCTGCACCAAGTGGAAGATCAAACAGGTTCCTAAGAAACCTAGCAGGCAACTTTGTTTCCCAAAAAGTAGAGAAGGGAACAAGGGGATCAGCCATATTGGACTTAATTCTCACTAACAGAGAGGAAATGATAAAAGGTGTTGAAGACACAGGAACCTTGGGGACAAGTGATCATGCAATATTGGAATTCAACATTATGCAAACACAAGTAGTAGAACAAAGTCAAACTAGAGTCTTGGACTTTAAGATAGCTAATTTCAATAAATTTAGAGAGAGCTTGGGAAGAATTCCATGGATGAGAATCCTCAAGGGGAAAACAACTCAAGAAGCTTGGGGAATTTTGAAAAATGAGATTACAAAAGCCCAGTCTAGCACAATACCAATGAAGAAGAAAAATAACAGCTCCCAAAAGAAACCAGCATGGCTGAATAAAGAACTCGCTGACAAATTGAAAGACAAAAAAGATAAGTATAAAAAGTGGAAAGAGGGGGACATAACTAAGGCAGAATATCAGCAAATAGCCCAAGCCTGTAAAGATGAAATGAGGAAAGTTAAGGCTCACAATGAAGAAAGGCTTGCCACAAAAGTAAAAAAATAACAAAAAAGCTTCTTCCAACATGTTAAAAACAAGAAAAAGATTAAGGAAACAATTGCTCCATTGCTGGGAGAAAGTGGAAAGAAGGTGACAAGCAACAGGGAGAAAGCGGAACTATTTAACTCATTTTTGCAACTGTCTTTACACAAAGGGGTAAAACAGTCCAATCTATCAAAAACAGTACCACAAAAATCAGATTAGGAACACAAGTTGAAATAGGGAAGAAAATGATAAGTGAGCACCTGTCTACCCTAGATGAGTTCAAATCACCAGGCCCGGACGGATTACACCCCAGGGTTCTGAAGGAACTGGCAGACAAGATCTCAGAACCACTGAACTATATCTTTCAGAGATCCTGGAGCACTGGGGAACTGCCAGAGGACTGAAAAAGAGCTGATGTGGTTTCCATCTTCAAAAAAGGGGAAAAAATAGATCCAGGAAACTACAGACCTATCAGCCAGACCTTAAAACCAGGAAAGATTCTGGAAAAGATAATCAAGCAACAAATTAGTGAATACCTAGAAGTAAACAAAGTAATAACCAAAAGCCAACATGGGTTTGTCAAAAACAGATTATGCCAGACTAATCTTATTGCATTCTTTGAGAAAGTGACAAAATTAGTGGACCAGAGGAATGTCATTGATATAGTTTACTTGGACTTCAGTAAGGCATTTGATAAGGTAGACCATAACCTACTACTAGATAAAGTAGAAGAATGTGGATTAGACAGCATCACCACCAGATGGATTCGTAACTGGCTGACCAACCGCACTCAACGTTTAGTCCTCAATGGAATTGCATCTACATGGAGGGAAGTATGCAGTGGAGAACCCCAAGGCTCTGTTTTAGGCCCAGTACTCTTCAACATCTTTATCAATGATTTGGATGAGGGAATAAATGGGGAACTCATCAAATTTGCAGATGACACCAAGCTAACAGGAATAGCCAACACTCCAGAAGATAGGCTTAAAATACAGAAGGGTCTTGACAAACTTGAACATTGGGCACTATTTAATAAAATGAAATTCAATGGTGAAAAGAGCAAGGTTCTACATTTAGGCAACAAAAATGAAATGCACAGGTACAGTATAGGTGGTACTTGATCAATAGTAGTAACTGTGAGAGGGATCTTGGAGTCCTAGTGGACAACCATTTAAATATGAGCCAGTAGTGTGCAGCAGCTACCAAAAAAGCCAACACAGTTCTAGGCTACATAAACAGAGGGATAGAATCAAGATCACGTGATGTGTTAATACCACTTTATAATGCCTTGGTAAGGCCACACTTGGAATACTGCATCCAGTTTTGGTTGCCACGATGTAAAAAAGATGCGGAGACTCTAGAAAGAGTGCAGAGAAGAGCAACAAAGATGATTAGGGGACTGGAGACTAAAACATATGAAGAACGGTTGCAGGAACTGGGTATGTCTAGTTTAATGAAAAGAAGGACTAGGGGAGACATGATAGCAGTGTTCCAATATCTCAGGGGTTGCCACAAAGAAGAGGGAGTCAAACTATTCTCCAAGGCACCTGAGGGTAGAACAAGAAGCTGACATACACTGTCAAGTAAGGGAGCTGTACTATACAGTGATTATACAATCCTTTGATTGCAACAACAAATTGCACAAAATTTTGTCACACTTCTAGACTTGATCATTAACTTGTTAGTTAGGGGACTGGAGACTAAAACATATGAAGAACAGTTTCAGGAACTGGGTATGTCTAATTTAATGAAAAGAACTAGGGGAGACATGATAGCAGTGTTTCAATATCTCAGGGGTTACCACAAAGTAGAGGGAATCAAACTATTCTCCAAGGGTAGAACAAGAAGCTTTGGGTGAAAACTAATCAAGGAGAAAAGCAACTTAGAACTGAGGAGAAATTTCCTGAGAGTTAGAACAATTAATCAGTGGAACAGCTTGCCTCCAGAGGTTGAGAATGCCCCAACACTGGAAGTCTTTAAGAAGATGTTAGATAGCCATTTGTCTGAAACAGTATAGGGTTTCCTGCCTAGGCAGGGGGTTGGACTAGAAGACCTCCAAGGTCCCTTCCAACTCTGCTATTGTATTGTATAGCATACAATTGTATCATTAATAGGAAGTATAATATACAGTACAGCCAAAGAACTTATTAAAAAGTTTGGACATCTCGCAAAAGGGAGCAAATATTCCATCAGCTCCCCACTACCATGTCTCCAGAAAATCAAATATCTAAAAACCAAAGATGAAATTATTGTTCTATTTGATGTCACAACACTCTTTACATCCATAAACCCAGAACTAATAGAAGAATTCATGGCAGTACTTCTGACCTAACCAAATACACTGAGATTGAACTATCCAGAATCATAGACCTCATCAACCTCTGCTTTGCTACCTACTTTTAGGTTAATGGACAAATTTATCAACAAATCAGAGGAACCACCACTCTCAAGACTAAATAGCAAAAACTGTAATACAGCATTTAGAAACTATGGCACCCTCATAGACAGCACAAAAATTATGGATCCTATATGTAGACAAAAAAGGAGCAACTAGGAGCAAGGAAATACATGAAACAATCAACATCTTCAAAGGAATAAAATTCACAAAGGAGAAAGAAAACAACAGTCTATTCTTGGAAATTCTCATCAGAAGGACTGATGGTAAATTAGCAACACAAATCTATTAAAAAACAATCCAACCTTCTACAAAAAAGGCTGTTTATTGCATTATTCAGTTGCACTCAGATCCCATGCAGCAACCCAGAGCACCAGATACAGGAAACAGATCGTCTTTACAACATCTTCCCAAAAAAATGAATACACATGCAACTTTATTTTTAAAAAATTATTAACCCCTTAACTCATTTCAGCATTACCAACACAAGCTATGAAAACTATAACACTGCCCTACATCAGAATCATCTTAAAAGTAACCAATAAACTATTATAACCACATAGCATCCCCACAGCACATAAATCAACAAAAGGCTTCAAAACCTCTTTTGGAGACCAATTGTCCAAGAAGAACAAAAAAATCAGCATACCGTGTAAGGACTTTAATGACTACTATGCAGGTTCAACAGGCAGAATATTACAGCACCTCCATAAATACCAACTAGCAGTTAAAAGACATAAATAAAACTTTTTTTAATATCATAACACATGAACAGATTCAACTTGGAAGATGTGGGCATCCTAGACCAAGGTAAATGCAAAAATGCTAGGAAATTCTTGGAAGCTTGGCACTCAGAAAAATCAGACATCAATATACATATAGAGATAATTCACATATACCCACCATTGAAGAGATAATAAAAAAGCTAAAAAGGAAACAAAAAAAAATCCTAGTACACATCCTCTCCAGCAGCCAGCATCCTGATAAGCAGAGATTAATACCAAATAATCAAAGAAAAAACAATACCCTAACTAAGGAACTACCAAGGAGAAAAATACATGCCCATCAATATGGGTAGGGCAAACTCCAGTAGTCCTTTACTTACATTTAACAACATTTCTAAGTGAGAGCCATATATATGAGAGCTAAATAGCTTGAAATAGATCTATACTAGTCTCCCTTTATTTATTTATTTATTTATCAGCACAAATACAACATATATATATATATATATATATATATATATATATATATATATATATATATATATATATATATATATATATATATATATATATATATATATATATATATATATATATATAAAAAGATTTTTACAACCCCTGGTAAGCCCCAATTATGGGAGGAAGCTAACTGCTTCTCCCTTTATTTATTTATCAGCACAAATAACACACACACACACACACACACACACACACACACACACACACACACACACACACACACACACACACACACACACATATATATATATATATATATATATATATATATATATATATATATACATATATATATATATATATATATATACATACATACATACATACATACATACATACATACATACATACATACATACTTTCTCTTTCAGGAACCACAGTTGCTGATTAAAAACCTGCTCATTCAAGCTTCTAGAAAAAGTTTTTAAATGTAGGTAAACCCTTTTAAGTTTGCAAATGCTGCAGAGATTAGCGTATCATGAATGCCCAGCTTTAGAAATGGCTTTAAAGAGAATATTTATGAGCTTCATCGCATAGGATCAAGACTGTGCTGGAATTTGTCACCAATGACAGAAGGTATATGTGAGCGGGGTTGAAGAGAGCAGCACCAGACAGCTTAAATTCATCATTCCATATCTCAGTTTCCAGAAGTTAAGAGGCAGCATGATCTCTGTGAAGCGTGATCATGCCCTAAAGTGCCTAGTACAAACCTGAGAATAAGTAAGAGAAAAACAGCATGGTTTTGTGGAACTTGGCCCTTATTTTTCTGTAATGGTTGCTAACTTTAATGCATTGCAAAGTTCAGTTCATTCACATCTTTTCTCTCCAGAAGAACATTTTCATGGCCGATCTTTTCCCTGTAAAGACTAAGCAGTCACCATTAACATCCATAAAGACTGTTTTTAAAATATCACTGAGCCAAAGGGATCATTGTGGGAAGGCAGAGGAAAAGGAATTCTGATAGGGTGGCTAATTCTTTTCTATCCCCATAACATCCCCTGGAAAAATATATCCTCTTTTTGATGGCAGCAGTTGCATATCAGCTATCTCCTACTTGCCAGTACTGGCATTCTGCTTCCAGTATACTTGTACAAATGCCTTTTCCTCCAGCATTTTTTTGCAAAATTATTCAAAGTCCAATTTGCAGAAGCTTCTATAATGTCAGCTACTTTTAGCTGAGACAGGGATTGGCACTCCCCACCCCCACCCCCACAACAAATCCAGAGGATAGTTTTACAGCTCCTTCAATCACTTCCTCCTGTCCACTGCCCAATCCTGTAAGAAATTGTCAAATTTAATTCTTATTATTTACTTCTTTGGGGCTAATTTAAACCTGATATAAACATGAAAAATAACCAGTTTTTGTGTCTTTTATGGAAAGACATATTATAATTAAATCCATACGTTACATTAGAAAAATAGAAAATCATTGCAACCTATCTCTTCAATCTCAGCGATGGCTGTCTCTGATTTAAAATTATGATTTTGATGACTTATATTTGAAATCAGCATCTGCCTATTCTCCCTGCCTATTCTCAGTCATTCTATAGATCAGTGCTTCTGAACCTTGGCATCTTTAAGATCTATCGACTTCAACTCCTAGAATTCCCCAGCCAGCATGAGTGGCTTGGAAATTCTGAGAGTTGAAGTCCAAACATCTTAAAGCTACTAAGATTAAGAAACATTGACCTATAAATATTAACATTTTATAATACCCACATTAATTTGGATATCCTCAAATGAAATGCTTTTGTACATAAAATGTACACATGTAAACTTTCTCTCTATAGGAGTAAAGATGCATTCCAAGCAGTTACAGAAAGGTATAGATCTCTGTTGATTAAATGGGCCTTATGACTGGCCCTGAGTTTCAAACTTCAGAGCTTGCATAACAAAGCAGGAAATACAATTGTTGCTCTTGCCTTTTTCTCACCCTTTCCATTTTCTAGCACTCATAAAAGAAAACACACATTTATACATTTCTTCTCTGTAATAATCAAAGAATGCTGTGAAATATAATAACATCTTTGTTCCAACACTTGTTCTTTTTCAAAAGCTAAAACCATGCAACTCCCTGTCATTAGAACTAGAATCATGGGAAGCTTTAAACAGAATGAAAAGGTAAGGTTGAAAAGTTTTTATTTAACTTTTTTAATAAAATAAAAACAATGCCACAATGTGTCTTGAGTTATTGTATTTCTGCTTCTGGAATAAACATATATTCTTTTCTCTTTTGTCAGAAAGAAATGTTTGTTTTTAATCAAACTTGGGGAATAAAAGAAGATTTGACTGTAAGGACTCAGTAGTTTTTTTCCTTATATTCTTCAGCCAAAAAACTAGACGTTGTTACTTACATTATGTAAACTGTGGGATTTTATTACTTGAAAAATTAATCCTTAGAAGATAACTGTAGAAATTCTATAAATCCATCCAGCCAAGTTGGTAACAATTATTTGATAGGAAAAGTAGCCATAAACATTTTCCAATACTCCATGGGCTTTTAATGTAGGGAATAAAGAATACTAATCAATAAAAATCCTTTTTATTATTTTAAACTGTTAATTACTTTGTTAAAAAGTAATGAAAAATGTGAGCCAGTTCTATGATGTGGCCAACTTTCACTATATTGTTCACAAAACAGACACATTTTCTTATTCTGTTTCATTTGCACTTGATTTGTTGAATTCTAGTCAGTGACCATAATAAAATACTATAATGAACATTAGTTCTAGAACATACAGTATAATAAAATATTATATGCTGTTTGTGAAATCAGAACTGTTATGTTAGAATCAGAATTTTACATAGCTGTAGAATGGTTAAAGAATTTATCCTCTGGTTCAGGTTGCACAGCAAGGATGTTTGTTTTGGATAACTCCAGGGACCACAGAGTTATGAGCCAGATTAGGAGACAGCTGCTCTGGCTCAGACTATACAGAAAAATTGGCAGTGAAGAGGTGGAAGAGGAGGGACAGAAGCTGGTGAAATTATAGAAGGTCTCAACTTCAAAAGCTGAGTTGACAGCAGCAACAGCAAGAGTTGGGTGCCAAGTGAAATATGAAAACTGAGTTGGATATTGATGACAGTTCAAGGTAAACTGTCAGGAGCTAAACAGAAAGCAAAAAAGAAAAAAGAAAAAGAAAGATGATTTGTATAGTGAAGAAGTACGGAAGAATATAACTCAAGAAAACTCTTGGAACTGTGGGAAGTTATCTAGTCCACTTTACATAATAAAGACTTCACCAGCAACTACAGGAAAGCATGATAATATTGGCCCTTTACTCAACTAACCACATGGCATCTGAGAACTCATCCATACCTGGATTCAAAACACAGCCTAGAGAGTAGCCCCTGCATGGCCCCATGGGAGTCTGACAACCAATCAGAATACATTTCTTACACAGGAACAGGAAACAGAGAGGTGAGACTGAACAGGTTATAAAAAGCCTAGCAAGCCCCTCCCTCAGCCCTTCTCTTCTTCTCCACCAACATTGAAGCATGTGATCACCTTTTCTGTTCAGGGCTCAAGCCATGTGGCCCTGTCCAACAATAAACCATCTTTCCAAGCAGCCTCCATGTCTCCAGTGTCTTTTTCCCCACTTGGAGCCGAACCCAAAAGGACATTTCTTTCATCAGAACAATACAGAGGGATGGGATTCCAGCAAGCTGTCCCAGGGCAAAATACCCAGAAAAGCCAAGAGCAGGCTTTAGTAACATGCTAACTGCTTTGAAATCCAGTAGAGATTGTGCTGTCATTATTTTGACTATAAAGAATATGGAGTTAGCAATAATTGGTGTCTAGCCAGGCACCTGTAATTGAAGATAGCAAGGAAGGTTGCTCAGGAAGACAGATTGTTGGCTTCTACCGGCCCAATGGGGGAAGATTAGGTGATATAAGTGACTCCAGCAAGCTACAAAAAAACCGAATTCCTACAAGACCTACAGTATGAGTTCAACAGGAAGCTGCTTAGAAAGAATTAAGTGAATAGCTTAAAACATCATAAGTAATGTTTCCCTAAGTGAGAAATGGAAAGAATTAGGGAACATTTGCTTGCAAACAATGTGGCTAGGATTTCAAATAATTTTGTTGAGGGTAGGTGATGTGGCCTTTTCACAAATCTGCTCTTCTGGGTCTCAAGTTCCTCATCAATTTTGACTCCAGAAAAATTGAGGATGATGACATTGGTTCTAGGAAAATCACTGCCTAAGGCTAAGATCGCCACTGTAGAAGCGAGGTTATTGAATACCTATATGTTTAGTTCAGCAATATGGGAGCAAGAGAAAGAAAGGGAGGGAAGAAGAGAGAAACAGATACACATGGAACTCTTAACTACACCATTAATAATTCTAGATGTTGCACTCTACCTGGAAATCAGATCTGTGACTGATGTGTCACCCTAAACTCTTAACTTTTGCTAAATAGGTGGTATAGGCTAAACCAAGAAGACCTTTGTCCAGTGGAAGTATCAGTTGTGGTCTATTTGAAGCAGAAGGCTCTGGGAACAGTGACTCATACACTTGTCATTACCTGGCCCAGTTACTACACTGTACTCTATTTCAATAGATTTGCATTGTGTCCTCTATTGTGTCCTGTATTTGAAGAATACTTGGAAATGCCCATTGGTCGAAAACACAATAACTTCTATATTGGCAAAGCAGAATTGCTGTAATCATATAATACATGTGTTATGGTTGATGTAAAAGGTTTCTGGGTGTAGGCCAAGTACTGATTTTAACTTATAATGCCCTACATGCCTTCACATTAGGACTAACAAGCCTTCTTCCTTCATCTGAATATTCTAGTGCAGTGGTCTCCAACCTTGGCAATTTTAAGACCTGTGGACTTCAACTCCCAGAGTTCCTCAGCCAGCTTTGCTGGCTGAGGAACTCTGGGACTTGAAGTCCACAAGTCTTAAAGTTGCCAAGGTTGGCGACCACTGTTCTAATGCAAAACTACACCAAAACCTGAAGGTAGTTCCCCTGAGTTTGGGAGATAAAGAATATGACACAAGCAATCTTTTTCAATTTCAACTCCAACACTTTACAATGGTCATCCTGATGTTCAGATGACAACCTCATTGCCAGCCTTCTCAAAGCTGTTGTTCCAGAGTGGATTTGGACTTTTTGTTTCAGAGTGGATTGGAATAGGGAGACTGCTCACTATTCTGCTTAGGTGACTTGTTTGCTGAGGTAGTCCTCAACTTACAACAGTTCATTTAGTGACTATTCGGTTGCAACAGCACTGGAATAAGTGACATGACCATTTTTCAAATATATGACTATTGCAGCATCCCCACGGTCATATGATCAAAATTCAGATCAACTGGCAACTGACTCATATTTATGACGATTGCAGTGTCCCAGGATCATGTAATTTCCTTTTGCAACCATCTGATAAGCAAGGTCAATGGGGAAACCAGATTCACTTAACAACCATGTTATTAATTCAACAACTGCAGTGATTCACTTTAAAAAAATGTGGAAAGAAAAGTCATAAAATGGGGCAAAACCCACTTAACAAATTTCTCACTTAACAACATAAATTTTGGTCTCAGTTGTGGTTGTACATTGAGCGCTACTTGTACTTACATCTCATTTCATTATTTTATATTGATGTTATTTGTCTTTATTTTACAGGCTTTGTATTATACAACACAGGGAAGTCATTTGAGATCCGATAATATAAAAACACAATATAAAAATATGTCCATTATAAAAATGTATGCAAATGTATAAATGTATAAACTTGATAACCAAGGCAGTTTTTCCCTCCAACCAACAAATTTGTTTTATTGCAAAATAGCCAAATGCCTACAAAATATATTGAAAACAAGTATGAAGGAAATTAATTTACTCTTTTCCTTCCCCTTATTATATGTATTAGAGGTAAAGATTTTTTTATTATAACTGAAAGAGCTGTTATGCAAACTTCTATTGGTCCACTGAAAGAAGCACTTATTGGTCATATCCTTTGGTGATTGGTCTTTGCCTACCTTCAGTATTCTAAATTTAGAGTTAAGAAGATTGTATAGCCAACCCATATGGGATGGAGAATGGAAACAAGGTGGAATGCCCATGGACCTCATACTGAATGGTTTTTTTAAAAAAAGCTCCCTTTGTGTGATGATATATGTTAATGGGGAAAATACTTTGGATTATATAAAATAACAAATTTTAAAATTATAACAATTAAAATGAATATTTGTTACTTTAAAATATTTGCAATTATATTAAGAAAATAAGCAGCAAGGTCTACCTGCATCACTGATTCTAGGATATTCAGAGGTCGATTTATTCATTTATTTATTTATTTTGTTTAGTTTGTCAAACATCTACAAGATAACAGGTATAAGTACGTATAAACATGGACATGAGCACATGAAATGAATACAATTAAATGGGGTAGTACGACAGGAATGGTAGGTATGCTGGTGCGCTTACGCACGCCCCTACTGATCTCTTAGGAATAGTGTGAGGTCCACAGTTTAAAATTGAAGTTATGGGGGTTTTCAGGAAGTAACAAGAGAGGCAGGTAGAGCATTCCAGGCATTGACCACTCTGTTGCTGAAGTTGTATTTTCTGCAATTTGAGTTTGGAGTGGTTTACCCTGAGTTTGTATTGAAGCTGAAGTAGTCATTGACAGGTAGGACAGGATTGTAGACAATCCTGGAAGCTCAGGATATGTAGGGCGTTTGTGTCTCTCAAACGATGGGAAGAAAAAGATTGTGCCTCATCTGGCTTAAAATAATTCCTTCAAATTGGTTTCAATGGGATGTGATTCATTAAAACAGAAAAAAAGATTAAGGAGAGGTAAAAAAAAATCAAACACTGTCTTTTGCCTCTTTAGATTTCCCACAAACTCCAACACTCTGTCCTTGCAGATATTATTGCTCATCTAATTTGCTTTACAAAGCAGGAATGTAGTCCCATTAGCTACATTATTTAGTTCTCTTTCATACAAGATCATTTCACACATATGTAACAGGTTTTTTTTATAGTCTCCACCAGGAAAATAAATTATAAGCATTCAGAATAATTTTTTAGTAGTTGCTATAATGATTAAGAGATAAATCATCTTTTTTAAAAAGAAAGAAAGAAATGTTCCAAGCCTTATTAAGTGAGCAATTGCTCAAGGATCATCTGGCTCAAATCCTGTTCTCCGGAAATAAACTGCATATCCCAAATCTTCCAGGGAATAAGTGTTTTTCAGGCCACTTAAACATGTGCATGTCTCAAAGAATTAACATTCAGCCCAGTAATTTGCTGTTCACTTGCAGTGAATAGCAATTTCCCCAGCAAAGCCAAATGTCAGACTGTATCGACACCCACATATAGTGTTCTCTCACTCCTACTTTTTCCCTGAAATAGGAGACGAAAAAGAAAGAAAGAAAACAGGGCTATGATTATTATCACAGTGTGAGTAGTAGGGATGAGAAATGAGCACACGCTAGATGCTTAGCCTCTAAAAACTGGTTTGCAAAGATGGATTAAGCAGCAGCTCATAATTTGTATGGTACTCAGTTGATATATTTCTGTTGTATGCTCAGTTCAAAAAAGAAAGCATCAAATATACTAGAAAAGCACATATGTACTAATCATTTCCGACTCTAGGGGACGGTGCTCATCTCCATTTCAAAGCCGAAGAGCCAGCACTGTCTGAAGATGTCTCCATTGTCATGTGGCCGGCATGATTAAATGCCAAAAGCCCATGGAATGCTGTTACCTTTTCACCAAAGGTGGTCCCTATTCTTCTATTTGCATTTTTATGTGCTTTTGAACTGCTAGATTGGCAGAAGCTGGGACAAGTAATGGGAGCTCACTCTGTTACACAGCACTAGGGATTCGAACCACCAAACTGCCTACTTTTCTGATCAACAAGCTCAGTGTCTTAGCCACTGAGCCACCACATCCCACATAGGCTGTTTAGCTATCCAAAATTAGTTAAAATCTTCTGTCTTTAGAAAGACTGTAGCAAAATGCTTATCTTTATGCTTTGGAGAAGCTTGAAACAGTTTTGTTTTTAATTGTGTCTGTTCCGAAAACTAAAAAAAAAAAAAACTTCAACATTTCCATAATAAACTGAGGTAATTAAACTGATCAACGTGTTTAGAGCCGCAATGAAATATTTAAATTCTTCCAGGGTTAATCATTAGGTACTAATGCACTCAAAAAGGTACAATGAATGACGTTTGTTTGTAATTTAAAAGGCTCCAAATTGTTCTATCTCGATGGATGAGGAAAGAAAATTCCTGCAGAGAAGTCAAAGCTTTTTGAAATGCTATGTAGAAATCAGTAACAACTTTGAAAACACATTTAGTAGGAAGAAGAACCATCTTAAGTATTTGCTTGATTTGGATATCACCTTGATACTAAAGAGCAATTGGCATTATACACAAATTGATTACAAATTTTAATTTCAAATTTCTGTCCTCTTTACCAGCATCTGCATTTTTTAAAAATTCTGATTATTACTGTAAATCCATCTTTTCCATTTCTGAACATGCATTAGACTTAAGTAAAATACATGTGGACACAACTAGCAATTATGCTGCAGAAGCAGCATTTAGAAGTCATATTCTCTGTACTCTAATTAATCAGCTAGCCACAGATAGTAAATATCTTATTCTACAATTCTATAATAATGAAAAAACTGGATATTTCCTAACATTTTTAAGTAATCCGTTCTAACATTAAATATTGTTTATTTTCAATCATGATTTTTTGGGGGGGAGGCAGGTTCTTAATGCAAAGGGGTTTAGAAGTAGTTTATTCATTCTAGCAGTAAACTTTTACCTTGGTTTGTTTAATTCAGAAGAAATAACAAACTGCAATTAATAATACTTTTTTTTAAGAAAAGCAATGGAAGATTCTTATTTCTTCTATGCAAAAGATTAAGAGGGAACTTCTTCCTGATAAGTTGCATGGTTCTGAAGAAACATAAATTTCCTGGTGCAATTGCCTGACTCCTGTAGGACCATGATGGAGCATTTCAAGCCACTGTTAACATTTAGATGCCTGTTTTCCTCATCCACCCATCCAGAGGTGTACTCCATTTCTCAATCTCTGGTATTTCCCTAAAAGATTGGAAAATTGCTTTGGTGCCTCTTTGTGAGTCAAAATGACAGTTCCAATTATCTTAGCAGCAGTACACAAAGTCTGATCTCTTCCTCAGTCCCCTTCCCTTCTCAGCCCCCTTCTCAATGTTCTCTTTACGTAGCAGTAGCTGTTGTATTTCCAAAAACAAAATGGAGATTCTTTTTCTGCCACTTGCCATATTGTGTTATACTTCCAAAGACAGCTGGTACTTGAACTGCTGCCATAGTAGCACTTTAGACCCCAAAGTGGGGAAGAAAAAGAAAGATAGCTCATTTATTGTCATAACAACAAAAGTCACCACCAACAGCAACAACAGATTGGATATAAAGGCTGAAGGTTTTATAGGGAATGACCAGGTTTTGCATTTCTAAAATACTTGTTTGAATTGTAATACATAGGGAGAAATCACAAGATAAATTATACATTAAGATTCTTTCAGAAAGTATCTCTATTTTTAAAGTATCAAGTATCCCAAGATAGTATTATGTGGTCTTGGAAGAATTTGGAATTGATTGGCTGATCTGAAATTTGCTGCACTGACAAAATGGCAGTGTTAACTGGAAGTATCTCTATAGATTCAAACTATAGCTTATATTTATATATCAGCCTCTATATAGGCATTATATATTCTTTTTTTACCTGAAAAAAGAGCTTCAGTCTAGCTTCAGTTATGAAGGTGTCTGTCTCATCTGTCTATGGGTAAGTGCTATACATATAATATCATTGCACAAATGACATGATAGATGCATTATTACATCACTTGTGTTATGATGCAATGGATGCAAATTACTTTATTTCTGTCATTTGTATGTGATTGTCATGACATCATTATGATTTTTACTTAAAACCTCTGTGATCTTTATTGCTCAGACATGGAATGCTGTCTATTCCTCTGCATAGTGCTTCTGATGGGTGCATCCATAAGGTTGTTTCTTTTACAAAGTATTATTTAAAAGTTTTCAGCAGCTGAACTTTATGTTTTTTTTCTACAACCATAACATATCTCATTTTAAATATTACAGAACTCCCTGTCTGATTTCAGCTATGCAAAACTTCCCAGTATATAATACCCTCAAGCCTGCTGTTGTTATTGGAAGAGATAAAGGACAAGGGTGCTTTCTGTCTGGCCAGAACAAAGAGTGGTGATAATAGTGATAACAAAAACCACAGAGTGGCTCTTGGATTTAATGGCTGGTTTATTAAAACTGGGGGATTCCTAAGAGACAAGGAAGTAGAGTGCATCACAACAAATAAGCCTGATATCCTATTAACAGATAGCACAGTCTTCTATATAAATGTTGAGCTAATAATGAGTACTATAGAAGCTGAAAAATGCTCATACATTTCTGAGGAAATGGGGTGTTGATTAGCTAGCATTCTGATGGCTTGATAATGACTTTAGGATTGGATCCCCTTTTTCAAGGCAAATTGCAGCATTATAATCTCAATAGCTGGCTCTAATAATGCTGTTTTTGTTGCACTAGGACAGTAAATGCATGGTTTAATTTAAGCAGATCTTGGGTTTCCAGTAAAAAAAAATTCAGAAATCCTTTCTGCATAAATGACTCATCCTATAAACATAATCTTTACCGATTATGCTTAGCATCCCTGCCTACCCAGACACCAACCATAGATAGAAATTGAAGAAATGGATAAGGGGGGGAAATGGCTAAACTGCAGGGTGTTGCGTGAAGGAAGCAATGGAGCAAGGACACCTCTCCTCAGGCAGGGCTGTGGGGTTTTTTGTTTTGCTCCCTGATCATTGATTGCACACATCTGCAAGCTAAAAATGCACATGTAACCAAGCTGAGACTGACATTTCCCTGCGTTGTTGCAGAGGGAGAGTTTATCATCATTCAACTGTAATAAATTCTCTACCCTTGCTGGCAAATTTATTGGCTAATAATCATAGAGGAAGCAGGAAGAATTCATTATCTGATTTCAAAGTGAGCTTCAGCTGAAAAGACAGGATTTCTTCTTTCTGACCTATTTTAGAGTTCAGATTCTAGGATGATATTTTTGTAGGCAATAAAACATTTTAATAAATAAAACACTACATCTAATCTGCTAATTTTCTGACTTAAATGGAGATGATTGAAATTATTTGATGTTTTAACAAAATTATGGTATGCTGTTCCAGGAAATGATTCATGCAATATTTTTTTTCTGCATAAATATAACCTTCCCCTAGAGGGAGGGAGGAAAAGAAGGATGGAAGAATTTGGGTTCACTGATACAACTGTGCTACAGTTTTTTTTTTTAAAAAAGAAATATCCCTAGATGTTGGTTTCACAGGAGAATCCTTGTGAACTACAATATTTCTCATAGAGGTAAGATTTATTTCAATGAAAAATAATTTGCAATGCAGTAAAATTTCTTGCCTAGTCCAAACGTCATATGAGGCTCTTCCCTCATAAGGAGAGGCTAGAGCACCAATATTTTTTCATACAGAAATAAGAAAGGAAAGTGAACTAGGCAACAGGAGCAGAGATCTTCATTGTGCAAGGAACTATTAAACTGCAAACAAGGATGAATAAAAAGAGTAAGTGCTTCTTCTGCTGTGCTGATTGTGGAGTAGAATAAACCTAACCAGTAGTATGAATGTAAACACGGAGGTGGCTGTTGTGAGCAGTTCTCAGGATCAGAATAAGACTACCAAGTCTCGGATTAAAATTGTGACTCCTGATGCAAATGCAGAATTCCAGAGACTCTATTAGAAGGGAGTGCAAATCAGCCCTGATCCAATTTAAATTACTGAGTCAGTGTAGGATATCAACTAGAGCCATTCTGACCATTTGAATTGGAGAAAGGATCTACCCAGTTCAGGTAATCAAATAGGCCTGATTTAATTTGGAGGTCTGTTTCAATGTACTGGTATGTCCAATAGTATCTTTTTTTTTTCAAATCAGCATAAAGATGGCCTACATCAGTGGTTCCCAAACTTGGCAACTTTAAGACTTGTGGACTTCAACTCCCAGAATTCTCCAGCTAGCTCTTTTGGCTGGAGAACTCTGGGAGTTGAAGTCCACAAGTCTTAAAGTTGCCAAGTTTGGGAAACAGTGGCCTACATGATTCAGTGAATCAAACCAACTTTGGTTCAATTGACTTGATTTCTAATCAAAACTTCCAAATGAAGTTTTAGCTAGTGTTTCTGTTAGCCTTGCAAGGTAGTCTAGACAAAAAGCACAACCAGGAATAGTAGATCTATCATTATGATAAGATTATATTAACAAAATATAAGTACCCTCTTCAAGTTGACGAGCGTGGTGGTTCTCGTGGATAGGATGTGGGTTGGAGGTTAGCAAGCTCGTGTTTGAGACCCAAGTGCTATGGTAGGGCAGGGTAAGCTCTTGATCTTCACTCCAACTCCTGCCAGGGACATGAAAGCATTCCCCAACAGGTTGTCCCTGGGCAATAGTGATGTTACCTGCTAATCCTAGAAACACCTCGGTGCTTCTGACATGAATGTAAAAAAAAAAAAAATCTCCCAGAGACTAATGAGGGGAGTCTCTTCTGATATGCTGTTACCAGTCCTTCTCCAGACTCAGATTCTGTTTATCACCCCATTGTCTAGGCTGCAGCTCTTCCTCCTGTCTCCCAAGATTCTCACATACCATTATTGTTTCAATGAAGCAATATTGGCCTAATACATTTTTCTGACTGAGGCAAAGATATTTGGTATGTTTTAGCCAATTTCCATATATGTTTACATCTGTAGAAGCCGAGGGCACTTACTCTTAATATATACAGTAGTTTCAATACTAGCAATGAATTATACTGCTATCCTCAAAACCTATGACTCTGGACAAGAATAACAAAATCTCACAAGACTTTCAGGCAAGAGAACCAAGCTCTCATGAGACTAGGATGACAATACTGAAATCTCATCATATTTGGCAATCTTGCCCAATTGTGGATATATTTTAAAATTATTTATTTTACATCTGCAGAAATAAAATGAAAAACAATTTTAGTGTATAAATTAAACCCATCAGGCTAGGAATTGAGAAACTGAATTCTAGTTTTGCTTTGTGCATAAAGCCATTTGGGGAAGTGAAATACTCTCAGCCCCAGGAAACAGGCAATGTCAAACCAGTTCTGAAAATGTTGCCAGGAAAACTGCAGGAACTTGTCTAGGCAGGGAGGAGCAGGAGGAGGAGAAGGAGGAAGAGAAGGAAAAAGAAATTAATGTATGAAATAGTGTATATCTTTGCATACAAATCTGCAGTATAGCAAAAAGTAAGACTACCTAAATCCAGGCAGTACAATACATTAAGAAATCTTAGATAGGACCAAAGCTTTTGGTGAACATCTGAAAATAGCTTTTATTGGAATTCTAAACAGAGGTCATTTGTGCCCTGGGAGAATCGTCTCAGAGCCAAAGGATTTCAATAGCAATCAAGGACCCAGATACATCCTTGGCACTAAAGATCCCAGAGAAATAGGATGCTTGTTATGTACCTTGGTTTCTAGACTACACTGCCTAAACATTTTTATGATATTGTCATCCCAAATACTGTAGGGTGCCAAATTGATTGGAGCTGGGTGGTTGATTGCTCCATTGCATTAAAAGAACCACAAGGTGAGATAGAAGTGGTTTTCACAAGTGCTTGCTTCAATTAAAAAACAAATAGACATAGGAAAGAAATTTGTTACCTGTAAAATATTTTTCAATCCTCTGCTATTCAGTTGCCTTTCCTGCTGCGTTGGGTTAGAATTTCAGTGAATGTGTTTTCTTTCCTTTTCCTGAAAATATTGTCCTTCTTGCTTTTAACTTAAGGAACAAAAATTCTTCAGGCCACCCATCACTAACCTTGTGCAGCATAACACCACCGCAGCATATGAAATGATTCTTACAGAATCCAAAATATTAATAACTATGACATCTTGTTATCGTGGATGGACCATTCAGCATATATTATTTTGTGAAGAGAATTTATCTGTAGCACTTCTGCCAAGGTAAAGCCCCCAAGCATCAGCTTGTAATTAAAAATCAGAGTATGGATATGGTTTTTTAATCCTGATTAGAAGATGCTTTAAATAATTACAAAAGTAATTCAGCCAATTTTAATGATTCACACATTGCTAGGGAGCAGCTAATCCTGATTTGCAATGTGACATATCCACACACACATTATCTCTGTTAATGAAAAGTTTGGAAACTTTGCAGTGCAAATGAAAAACAAAAAATACCTTCTGATATAGATGTATTAGAAATTTTCATTTAATGCTACTGCAAATCTGTTGCATTTTAAGGATATTCATCAGTGTCCATCAGAATCTTTTAGACCTGGGTTGTTATGAAATAACAACCAGTTTCTTTCAAAATAAGGCTAATTTAATTGTTAATGTGTCTGACTTAAGGCTTTAACTAGTTGAAATACTCAGCATTTTTTAATATTGTAGAGTGCAATGTTATTTTCACAAAAACTTTAAACCAAGACTTTTATAAGTGTTTGCAAATAGAAAATAATCATAGTCAGAAGGATAAGAAATCTTTCCTAGGAATTAGATTGAAGCAATAATCACCATTTTACTTTGACTTTTAATATCATCAAACATTACCATGCTGGAATGCTTGATAGATATGACATTGCAGACACAATAAGGAAACAAATGAAATCTAATCTTTTCACTGGTCTGTGGAATGGTTTATCTAGTGGAAAAAACCATTATTCCTATCTCAATTTAAAGCAGCATTTAAATGTTTAAAAATAGTTGGCGATTCCAAGTCATCAGTTAGAGCCATAGTTATGCAGTGGAACTTAGAATACAGTTTTGCAGGCTAACTCTGTCTAGTGCCAGAAGTTTGATCCTGTTGGGCTGATGGGCTCAAGGCTGACTCAGCTTTCCATCCTTCGGACATTATTAAAATGAAGACCCAGATTCTTGAGGGCATTATGCTGACTCTGTAAACTGCTTAGAGAGAGCTGTAAAGCACTATGAAGCTGTATATAAGTCTAAGTGCTATTGCTATTATATTGCAATTATTATGTTTTCTTGAGGAGAATTTCATGCTACCATGGTAAAGATCCTGGTGCAAAGATAAATAATGACAATTTGTCTGTAACCGTGACATAAAGGTAGACTTTGCAAAGGTTAGAAAAACAGTTATTAAAACAATATCCATATTGACTAGGACATGAAAATAAAATCCATATTGTTACACAAGTATTTACAATTTATAGTCAATTACTCTGGGTATAAAGCATATAACTTTATAGGATAAATACATATGGAATCAGGATTTCTTATCAAAATGAGTAACCTCTCTCCTAAGAAAATTTCATCAATTGTGGGTGTCCCCCCTCCCATGTGCCCATTCTGAAAGTTCTGCGAAACCTCATTTTGTCTGCTCTTTCTTAGGAATCTTTAGACACATACACAATCACCATTTTCTTTTAGAAAATCTTTAATTACTAAGTGGATTTCTAATCCAATATGTAATTACCTGTCTTCCATTTGTAATTTACTGCAGAAGTGAGCTTTGAACCATTAAGTCAAAAAAAAGATAAACATAGAACTCATTCATCTACTGTTAGGTAAAATATATATTTTAATGGTTTGAAATTTCAGTGTCAAAACACATTTTATTCAATGATTAAAGATGATTTTTAAAAAACATTCATCCTACCAATCAAGGTTACTCTATGGAATGCGAAAGACTACAATTATTTAGTATAGCATTCTCCATGCTCTTCATAGGGGTTTTTGCAACAAATTGCCTCTCTGTGTGTATTTAAATACTGATTTATCAAATCTTATCCATTAAAATATTATTTACTTTCATTACACAGTCACATGAAACATTGCTGTGCAATTGTCCCGATTAGTGTTTCATTTGTTTTATCTTAAATTGTAATCTTGCAAGAAGTTTGTGAAGTTTCCAAAAGATGACCTAATTAATTTACGAGCCTCGAGACAAATTTCAAAAGAAATCCATTCATTTATTAGGATCAACATTTTGGCATGTTCTTCTGCAGAGCCGAAACTGATTTTCGCTTAATGGCGTCTGAACTTTACCCCTGTATCCCCTCCCTTGTGTCTGTGTCATAAATCACATCCACCAACAAGGTGCTATGGCAGGCTATAAACTTGTAGAAATATGAGACCTGACTCTGGCCAAAGGTATGCATGGCATTCTTCTCCCTTTTCTCTCTTTTTCTATGTCAACTTGATAATAGTCATGGAAACGCTTTACAAGTTGACAGAGTTCATGATATGAACCATGATTTGCACCAAACTTTGTTTCTGCTGACTACTGATATACAGAGTTTTCCATCTTTGCTTTCTTAGTTAGAGGCCAGTTTGATTTCACTTTTGTCCATCTAGTAAAGCAACTTTTAGATTTGTGGCTACAAACATTTACTTTTCTTGCCAGAACTCTGTTAGTCTGCATCTTTTATCTTGCTTGCTTCATTTTTCAGGTCTTCCATAATTAATTCCAATTCCTTTTTCTTTTCCTTTTTGTCATAAAATTGTTCAGCTTCTGCATATTTGGCATGTGTAGTTGGATCATATTGCTTGCTTGCCTGTGTTTCAGATTGAGATCATTCTATTATTTAAGGAAAGTTGTATGTGAACATCAACTTTGATGCCAACTTTGTTGGTATTATCAACTTTGTTAATAATCATCGTTTCATTTATTTTTTTTGTCCACAACAAGAAATATGTTACTCTTCTGATGTGAAGTGACCCATTCCAATTTTCTGATTTCCAGAATGTCAGTGTTATGTCTTGACATTTCTTCTTTAACAATATGAAGCTTACCATGGTTCATGGTTCAGAAATTCCATGTACCTGTGGGACAATATCTTCGCAGCATCAAACTTTCATTTTATCTCTGGACATATCAGTAGATGGACAACTTTTCAGCTTTAATTCATTTAATTAATGACTATTCATACTTGTCCACTGCTCTATTCCAGGAGCTTGTCAAGTACTTTCTGTCATGGGGTAGGGAGGAGTGGAGCTCAGTATTTGGTTTCTTGTTGACATTTTCCAGGGTGTTTTTTATAAAAAGCAGAGAGTTAAAAGTAGACACTACAAAGGGGTAGTTGTCCTATGCCAGCAATTGCAATGGAGGGGAAGATTGAAATAAAATTTCCAATAGCAACTAAGAATTTCACCAAGGTATAGGAATATGACAGTTTGGGAAAAAGAAACAATTGTTTTAAAAGGCAAGGTTCAAAGTTTTATGCAGACAAATCCAATATCCAGGAATCTGAAATGACCTTGTCCCATGTTATGGAAGTCAATTTTAAATTTGGAAAGCTGTATGCTCCTTAAAGCTCTAATATGTTGTTTATGAGAAGTAATTCAGTATTCATGACCCTTCTAAGCAGCTATGCTATCACTTTGTTTCCAAAAGGATCAAGTGCAACTTTACATTTAAAGAGATAACTTGCATTATAAGTATATATCCCAAATCTATCTATGTAAAGTCATCTCTTTTTAAAAAAGAATTGATTTATACTTTAGGGCATCATATAAGAGGAACATATATGAATAGGAACATAATACTTTATAATTAAAATGTTTTATTGCTGCTGTGTCTTATGAAATTACAGTATATGCTCTGTTAGAGCAGAAGAGCATGTCTTTAAAAAGCAGCATTAATGAAAAATATAAAGTTACACATCAGTCTCTGAAAATTAATGAAACATTAATTTCATGACTTGGAGGGACGGGGAACCAATTTTGGGGGTTTTAACCTCAACAGGATTCATACACTCATTTTGCAAAAATAAACATAGAAACAAATGGGATTTGTTTGTCTACCGGATACCAATTCACAGTGTACCTGAACTGTAGGCTTTATAAAAAAAAAAAGCAGGAATAAATATTTCTGCCTATAAAACAGGGACAATTGTGGTAATTGTACTAGTTACTGTGATGAGGAATCAAAATAAATATGTAGCAATCTGACTCCAGCTTTTGACATTTCTTTGTCAACAGCAAGAATCATGTACCAAAATGATCTCTAAAAACTATCATGAATACTGATTGCTAGCTTTCCTATGGCTACATACAATACTATAAACAATAGCTACATCCAATAGAACTATGGACTTTGAAGATCTAGGAAGAACCTCATGAACCTGATATCTCAGCTGCATTTCTCACATTTTTCCTAGCTATGGAAACGCACTGGAATGGATAAGATCACTGCAAGTGAGTAACTGGCTACAGTAGTAATGTCAAAAATAAAAACTTTTTGACTAGGATCCTTTTTCTGAATTATTTGCTGCCATGTCATGAGTGAAACCTACAAGAAATTGTAAAGTATGTTTTGCTGAATAATTTAAAAAATGCTAAGGAGTTTTAAATGGATTCTTGTGTGAGATTGCAAATAAAAATTGTAACCCTAAGATTGTCTATTCTTAAGAGGTGTATGTAGTTTAGCTATGTTCTTGTCATTAGAGGCCCAAGTAGTCTCTAGTTATCAGTATCTACTACAAGTATCAAGTGGCCCCAGAGCAGTATTGTTTGTCCATGAGAATGAATACAATCAGGGACAGCTTTTCAAGCAGCTGCACTGAGTTTTCTGGACAACACAATTACCTTAACACTTCAAGGAATATATGGTGTGAAGCACCCCTTTCAAGTACTTTGCACAGTTCTAACTGTTTGTAATAAATTACCATCTACATACTGTTTACTGACTTTTTTCCTATTAGATAGCTATTATTAAAATTACAGAACCCAATAGCTATTTATTGTATAAAACTTTAAATATGTAATGGGAATTTCACATTTTAATACCTAAATGGGCATCATGTACTTTGGCATTGACTCTTTAAACTAAAAGTTCTACTTGAATTGTAAATATTATATTTACAATATTTATTATCATGAGCCAAGGTGGCGCAGTGGTTAAATGCAGCACTGCAGGCTACTGCTAGATCAGCAGTTCAGCGGTTCAAATCTCACCGGCTCAGGGTTGACTCAGCCTTCCATCCTTCCGAGGTGGGTAAAATGAGGACCCAGATTGTTGGGGGAAATATGCTGACTCTCTGTAAACCGCTTAGAGAGGGCTGAAAGCCCTATGAAGCGGTATATAAGTCTACTGCTATTGCTATTTGGTGAAGATAGTTGAGCATGATTTTTTTAATTCTCTTATGTTGTATCAGAATCTTAACAATTACCACAACCATATCTAAAGCCTAAAAAATCTATTTTCTCAGCTAAGAAAATGTTAGTTTGGGGGTATGTGTGACAGGAAATCATTCCTACATCTGGATTTATGGTAGCAGAATCATGACTAATTTAGTATCAATTCAACATTACGAAAATACAGGTGCAAGCCTTCTACCATTCATGAAGTATAAGTAACTAACATATAAATACATATTCACACAATTTATCACAACTTAGTGGTGCTTTGCTGGCACAGATTATTCTCTCTGGAAGCATAGAACAAACTGTGTGAAAGAAGTCATTATGTGTATTGTTTGATCAGCAACATTAAGATGTGTGAAGATGATGTGCAGTTTGCTGGCTGGAGAATTCTGGGAGTTGAAGTTCACACCTCGTAATGTTGCCAAGGCTGAGAAACACTGGGTTTGATGAAAACAAATCAAGAGAAGTTCCAAGAAGAGTTATCTTCTTGTAAATGCCCACATCCAAAATTACTGTCTGAGAAGAATGAATACAGATATGAGGAAGAGAACTAGGTACCTCTGTGTATTAAGTAGTGATGATATCTGAATACAATGGAGCATGGAGCAATAGTTTTTCAGGCAACAGAAAATGGCAATTAAAATCACAATTAAAACTTCCTTTATTTTTTTTAGCAAGCTTGATGAAAATTATGGCTCCTCCCACTTCCAGGATATTACAATAATTTTGATGCATTTTTCTCCAGGATATTGCAATGAACTTGCCTCCTTCCTGAGCCTTTCATTTTCATTGTTGTGTAAAGATATTGCCAATATTTCAGAAATGATTTTGGCTTGCTATTTTGACTTACCACTGAGCTGCCTTCATGACAGATGGTGTTCAGTTATGCAGAAGACACAGGAGAAAGTAACTGAAGGCATGTGATTCCATTGTCTGCCGTGTTGCAGTCCAGCATTAACGCTAACACTTCCATTAAATCGTCTGTGCCTCAATATCAACTTAGCTATGAAGCAGAATGTGTCATCCAAAATCATAAATTAATGTTAACCATATATTTAATGCACTGTGGATCTAAGCTGCCGCATTCAGGATCATTATATGCTCAGTATATAGAACACCAGCAAGTCAGATGCAGCAAATGTCACAAATGACATAATATGAACTGCTATGTGTCATAGGATTTGTATGCTTTAAAAGACAGTATTTGTAACAAATGAAAGCCATAAGTCTAAGAAATAAATTTTGAGTATATAATTTATATTGAGTATATAATTTAACCCCAAAACATATATAGATTATGCTAAATATTTATTTTTAACAAAAAAATGACTGGCTGAAGATACTATCCATTCCATACCCAAGCTGTCCCTCAAAAAGCAATAACATAACAAGCAACTTCAGCCGTGGGCCATCCAACTTTCAAATATCATCCCTCGATATGGAGTCTCCATCCAATTCCCAGTCCAATTAGATGTAAAGGACAAGGAAGTTTTCAAACAAAAGTTATTGATGTGGCTAGTCAAGAAGATTGTCATGGCTGCCATTCTGCTAAGCTACACATCACAAGTTGACAGCCTGACATCAGTAAGGGGGAGGAAGTAGTGGGGGTAGGGATGCAGGGAGGGATTGAAACCAAGCTGCCCCATCCCATGGGAAGCACCAGCCATCTCAAGGTTTCACTAAAAGAATGTGGCACCAGCGAGCAGGCAAAGACAGGAACTGTTCCCCAAACAATTTGTCAACACATGATTGGACGTTGCTTGATAACCAGAGAGTTGGCCAGGAACAAGGGAAAGTTAACTGAATCTTTTGTGACAAAAATATCTGATGCAGCTTTGCCTCTTCTGTAACCACATTAGCTTGAGTAAAGTATACTTTTGGTTAATCATGGACCAGGAGTCTTTCTTTTCTAATTGACCAAGCTGAGAAGGTTGATACTGATACTGCAGTACTTAAATGTGTCAAAGTCTCTAAAATGGCTGGATCAACACAAATCAGCTTCCCAGTTAGAAAAGTATTTAACAACTTACATACTGTAACATCTCAGAAGAACTTTTCCAAAGCTTGTTTCAAACAACTGGACTCCATGGTAAGTCACTGGTTTCATGGGGTCCCAACTAAAGAAAAATGTGCCTTTGTGGAACACCTGCCATTCAAGATACTGGACAGATTCTTACAGACAAATTGTACTCTCTAGAAAGTATTCTCTGCTTATTTAGACCTTTATTTGAAAACTAAAAAATGTTGGGGCACCTACGAGAATTAACTTGCATATCACCAATAAGACTGTACTCTTCATTTCAAAGGCCATCTCAAAGAGGTTGGGAATACATTGATCAGATTGGAGTTAACTTTATAATAGAAGTTTGGTTTTCTTTTTAGCTATTTTCATTTTTATCAGTTTTGTATATTTGATTCAGTTAATCAACTTAATTTATAAAGTTTTCTTCTATTTTTCCTTATACTATTTTATCTAACTTTTTATCTTATTTATTACATTTTATTATATTTTTTTCACCATAGCTATTTTATCTCACTTCAGTGTATCTTATTTTATCCCATTTTATTGTATTTTACTGTGGTTGATGCTGATATTTGATATGGCTGATCAATAAAGTATGTCATATTGTATTGTATCAATAGATGGATACATTGCTATTCAATATTTAATGGCCTTTTCCTAAAGTTGGGGTAGAACCAGTGGTGGGTTCTGGATCCTTCTCCAACCAGTATGGTTGGAACGGGCTTGGCAGCGTCCACATGGACACGCACAGTGCGTGCACACATGCGCAGTGCCCCCATACATCTTAGCGCCTCTGTGAGCCTTTGTGACGCTCCAGCTGCTTAGCGGAGCACAGGCGCTGTACGTGCCATGCGCATGGGCGGAAGTGCCAAAGAGCCACCATACCGGAACGGTATCCGGTGCTCCGAGCAGGCTCCGGTACACCCGTACCAGGGCGTACCACCTGCAACCCACCACTGGGTAGAACTTTACTGAAAGTACATACATTAAATTATAACCCTTTGCTTGTGGACCTTATCATAATGCCATAATATGTACATATAGTATATAATCAGGAATAATAGACTTCATTCAAAATGTACTAAATAAGTTAATGCTAAAAGATCCAGTTTTCATAACCTACTGTGCAATTTTGAAAGGAATATTGAGCAAGAACATGTGCTTGCTGAAACTAGAAAATCCCATTCTAATACAAATACACTGACTTCAGTCACCTAACCAGTTTGCAATAAATATTTTAAGACTTAGCTAAAATGCTGACACTAAGGAGAATCAGTGGCTGCCCTCATTCTGGCTGTGTTTTGATGGCGATATTAGTTCTGTTTCTATCACTTTTGAAAATACAGATAACTGCTAGTTCATGAAAAGAGGAAGTGTATACATGTCAAAAAAACTTTTTCTCCTAAATTGCAACCAATTGTGTTACTTTTTTTTAGTTCTTTGCAATTTAGCCCAAAATCTACATAAGGAAAACAAGCACTATTTCTAAATATTAAAAGAAGAAACAGAAGGGAATACACAAAATATCTGCAACCATTCTGGAATATAGGGTAATTTTAGCAATCTCTCAATTATGTTTTGATATATTTGCATTTTAGGCCCTCTATGGCCTTAAATATTTTCTAAAAGCAGTCTGATATTTAATGCTGCAGTTATAAAGTATTTTATGAGAAACCCTGCTGCACTGCCTCTAAAAAATGACAAAAGGTAACTCAATAGATATGGTACAAATTCTGCTTTCATAATAGCAGGTTCCTTCAATGTCAGTGAAAGACAAAAATGAGTAAGATGTCACATAAAGGGGGACATTCTGTAAAATTAAAACATATGACCCCAGGGTTTTGTCAGAACAGCCTCTTAAATAAAAATACTTGTGGTTTGCACATAGGCAATGGTTAAGATTAAAAAGAAAATTGTGCACAACAATTTCTGAGAAACAGGTGTTTGAAGTTCCCTGGTGCATATGTGCGGCCAATAATATTTGTCCTCACTTTTCTTCAGAGCAGAAAAATATGGGATTGGATATACGTCCCATCCCCTTCCTAGAGTGCCATCATTTTTACTGTGCACAAGATACAACAGCAGTAAGATAAAATTTGTGATGTGGGTATGCTGCCTCTTCAACGTTAAGAGAGCCTACAGGACCAGATATCATCCTCTTAAAACATAATGGTGTTTTCAACTCAGGCCACTTCCAAAGTATTTAAATCTATTAAATGTGTACAATTCTGAATCTGTGCCTCCCTTATCTGTTTAGGACATGGGTCCCCAAATATGGCAACTTTAAGACTTTAAGACAAGTCTTAAAGTTGCCAAGTTTGAATACCTTTGGTTTAGGATATTTGAAATAATTATATTGGTAGAATTCAGCCACCAATCTCTTCACAGGGCTGATAACTCTGTTTAATGTACTCTGAAGATGCCGCTCAGAATATTTTCCTGTTTTTATCACTTGCTCAGAAATTAAATAATTTTCCCATAAAGCACCAGAAGAAGAAAATGTTAATTTGTTAGATTTGTTTTAAAATTCTAAATATACACAGTTTTTTAGCATACAGCTGTCTCCTGCAGTTTTAGAAAACTTGCTATTTTAAATAAAAACTGTGCCAATCCCTCATCTTTTACAGGGGGAAAGTATAATCTATTTTTTATCTCAGAAAAACAAAACCAAATATACAATTCTTAACTCAACTGGTTTTGTTTTCCTCTCTTTCCTGTTGAGCACAATTGAATATTAGCTCACCTGGCCTTAAGAGCAACTACCTATTTTCATCAATATGACTGTCTGTCATCAGCATGACAATGAAAACAGAATAGCAGGGCCTGTTTAGTCAAGCTCTCAAAGCTGAAGCTTCCTTGGATATATTGTCATCAGTGAAACAACACATTGATCTATGTCTTTTCCAGGTGTTCTTCTTTCTTGTTGTCTTTCCTCAGCTGAGAATACTAAGGGCTCTTCCAATTAAAGTTACAGTCACTAGTCGTTACATAGCATGTGCTGTCTCTGGTTCAAATTCTTATTTTCACACTGTAATGGAAATCTGTCTGGTCCTTGCTTGTTAAGAAAGGGATAAGTTAAGGAAATAAATTGGTATATTTTGCTGGCTTTATTTCTGTCCCACCAAGTGTTACATCAATCACTCTGTTTAATATGGGATGGAATGAGTTTAGATTAGCTACCCTGTTAGCTTATTCAAAGAGCAGGCGTCAGGCTCTAAGAAGAGGTGATGCGCTGAGTGAAGTAGGAGAGATGTTTCCCAGTGCTCGTGCTTGACATAGTTTTTCCTTGTACCTATAATCTATCAATAACACAATTTCTGAAAAAGTGCCAAATTAACATTCAAATAATGCTCAGCCAACAAGTAACACACAAAGGGACAAGCTGAAGTGAGAGGCTGCAACTGGTAACAAGGAAGTTCCTTTGGGTTTTAAGGTAAAGACAGCTTTGGCAACGATTGAATAAGGAGTCCACAGTCAGCAATATCCAGAAGAAGCTGGTGGAAACCCACAAACAGCAAACAATTCTGAGTGGCCCCATGCACAAAAGCAACAATCATCACTATGACACTTAGTGCTACCACAAGTTTAATGATGAAACAGTTCTCACTAGTGCTGACATAAGTAACCATAACACATTGAACTAAATGTTATGGTAATTGTATCTGTATGGAAATTGCATCTGATCCTGGGAGTTTTAAATAGTAAGGACAACACTTAGGGCATGTAATTAAAAACTACTATGGTTGGTCTCTCAGTCAACCAGATGTTTTGGCTGTATTTGGCACTTTGTTCATTAATTGTATCTTTCCTGATCACCAGGGTCAGGGAAAGTGTTAAAAGTGTCATGGCAGGTTGTAAGTTACTCCAAGTAAAACGGTATTCTGCAATTGACTGGTGGTGATTTTTTTTTCAGTGCCAATGATGTTCAAGTGGTGCTTTAGTTGTTTTGGGATTGCCTAATATGCCCATTACAATTAGTACTACCTTTGCTTTCTTTTGCCACAGCCATATTACTTCGATGCATAGTCTTTATATTTTGTAATTTTCTTTGGTTCTTTTTCTTCTGCCATCTCCAGGTATTGCAATGTCCATTATCCAAACTTTTTTGTCTTTCTTATTAACAATGGTTAAGTCTCAAATATGTGGCAGATGCTTTTCTGTTTGAATTCTAAAGTCCCCAAACTCAAAAGTTTTAGGTTTTGTTTTTTTTCATTTTCTTTGTCTGTTTTGTGGTTTACAAGTTCTTACTTGCAGGCAAATTGTATTTCTTGCAGATATTCCATTGTATCATTGTTGCAACTTTGTATGTCAAACTATATATGTTGTTTGTACTTAATCCATATCCTCATCTTGCAACTAATTAAGTGGTCAACTGTACCTTCAGTTTCTTTGAAGAGATGATATTTGCTGTCTATTGCTGGCCTCTCAATTCTAGCTTTGTGGGTACCATATTGTTCTTAGGGCTTGGCTTTGTGCAGCCATAATTAGCTCCTCTGTCTCTTTCTTCAACCTTCCTGCTCTTAGCTATTGCCAGGTCTTATTATCTTTATTTTTGCTTGGTAGGGGTCTTTTAATGTACTGGCCAGATAATATTTTGCTTTGTAATGTCTCTTTTCTGCTTTTCATTTAGTCTTTATTATTGGCCAGTTTGACTTCTACAGTATATCTTCAGACTTTCATTATGAACTATTTTCAATGCCTCTTCTTTACTGACAAGTATTTTGCTAATGCCCTTCTTAACTTCTTCTTGTGCAGTGGCTATATTCCATCCCCATCTGTGCTCCTTGGTAATAGAGCCTGTCAACATTACTGCATGGATGAAGGGCATGATTCATTGTCATTATTTTTATAGCTGGGGCTTCTAGTTCAGCTTGGGTAGAGCACACTATTCTATTTACATATGTAATGACTTGAATTGCCCAGGTGTTATAGTATTGTGCTGCTGAGTTTGGAGTTTAATATCTTTTTTTCATTTTTCATTCTTCTTCACTACTAACCTACTTCTTGACTTCAGTGTGCTTGATGTTGTCAGCCTGGAAGATGCTACCCTCAAAATGGACAGCCAAGTTGAAATATTGAATGACACAAGCATAAGAGCAAATTCTAAATTTAATACTCTTGACTTGTATTAAAAAGAATAATTGTTTCAAAAGTTTAATAGATACATATGTCAATTAATCTCATACCCAGGAGACTTCAAATTAAAATATGGTGGATGTCCTCAAACACCAGGGCTTTGGAACTGCATACATGACCTCAAGGCTGTCTTCTGGGTTTTGTTCATATGCTAGTTACATCCTAGATTTTTGTAGTTTTCAGCAAACTTTTCAACTTACAGACAACAAGACATTTCCCTTACACATATCTTTATTCTTGTTATCTCTTTTCTGACTGCCTAGAGCCATTCTTTGCTAACATCTCTGATTTTCAGCTCTCCAGTTGACCTCATTTTTGCACAGTTCCTTTCTTTACAATATTATGACTTTTCAGTCCTATAAATGTTCCCATTCATTTTCCATTCAGTTTAAATGCTTACAATGCTTGTAATGATGTGATGCAATTTACAGGAAAAATCAATGCATATATATGACTATAAAGAGTACGGTAATAGTGATCAGTAAATAACTGTGTACATAGGAGTTTGCATAAATCTCAAGGGTAGAGCAAGATTCAGTCAGGCCTTGCCTCTTTTTTCTTTTTTTTCACTTAAGTCCATAAATTCTTGTAACTATTAAAAAGGGCTGACAGTGAGGGAGGGCACACATTCAGTTTGGGGCAATTAGAAGACCAACTAAAGGGAAAACAATAACAAAAAGGGGATCAAACTATTGTGATGTAAAGTCCACTCCATATATAACTGTATATGAACTTGAAGTCACAATGTAAATCTGAAAGAGAGGAGCATCCAGTGTGATGTCACAAGACACATTTTATCATTTTTGTTTCACTGAGATTAAGTACAACATCCTATGGCTAACAGGTCTTATAAAGCCCCCTTTTAATAGCAGCACATGTTAGAATAATTTGATTTTTGCATATTTCTCTAAACATATCATAGTAAAGAATGTACCGTGTGTTTAACAATGTTGTATTTTTTTATGACTGTCATGCTAATAGTGACATGGTTCGCTTTAAAATTTAACAAATAAATATAAATTAATAAATTTCTGTTTTGTTTTATCTCTGGTATTTAATTACTTGTTGGAAGCCTAATAGTGCTAAATTAGGCTTCCAACAGCCTTACTATTTAGATATAGTAACCAAATGAAATTAACTGAGCACTATGCATTGAGATTTATATTGCTGTACAAAGCTAATTTTTACCTTTAATACTGTCTGAAGAATGAGTGCTAGATTATTTGGGAAAATATATAGCATATGGTAGAAAAGCAATATTTAATATCTTCATTTCCCTCATAGATCAATTGAAACATAGAATTTGATGTGATCTTTTTGGGGAGAAAATGAGGTGAAATGGTTATAACTGTTATTTGCAGTATTAATTATTCCTATCTGGATCAGCAAGAAAGAAAATTGCTGTCAGAATTTGGTAATCTGATTCCTCCATAATTCTTGCTTTTGCAGTTCACAACTGGATGTGCGTTGTTGTCATACGATTTCCCAGTTCGTCACAGAAGTGACTGACCAACTAGTGTTGATCTTCATTTTATCTCATTAGTTGTATCCCCTTTTATCTTTTAGTGATATTCTTTCTCCCATTCTGCCCGGCCTCTCTTTCTTTTGAGTTTGTTTGTTTGTTTGTTTGTTTGTTTGTTTATTTATTTATTTATTTATTTATTAAACTTATATACCGCTTCATAGGGATTTCAGCCCTCTCTAAGCGGTTTACAGATTTTTTAGCAAATTGAGTCAGCAACTTGCCCCCACAGTCTGGGTCCTCATTTCACCCACCTCGGAAGGATGGAAGGCTGAGTCGACCTTGAGCCGGTGAGATTTGAACCGCTGACCTGCAGATCACAGTCAGCTGAAGTGGCCTGCAGTACTGCACCCTAACCACTGCGCCACCTCGGCTCCAACAGTGTTGTCGAGTTCCAATAGTGCAGAATATTTTATGTATCTCCTGCTTCTGTTATCATTCTCATCCACTGTGTTTCTTCTTCTGGTTGACTGTCTTCTATCTGCACAGTCACTACCTCTGTCCATTCTTATTGTAATGCTTTCTTTATGGAATTGATAAATCCTTATCTTTTTGCAACAACTGAAGTATGACTATTTGCCACTCCAGGTTCTTTTTTTTTTCATAGAAGTCTGCTCTAATCTTATATTTTCTACACATATAGTCCAGGTTGTTTTCGGGTAGAAAGACTTATGCCTTACAAGTGTTGGTCATAATTGGACAAATGTGAAATTGTATTCCTGTTCATGTTAATATTTGCTTTATAGAGAACCACAAGTAGAAATGCTTTTATTTGTTATTATTATTCTCTGGGCAGGTTTCTACATTAGCTACATGTAGGCTAACAAGAAAAATGTTAGGTTCTTCCAGTGGTGGGTTTCAAAAAGTTTTAGAACCTCTTCTGTAGGTGTGGCCTGCTTTGTGGGAGTGGCTTGTCGGCCATGTGACCGGTTGGGAGTGGCTTGCCTGCCATGTGACTGGGTGGGAGTGACCAACTTCTAAAATGTGGTGAAACTCACTTAACAACGCTCTTGCTTAGCAACCAAAATGTTGACTCAGAAACTCTGGCATTTGAGGCATGCAATTCTTAAAGCTGTCATGTTACAAGACCCTTGCATCCCTAACCCTTTAGGGAAAAAAACCCAGCGGTGTTCAAACTTGACAGCTTTAAGACTTGTGGACTTCAACTCCCAGAATTCCTCCTCTCGCTCTTCATCTTGATGATGTGCGTACAGGCAGGGGGAGGGAGCTGGAACCGGTTCTAAACAGCACAGTAGCTTTGTGGAACCTCTTCTATAGAAGAGGTTAGAACTGGCAGGAACCCACTCCTGGGTTTTTCCCTTAAAATTACCGGCTGAATTTCCCAGATAAATTCCTGTGAGCTTCTCCCAGTTCACTCACTGAGTCCCACATTATTTATTTATCATATTTAGAAACTCACAGAGGGATTCTCTGTTATGAAGTAGTAACAGATTTTGATCCTTTCCCATATGACATTCTCACCCACTCTTCTTTTCTCAAGTATAAACATACACAATTCCCTCGTAAGATTTGGTTTCTCTTTCTCTGATCATTCCTGTTATCCTTCTCTACAATACTCTAGGCCACTTTTTCTGAATCAAAGAACTGCCCAAAACTAGATACAGAACTCAATGTTGGAACTGGCCACTGAGGAAAACAGCAGTACTATATGTTCCCATGATTTGGAAATTGTGCTTCTTTTACGTCATCTAAAACTATATTTGGCTTTTTAGTAGCCATGCCATACTGCAGACTTATGTTAGCTTGTTTTGCCTTCGATTTCAGGATCCTTTATGATATATACCATTGTTAAGCTATTGTTTGTTTGCTTTTATTTTTACTTTATGCATGTACCTTTTTACTTATTCAATTATAAATTGGGAAAATGATTAAAGTGTGCAAATCATGAATAGACAGAAAAAACTTTTCTCTCAGTTTTGTAGCCAGGAGTCATCCAGTGACACAGATTGGAAGAAGGTTTAAAACAGGAAACAAGAGCATATCTTCTCATAGCCCATAATTAATTTGTGGAATTCATCATCACAAAGCATAATGATGACACCAAGTTGGATATTTGAAAAAGGGAACTGGATAAAATCTTGGAGGGCAGGCCTAACAAAAGCTGTTGGTCCTGAAGTTTCAGTGTTACCTCTGCATTGTGTAGCATGTGTCCAAATACTGGAAGAGTAACTGTCCATCTCACACATGTGAGGTAGCTGGCTGCCACATTAAAAGCAAAATGCTTGAATAATATGAGCCTTGTCCTAATCCAGTGGGACTGTTATTATCTAAGGTAGAAATTGCCTACTCTGTTATCATTGAATAATCTTATATTTGGTTTTCTTTAAAACAAGAGCATCAGCATTATATTATTTTGTCCCATAAATTCTCACTATTTTCACTTTGGCTTTTAAATGTTCTCTGTTCCTTCAAGTCAAATATTGCTGATCCTCTTGTGCCTTTTATTACTATTTGAAGGATATAATTTTCAGCAAGACAGATCAGTAATTTCCTGGAAGATCCATGCTTCAAAGAGTTTGTCTCCTAACAGATGTCAGGAAAGTTTAAGTTCCCATCACTGTTACTTTATGCCTCTTTGAAAGATCTGCAGTTTGTGTTTGGAAAACATAATCCTTTTTCCCCTTTGGCTGTAAATGCTAGTGGATAATAACAATGATAAAAAATTTTATCCTTTCACTTGTTTGAATCCAAATGCTTTTAACAATAGATCTTGCGCATGCGCGGGTTTGGAATGGCGACCGGGCTTTTTCGCTCCATGCAAACTTGGCGAAAAAGCACCGGGAAGCCTCCAAACGGACCGCAAAATTTTTGGAAAGAGTCCCTGGGAGAGTCTAAGACCTGCGGAACCCAAAGGACCCGAAGAAATCCGGAGGCTTAGCGTTTCCCCACAGCGGCAGCCCGGGTTGTCCAGCTGCGTGAGGACGGCGGCGACGGTGGTGCGCGGCGGCGATAGCGGCGCGCGGACGTTCGGCGCCTCCCCTTACCACCTTACCACCTAGGATTTCTGGAAGCCCCTGGTGCTGCCTGGTGAGCCCCCTGGCCATTTATCTGCTGGCCCCTGGTCCTATTAGTCGCCCCTGAGCAGCGGAACAGCAGCTGCTGGAGTTAGAAGGAAAGCGTGGAGGAAAGCGTGGAGGGAAAGATGGCGGCGCCAAACAGCTGACTCACAGCATTTACATCTTTACATCTTCCTGTTCTGGCCAGCCTGTTTGACCTTGCTGGAGCCGAGTGACTGTGACTGTGACTGTGAGCCCTGGTGACTAGTGAGCTGAGAGGGGTTAATTTTCAACTTAGCTTTTCATCTTAAAGAAGGGGGCTGTCGGAGGCTGCATTGAAACTGCGGAGTGACGGATTGAATGGTTGTGTTTGCTGCCGTCCCAGACGCCCCCTCCCTCCCCTCGGATCTATCTTTGCTCACCTTACTATCTGTTACCTATCCTATTATTTATTATCTGCTGCCTTCTCCTGCGGCCCCTAGGAAAGACCTGGCCGTCCTAGGCTGACTGGTGTGCTTACCCGGGCAGGGAAGAGGACAATCTTTGAACTGGGCCCTGCGTCGTTGGAGCCTCCTCCGGACTTTGCTCCCGGCTTACTTAACCATTAGGAGGAGTAGGATTGTGGCTGAGCTGGCAGGGAGCGATAGAGGATGGCGGCTGCAGTGGCGAGGACTGAGCCCCGAAAACACCAGTACTTTTCCCTCCATCTGCTAGAGTGGCACAAGTCAGCCTCGAACTCTGGCCCCCTACATTGGGGCCCTTATCCATCTTTAGGAAAGAGACTTTTGAATATACAGCCCGCTAACCTTCACCAGCGGGGTAAGACTACATGGTTGCCGCCTATGAATTTTGGATCTTCACATTCAATCCTGTTTGTATACAGCCACCTTATATATTACGCACTTTTGACTTGGTGGCCAAGGACATCTCCCCAGGACATAAGAAGGGAGAGGAGCGGATCACCGCTTCCTCCACTGTTTCCATATTTACTATACATTATAATTGCGCAATTTTAAAATGGTATGTTGAGTGTATGGGAGTTGGCTGGAATTGAATGAATGGCCCACTTTTATTAATTGTTACTATTGTATTTTTATATGTTTTAAATATTACGTGGGAATTGTTAGAGTGGATAAATGAGAATGTTTGACTCGGAGGGCCTGTCCGGGAAGGCGGGGGTCAGTGGGGTGGTTGGGGGGACTACTGTCACGGGAGTGGGTCGGAGCATTACGGTCATTACGGGGAGGGGCAGATATGGCGGGGACTTTAGGGCTGGCCATTACCGGGGAAGGAGGGTTCGCTACATCACAGAGATCCCTCCTTCCGGCCCTATGAGCCCCACTCCAAGACCAGATGGCGCGAGTAGTCAGGACCCTGGTCTCAGGCTGTTGTCGCTAAATGCCAGGTCTGTTGTACACAAAGCTCCTCTCATCCGGGACTTAATTGTTGATGAGAGGGCAGACCTGGCATGTATTACTGAAACCTGGCTGGGCACAGAAGGAGGAGTCCCCCTTGTAGAGATGTGCCCAGAGGGATTTCAGGTGCTTCATCAGCCGAGAGCCCAGGGAAGGGGTGGCGGTGTGGCTATTGTTATCCGGGAGTCTCTGTTACCTCGTAGGGTCCCTGCTCCGGAGCTTGTCGGGTGTGAGTCCCTGCTGATAAAGTTGGACCTCAAGGGTCAAGTGGGTTTGCTGCTAACGTACCTGCCTCCCAACTGCGTTGCAGCATCCCTCCCCTCGCTCCTCGAGTCAGTAGCCGAGCTGGCAGTTGAGTTCCCCAGGCTTATAGTTCTGGGGGACTTCAATTTGCCATCGCTCGGTGAACGCTCTGATGGGGCGCAGGAGTTCATGGCTTCCATGACAGCCATGGGCTTGACCCAGGTAATTCGGGGCCCAACCCATGCAGCGGGTCACATGCTCGACCTCGTATTCCTCTCGGAGCAGTGGATGTGTGATCTTGGTCTGAGGGGTAATGAGATCATACCCCTGTCGTGGTCAGACCACTGCCTACTGAGGCTTGACTTCCGGAGGCCAAACCCCCACCGTAGGGAGGAGGAACCGACCAGGTGGTTCCGCCCCAGGCGACTTATGGACCCGTTGAGGTTCCAGACGGAGCTTGGGGTCATTCCTGATACTCTCGCCCACAGTTCGGCGGAGACTCTGGTTGCCGCCTGGCATTCGGCGGCGTCGGAGTCTCTTGATCGGATTGCGCCACTACGGCCCCTCCGGGTCAGTGGATCCCGGAGGCCTCCTCGGTTCACCGAGGAGCTCCGGGAGAAGAAACGCCGGAGGAGATGCCTAGAGCACCTGTAGAGGTCCGATAAGTCCGAGGCGAACCGAGCACTTCTAACTATCTGCACCAAGGACTATGTCCGAGCATTAAGAACTGCCAAAAGATCATATATTTCTGCCTTGGTTGCGTCCGCCGAGTCACGCCCAGCCTTAACAGGAGGGATGCGGGAGACCCCTTGCAGGGTAGGGCTGAGGACTATGCTCAATTCTTGGCGGACAAAGTAGCTCGGTTTCGGTCGGACTTGGACTCCACCACAGTAGATCCAGCCAAGACACAGGAGGACCACTTGGCAAATCATCTCTGGGTTGAGTTCCAGGATGTTGCCTCTGGGGATGTGGACAAGGCCATTCGAGCTGTAAGTGCCTCCACCTGTATTCTGGACCCGTGTCCCTCCTGGCTGGTTGCCAACAGCAGGGAGGTGACACATGGCTGGATCCAGGCAGTCGTGACCGCCTCCCTTCGGGAGGGGCACTTCCCCGCCGTACTTAAAACGGCGGTGGTGAGACCCCTCCTGAAGAAACCATCCTTGGATCCAGCCATTTTAAACAACTTTCGTCCTGTCTCCAACCTCCCCTTTATCAGGAAGGTTGTTGAGAAGGTGGTGGCCTTCCAGCTTCAACGGGCCTTGGAGGAAGCTAGTTATCTTGACCCCTTCCAGTCTGGCTTCAGACCTGGTTACAGCACAGAAACCGCTTTGGTCGCATTGACCGATGATCTCTGGAGGGCCAGAGATGGAGGCTATGCATCCATCCTGGTTCTCCTTGACCTCTCAGCGGCTTTCGATACCATCGACCATGGTATCCTTCTGCGACGACTGCAGGAGGTGGGAGTGGGAGGCACTGTTTTGCAGTGGTTCTCCTCCTACCTCTCGGACAGGTCGCAGTCGGTGTTGGTCGGGGGGCAGAGATCGTCCCTGAGGCCCCTAACATGTGGGGTGCCGCAGGGTTCGGTCTTATCCCCCCTACTATTTAACATATACATGAAACCGCTGGGCGAGATCATTCGGAGGCACGGGATAAAATACCACCAATATGCGGACGATACGCAACTGTATCTGTCCGCCCCGTGCCAACTCAATGAAGCGGTGGACGTGATGAACCAGGGTCTTGAGGCCGTTAAGAACTGGATGAGCGCTAACAAACTGGTACTCAACCCGGACAAGACCGAGTGGCTGTTGTGCTTCCCTCCCAATAATTTGGCTAATGTACCAACACTTAGGCTGGGGGGTCAAATTTTATACCCCTCAGATAGGGTCCGCAACTTAGGAGTCCTCCTGGACCCACAGCTGACTTTTGACCACCAGCTGTCAGCTGTGACCAGGGGGTCATTTGCCCAGGTTCGCCTGGTCCGCCAGTTGCGGCCCTACCTAGACCGGGAGGCTCTCACAACAGTCACTCGAGCCCTTGTGATCTCTAGGCTGGAATACTGCAATGGGCTCTACATGGGGTTGCCCTTGAAGTGCATCCGGCGACTACAGTTAGTCCAGAATGCAGCCGCGCGAGTGATAGTGGGCGCACCGCGGTTCGCCCACGTTACACCCGTCCTCCGCGAGCTGCACTGGCTACCTGTCGGTCTCCGGGTGCGCTTCAGGGTACTGATGACCACCTTTAAAGCACTCCATGGTAGTGGATCTGGGTACTTGAGAGACCACCTTCTGCCGATTACCTCCCTTCGACCAATTAGATCGCACAGACTGGGCCTCCTCCGAATCCCATCTGCCAGTCAATGCCGACTGGCGACCACACGGAGGAGAGCCTTTTCTGTTGCAGCTCCGACCCTGTGGAACGATCTCCCCGTTGAGATCCGTACCCTCACCACCATCCAGACCTTCCGCGCAGCCCTCAAGATCTGGCTCTCCCAGCAGGCCTGGGGATAGGTTCCCAATTCACCCGCCCGAGTGTTTGATTGCTGAACAAAAGTTGTGTTTTATTACTTTTCTTTGTTCACATTTTGTTTTGTTTTTTGATACTGCACCCCCCTCCCTTGTGATTGTAAGCCGCCCTGAGTCCCCTCAGGGAAAAGGGCGGCCTATAAATTTTAATAAATGACAAAATAAATGACAGTACCAAGTTTGCGCTTTTACAATTTTGTGCAGATACACATATTTTAAACATATAATGCAACTAGCCTTCCCTTTCTGTTGCTTCTGCCACTTTGCAACACATTGTATCATTTGGTTTCTATATTCCAGTTCTGCAAATCACCTTTTTCCTATGAAATCATTTTTGCTTTCCTGAAATAAAAGTTCAAACTCATATTTTGAGTATTAATATATAAACAACAAAGGCCGTGACCTTTATGAAACATCATTCCTCCTGATTTTTATTGACTGTTTTAATAATGTAGTCTCCAATTCTTGCAATATGTCAGTACTGCCTTATTTTGGAATTTGAACTTCTATCTATCATCTATCTATCTATCTATCTATCTATCTATCTATCTATCTATCTATCTATCTATCTATCTCTATCTATCTATCTATCTATCTATCTATCTATCTATCATCTATCTATCTATCTATCTATCTATCTATCTATCTATCTATCTATATATATATATTCTGCACAAAAGAAGCAGAACAGAGGATAGTGCATCATAATTATACTTAGAATTAAATTGCTTTATAAATATCTTTAACTCTTCCTGTATAAAAATCATGCTATCAAATGCTATTATTTAATGACTGGGATTAAGCAGAATATTGATATATGTACTTATATGTTACTTAGAAAATGTTAGCTTGAAATAATGAAATGCTTAGGGACGTTTAGCTTTTAAATTGCTTCCTCGTAGATTTTAATCACTCCCTTGGAAACTGTAGTATGAAAAATATTCATTTAGTAAGATGAAGAATTTCTTTAAGATATATACAAGCATACATATAACGTAACGGGGTCACTTAGATGAGATGAGCAGTATAGAATCATGATAAAAAATAAAATCAATCAATAAATAATTCAGGTAAATAATCCAGGCACAATTTTTGTCCATTACTAAGAATAGGCTTTATGAAATCCACCATTGGAGCATATTTAATGTATGTTGTTATGATTACAACAGACATGGGATATATTCAAAGCTATGAGCCAAGATTTCATAACTGAAGCAGTTTGTAACATACTTGAAACATATAAAAGAAAATGTAATAACTTAAAATTTAAAAGGGTTTTTTGAAGTCTTTATTATGAAGAATGACATTTCCAATTCTGATTCCTTTATAAGACTATAAAAATGGTACTTAGACACTTGATGCTTATTATAATTTTTTTTATTTTTGTAAAGTTTCCCCATAGTAGGGATAGCAATTCCCACAAAGGTGTAGTGTTAAATTGTGAGATTTGTTCTCTTTGCCTTTCCCATCCTAATCTCTTTTAAACATTGTTAGATTGTAATAATTCTGGAAATTTAAATATGAAAGGTTTGCTGATAATGTGAGGGTACCATGATTCGCTGTTTTAAGTGATGATAATTGATGATAATCAAAGGATAATCCTTGAAGTGATGTCTCAGTTCAGAGTTTTTATCAGCCAAACAACTTTAGTCTCTCTCTGAATAGTGAGATGGGCAGTATATAAATTTAATAAATAAATAGAACTTATTGTATTAATTGTATTTCAAGTAATGCTTTGATTTACAGTGATGTATAGAGTGCTTGCTGTTTATCCTACTTAATGGCTATATCTGTTAACTGTCTGGGGGCCTGGGCAAGGTTCTTAGCTACCACTGCCATTCCTAAACTTTTCTTCATTAAAGAGAAAAGGAAAAGAGAAGACTCTATCTTCTGAGAAGAGCCTCGGGGATACAGTTGTAAGAGTGCAATACTGAAGGCTACTTGTGCTGACTGCCAACTGCTGCAATTTGGCAGTTCAAATCTCACCAGGCTCAAGGTTGACTCTGCATTCCATCCTTCGGAGGTTGGTAAAATGGGGACCCAGATTGTTGGGGGCAATATGCTGACTCTGTAAACCGCTTAGAGAGGGCTGGAAAGCACTGTAAAGCAGTATATGTCTAAATGCTATTGCTATTGCTATCTTTTTGGTAACATATATGGCAGCGATAAACAAAACAAAAGCACCATAGAGGAGAAGAAGAATCCTTTAAAATGAGGATTTCAGGGGAAATCTATCTCAGGAAAGATATATATTCTAATTCATAGTGGGCAAAGAGATGTGGTACAAAAATTGGTAGCTGGGAGTCATCCACTCAAACTCAAAATTTAGAACTGTTGACTTGAATAGTTCCATTTAAAGCAAAATACAGGCTGTCACAAATTCAACTGATGGTTACCATGGTAAATCAAACTACATGGTGCAACCCAATCAGGAAATTGTTATGTGAAATACATTCATATATTCATTCTTCTTCATTGTTTCAAATATTTCTCTTGAAAATTAAGGAACAGAACAATAAGTTTCATAGGTTTCAAATGCATGCATTCGGATGATGCTAGGCTATATTGCTACTGTAGTAACTGATATTATTGATATGAATTGCATAAAACCAACAGTTTCATATCTATTCTCCAATCTGTTATTTAGCCCATCCTTTGAAAGCAATGGTCTAGAAGCATACTATACGATTTGAGGGAAATAGGTCTTACATCTCTTATCCATGCAACTACCTCCTTCATAATATTTTATCAGGGGCAGTCATGCTGTTAGATAATGATGGGTGTCATGAAAGGGTAGCATATAGCATGTGGTTAGTTATCTCATGCAATGTCGTAATTTTTTTTCCTGCCAGAGTGATACTTGTGGATTTTCTGTCTTAGGAATCAAAATAACTCAGTTATGGTTATTATGTATAATGACTCTGGGAAGAGAGAGGCTATTTTCTGTTCCACCTCAAACAGCAGCATGTCTTCCACTGCCCTAATATCTGCCTTGTGCCCTGAACTATTAATTACTGGCAATTGAATACAAAATAATTCCCTGTAGGTAATGTCCTGCATGCTTTTCATGGCTACATCTTATTTATTTGTATTAATCTAATTTTCTTTCAAAAAAAACCCAGGGTGGAATCTTCAGAATTGCATAGCAAGATTCTTAAGTGCATGGAAGTAAATATTGTATTAATATTGTAAGTTATTTATAGATTGGATTTTATCAAAATTGATGAGATAAACAGGGAATCAATGGTTTAACATATACTCCAAGGGCTATATCTTTTTTGTGTGCAGTAAGATACTGTGAAGAGAAGGAACGGCAGAACCTTGGGGTGCAGTGAAAAGGAACATCAGCCTAGCATCCTTACATCATCACAAGTGAACCAAGTCCAACTTCCCTTTTTGTTATTGTTTCTCCATTTCTGCCAGCATCACTCTAGGCACCTCTTCATTCGCTTTATTTCTGAAGCTTCTCAGTAAACTAAGAGCCCTTTGTGGCCACAGGTATAATTTATTTACCCTAAAACAGGAAGGAAACGTTTCTAAATCAGGATTTTGCTAAAATGCAACATAGGCTGCAGTGCATAGCAAATCCTAATAATGGATGAATGACAGGATAGTGGATAATAAAGTATATAAGTATTTCATTTCATTTCATTTATTGAATTTGTATGCCGCCCCATCCCGAGGGACTCTGGGCGGCTTACAGAAATGAAAAAATTAAAAAGAATTTTTTAAAAAACAATGGGACACAACAAAGTTTAAAAAAAGGAACACAAACACCCAATCGAAAGGGGGCTGGACCTCAATCAAGGGGTCAACAGCCCCAGGCCTGCCGGAAAAGCCAGGTTTTAATGGCTTTGCGAAGAAGTAACCATCTTCATGCTGTGGATATACATCAAGAGAAGTTTGGCTGAATACAGAATTATTTCCTTATCCCTTGGGTGGACACACAAATGGTCTGATTCACTGTCTAAGCAGTAAGATGAAGTAATTTAAAATGCAGCTGCTCTTAATGTCTGTGACAGATGGATATAAACAGAAAACTATGGATACTATCCACTGTCATTTCAATGCTATTATATGTACCAATATACATAAACTGAAAGATAAATGATGAGACAAGTCCCTTGTCTATGTAAAGTTCAGCCAAGTACATTGTGGAGACCTTTTCTTAGCTTCTGAACATGATCACAAGGGGTCATCTTTCAGCATAGACAAAGATAGATTTTATATTCATTGCCACATTTGTACCTCTCACTTGGAAACTACAGGGCCGTGTAGAATAAGAAATGTAGTACTTTTAAATGTTTAAAATGAATCTGGCATCCTTTATGGTTTCACTATGGATTTGTTCCAGTAGTCAAATCAGTTTAACCATACAGCCAGAATTATTCTTGATACTAAGCTGGCAGATAAAAACAAGGATCTGTGTTCACTTTACACTTACTATTTTCAAATGGATATATTTATTCATGTGAAAATGACCAAAGAAAAATTAATTATTTTTAAACATACTATACTGTCCTTCATGAAAAGAATCTGAAGTTTAGACTGATGCAATCCCAGGAAACAATTTGTCATTGTATTTTGAAAAGATGTATTCTATTGTCGACATACATAAAGGCTTAATTTATAGTGATGGAATTTTTGCACCAGTCTACTGTGACATTGTTAAACTCATCAAAGTCATTAGTTTCCCACAAGAGTACATGCTTCACAGCATGCAGAGAAGCACCTTTATGGAATGGAGAGGTGAAAAATATTAAATAGGAATTCTTAGGAACTAGCAGAAGATGAGATAGAGGGGGATGAGAGCTCTAGGCTAGAGAGAGGCTGATACTGATCAGAGTAATAAAGTCTTGAGTTGGAGATGTAGAAAGAATAAAGAAAAAGAAAAATAAGAAAATAATAAGAAAAAGGGAGAAAAAAATTTGAAGTCATGGAAAGTATTTCAAGACATTTCAATGAAAAGGAGGGTGAATCTGTTAGCTGAGGAAGGGAGAGTCCACTGATGAGATAGATTTAGATAGGTGATGGATAAAAGAAAAACTGCAACAATCCAGCAGACTAAAGATCTGAGAAATCTGAGGCAAAGGTAATCTGGGAAAGAATAAGACTGCAAGGGATGATAGTCATTTCCCCTAATAATTAAAGTGGTAGCAACTGCCAGAACAAAGAAGGAGAACTTGAAAGCAGCTTTGAGGAATGTTTGGAGGAGTCATGATGAGAAAATAGATGTCAAAGAGAGATTTGATGAAAACCTCAGAAGGACGTGGATTATATGGAACTGGTTTTGTCTGTCCTCAAACTAGGGTACAGTACAAAGAAAGATTTTCTGTTATGGTCAGACTTGCAGACCTTTGACAAAAGGACTGGGGTGGTGCATGAATCCATCCTAGTTCTCTTTGATCTCTCAATGGCTTTTGATATTGTTGACCATAGTATCCACCTGAGCCAGTTGCAGGGGATAAGAGCAGGAAGCACTGTGCTCTAATCCTCCTTCCTCAGCAGTCAGGTCAAGTCAGAGTTTATGGGGGAGAAAGATTGCATCTGAGCATCTCATAAATGGGGTGTCTCAGGACTCACTGCTGCTCATCTCCCATTCAATATCTACATGAAACTACTGGGTGAGATGTTTGCCAGTTTGGGATGCAATATCATCAGTATACTGATGATGCCAGTTCTACGTCTCAACCCTAAGTAGCACAGATGAAACTATTCAAAGTATTGTTTGGAGACTGTTGAGGTCTGGATGGGGAGGAACAGACTTCAGCTTGATCCTCATAAAACTAAGTGTCTGTGGTTGTTTGGATCCGCTAGGTCATGGATGTCACCTTCCTTGGTCTTCACTGGGGCTGCATTCTGCCAGTCCAGAAAAGTGCCTAATTTTTGGATCTTTTTAGATTCACAGCTGCTGCTGGAAGAGCAATGACAACATCACCCAGAAGGCCTTTGCATAGGTCTTGTGTGCCAGTTGCACTCTGTTCTTCAGTTGGAAGGCACTTCAGAAGGTCACTCATGCTCTAATTAACTTACACTTGGATAATTGCAGTGTACTTACAGAGACTGCTTTTGATGACCACCCAAAGCTACTGTTGGTTCAAAATGCAAGGGTGTGAATACTAAATGGCACTCCTCTATGTGCCATGTGATCATGCTATGCAAGCTGCATTGACTGCTAGCTGACTTTCAAGTGCAACTCAAGGAGCTAGTTATAAACTTCACAATCCTATATAGAATAGGGCCTGGATAACTGAGGGACTGCTTATCTCCCATCATTTCTGCTCACCTAGTGCATTCTAGCAGAGTGGGTATGCTTCATATCTTCTCTGTTAAATATTGCCATCTTGTGTGATATAAGAAGTATGCTTTCTCTGATGTAGCCCCCACCTCTAGGACAGCTTCCTCTCACAGGTAAGGGTGGTATCGTATACCTTAGGGTTGTGGTAAGCCTTCAAAACCTGGCTTTTGTACCAGCCCTGAGGTTAATATTTGTGATTGCTTACTTGTCCCATTTTTGTTTTCTGGGTTTGATTAGCATTATATTTTAGTCAGGACTGCCTGTTTATTTAATCTTTCTCTCTGCTCTTATGGTGTTTTTTTTTACTTTTGTGCGCTACCAAGGTCCATTGGAATTGGATAGCTATTAAATTTAAGTAAATAAATGCAGAAGAATAGTGAAGATTGAGAGAGAGTAATGGCATCACCCCAAAGGAGATGGACAACTGCTGCAAGCATTCAGAGCAACCAACTTCAAATGCTTAAAGGAAGAAGCAAACAAGTCTGATGAAAGAAGAAGGAGGGAAGAGAAAGTGGGAGGACAAAGAGAACTAACAATAAAAGCTGAGAGTAAGTTGTAAAACAATAAAAGGTGGAAAAAAGTATTCATTGAAATAAATAATCATGGAGTAAGAAAAGGAAATGAAATAAATTTGATGTTTGGGTGAAGAAAGCTGTTGTTGAATATAGAGAAAGATTCAAAGTTAAATCCTGATATCTAACAAAAAGTAACTAAGTTAAAATAAGACAGAAAATAACAAAGCCTTAGAAAAGTGTCGGAGTGTAGGAGCAAGGTTATCGCACACAGGTAGGAAATCATGTGAACGTTAAAATATTATGTATATACTTTTTAAAACAAAAGCTGATATCTGTTTGCAATGGGTTTGTTATTATGTTCCATTTTTGCCCATAACTTGTCTATCACAATTTTTGAAAGGCTTGACATTATGCATGGTGCTTTCCCTGCTCATAGGTACATAATTTTAAAAATAATGCAAAATAGAGTGAAGAATTGTTGGATACATGGAAAATAAAATATTTTGTCTCAAGCTTAAACTGTGAAAGAAAAAGAAGTGTAACTCTTTGTTAACTCTTTTTGTCCTGAGTATGTGTTTGATTATCTGTCGGTGTGTGCATTTCCTTTTTCCCCTCTGGGCACTGCCAGATGGTCAGCCTTTCCACTACTCGACATTTCTTCCACAATTAAATGTAGTGGGGATAACTTGCTTCATTGAAATATATTAGAATTTCAATATCTATGAGAATAGGCATATTTAATTGTTTGTGTTTCTATAGAACTCAGAAAACCTACAGCTTTGTTTGAGAACCATTATAGCATCAGTGCTTGGATATAACACATGCCTCCTCCCACCTACTCAGTTTTGTACCAAAACAAATATCTTTTCTCTTTCATTAAAAAAATGTTTATGTGATTGTTTTAGTAGCATGAGTCCTCTTTTTATGTTTGCGCAGGAGTAATTCTATCTTGTGACTCCTTTTTAGCCATGCCTTTGCCCTACAGGTGGGAGAAAAATGGTCTGACACAGAAAATGATATCAACTAGCAAAATAATTTATCCCCTGGAGTACAATTCACTTCAATGAAATGATATTTCCTTATTTAGTATTATTTTGCTGTGTCTCGCCAGTCTTCCATTACTGTTATTGGCTTCTGGTTTTAAATTTTTCAGTTATTGGCAAACATTTTGATCTCAAAAGTAAGTAATAGTATGTATGTATGTGATATAGATAGATGTAACTGTTTGAAAAGGATAGATTTCAAGAGCCAAATATTATTTGCTGTATGTTTCATTTGAAGATTGTACTTCCATAAATAACCAGCTGAGCCAAGCCTCATCTGTCTTGAGACCACAAAGCGAGCAAAAGATTAAAACTCTTTCACAACATGGTGTTAACACATCATGGGAGGCTATGTGTGTCAGTTAGTGATTTGTTTAAGAGAAATCTATATGAAATATATTCTATGTAGGTTAGCCCTAATTCTCAGATAAAGCAATAAACATTATAAAAGCACAAACGGAATTTAGCAAATCAAATGATACTATGCTCATAGAATAGCCTTTAGTTTCATTTTGCTTTTACTATTTAACTATTTGACAGCAGTCAAGAAATACACCATAGACTGGTAGAGTAGACATGAAGGCCTTGGAAAGATTGATGAAGTATATCTGTATAAATCAGAATAATACAGGGAATTGTACTCCCTGTGTCATTCTATGGAGGTAAAAGTTGGACTGAAGAAACAGGATAGAAAAAATATTGATGCTTTTGAGTTTGGGCATTGGAGATAAACAGATCATCAAAGAGATCACCCCAGATTTCTCATTTGAGGAATGAATAACCAATCTCAAATTTTAATACTTTGGATAGTTTTTGCAAAAACCTAGCTCTCTGGACAGACTCTAATGCTAGAAAGAGAAGCAGCAGCAGCAAACTGGTTATGGACTGATTGTTATGGAGAATACTATATGGTTGTTAAAAGTTGATACCAACTTGATGGCATGTAGTCAATCAGTCAAATTAGTTCATTGTCTAAATAACATTATCTCAGGATGCAGCTGAAAACAATATGATTAGCAGTCAGAGTTTTGAAACCAAAGTGCATGGGATGAAATAAATATGCCAAAATTATATAGTTGGGTTCTTAAGAAAGAAAGGAGCATTATTTAATTCAGACTTTTGATTCATCTCATTTATGGCTACAGTTATTGGACATGAATTGCAGAAATCCAAATAATCACTAAATAGCAACAACAGATTAATATAATTTAATCACCCTTTGGCTAGATTTTTGCAAATTATAGTATTATTTACTGCTTCTTTTGTCAGTCTAGTACAGTGTAACTCAATGGCAACTTTAAGATATCTGGACTTCAACTCCCAGAATTCCCCAGCCAAGAATCAAAAAGATGCCAACGTTGAAAAATACGGGTGAAGTGTTTCCCAGGTGTGTTTGGATTTCAGCTCCTGTGCTTAGTTAGGAATTTCTAACTCTAACACAATGAAGGCATCCTTTAGACTCCAAGTTTAGAGAGAGGTCAGCCTGGCAGGGATTTCTCATTTCTGAAGATTTTTTCCCCAGAGATTCTGAGGTTTTGTTTTATTTTTTTGATGGAGGTTTTAAGAACATAAGTTGGACTTTCCTTCCTGCAAATCATGTTATATATCCTCCAATTGTGGGGCTTCATGGTGTAAAAAGAGGAGTGAAAATGGGGAACTACAAAAGACAATGATATGAATAAACAGAGAATATCAGAGTATCCATGTCAGATATACTTTGTCACAATTTCTTTGAAAACACACAATTATATGTTTATTCCAAAACACTAACAACTACAAAGTAAAACAACAATAGAAGGTTAATAAAATTAATCCTTATAAAGGTGTTTGATGTTTTCAAAAAATAGGCAAGTATACTTACCATAAATAATAAAACTCACAGTCATTATTTGTTTCTAGGAAGGGTAGATCTGAAACCTGGCATGTGCACCAATCTCGTGTGTATTAGAAGGATCCAAAATTTCATCTCATCCAGTTTATATTACTGCCAATGTACTTTTAATTATGATTTCATCAGAGTCAATTAGCAAGGTTTGGGATCACATGAGGCATATATTTGATATGCAAAACAAAATAATCTGCATAATTGATGTCTCCTTGCAGCTGATTCTGTATGTGCAGATAGTCAGGGGTATAACTAGCTATACCAGCTGTGCCTTGTGATAGTCAGGAGTGTAGGTACCCTATATTAAGCTACACCAGCTATCTCTTGCTACCATACTGGCTTCCTGCTGTTTGATAACTATGAGGCAACTCCAGTAATCGACAGCACTGGCTCTGGTAGCTCTTCTTGCTAGAAAACTAGCAGACAAATAAATGTCTTAAATTGGCAGTTTGTTGATTTAGTAAACTATGAAGTAATTTCACAATTTTATAGTTTCATATCATAGTAACTAGGTGGCACAAAAATATAAAGAATCAAATATCTAATACGATTATATTTTTATTTCCTCCAGAATTTTAAATTTATTTAAATAAAACAAGCTACCCAGGAGTTCTATTTCCCAGACCATTTGACATATTTATAGAATTCATGACTGCTGCAAGCACATTAATTATGCAGTTAGCCATGGTTGTTTGCAACTCATTGTGCAGGCAAAGCTAGGATTGTTTCCATTTAAGCTTGATTAAAATATAATGGTCATTTCATTTCATTTTCATTTTATTATGGCTACAAGATCAGCATTAAATATAATGGTCTTGGTCTGTTCAGCTATGGTTGATCAGACCAACCTCTTTCCCCTCTTCATGCCTTCTTTCCTTCCTGTCCTGCTTTTCTATAATACATTTGGAGGAACTAGTTCAAGGATTTAGTAAACTAGTTTTCATTTATATATGAATGGGAAATGTTTCAGCTGTAGACTAGGAATAACTATATTTTCCTTTACTTTTAAAAGTCAAGATTGGAAGAATGATTAAAGTCTTTCTCAACTAGAGTTCCATGAGAGATTCCTCAGGGTTCTGCTCCCATGTCTTCATCTTTGAAGCAAATCAGTTGTATTCAAACATATTGTATACAGTCCATAAATAAATATATACAGATGCATCACTGATATCTGTAGGGTTTGGCTTAAAAAACAAATGCTAAAAAAATTCCAGAAATATTTAAGGAAGGCCCACAAGAAAATGGAGGAGGGAAGATATAGACATATTTGTACTTAGTCTGAGAAACCATGATCATTCCAAGATTATACTTTTTAACCAAGTCATTATGTCTGAAATGTTCTTATATAAAACAGTATTGATTTTCTAAAATATTTTGCAAACATTTAGACTGGAAATCTAATTGTATAAATCTAATTCAGTTATAATGATACTCTGAGATTAAAAATCACTCATAGATAAATATTAATGCTCCTGGTAGATATGTATTTTTACTAGGAGTGTGGGAATTACATTACATACACCAACACTCACACAGGGAAAGTAGGAAAGATCTGTTATATAGTAACAGATTTGATTGAAATTGAAATTTCTGCATTTGAAATTCTATTACACCAACCAATTTTCTCACATACAGCTGATACCAAAACTATGATATTAAAAAAGCTTCAAATAGGTATATGGTGGAGGATGAGAGCTGCTAAGAGTCTGAAGAACCCTTAGTGTACCACATATATCCATCATTTCAAGAGCTAGTCTGGAGAGATTTCATCCTATTGTAAAAACATGGGTTAAAGGGGGGGGGGATGAACAAGGAAATGCTGCTTTTTCCTGTGATTGACTTGCCCTTTGGTGCCAGGAAAACCTTTAGAGATGTTACATTTCTTCACTATCTAAATGCCCAACACTAATGTGTAAATTATACATTTCAGGCAGTGGGAGATAATACCTATATATTTAACTTTTCTCTTTATTTTAAACATTTTTTAATTTTGGATATTCTCTCTCTAGTTTTTTAACCAAATGCCAAAAGATGTGTAAATGACAGAGAAAACTTCTATATGTAAATATAAAAGTAACTCATAGAGTGAAATTTTATTCATATTGAGCAGCTCAGAATATAACTATGATGCTTTTGTATATATCTCTTCCACATTTATCTAAATACTGTCAGGTTTCAAAACAGGTTACATTAACTCTGCATTTGTGTTGGGCACTCAGAATGGAGCTGAAGCTTGCTCAGCTATATCATTTTTTATGGGTTTGGCAGCTGGAAAGGATTTAGTTGCTAATATGTCTGCTTTGTTTTCTCAAATGGGTAAAATAAATGGCAAAAGACAACTGACTCAAATGTAGTAAAGGCAGCAAGAGGCAGGAGTTGGATTAAAATAAAGGAAAATGACTAAAGGAAAATGGAAGAATTCAAAACATAAATGTCTTACTTTGTATCAAAGGAATTAAACCTGACAATTTAGAATTCATTGACATTACTGTAAAAGTATCCCATTTTTAAAATAATATTTTCAAGAAAGTGAGGGGTTTTAATAAAGTTAAAAGAGAAAATAATTTCAAATTTGTTGTTAGTTGCGAAGTCATGTCCAACCCATCGTGACCGCATGGACAATGTTCATCCAGGCCTTCCTGTCATCTACCATCCTCTGGGTCCATTTAAGCTGATGCCTACTGCTTCGGTGACTCCATCCAGCCTCATCCGGACTCATTCTCTGCTGTCCCCTTCTTCTTTTGCCCTCCATCGTTCCCAGCATTAGGCTCTTCTCCAGTGAGTCCTTCCTTCTCATTAGGTGGTCAAAGTATTTGAGTTTCATCTTCAGAATCTGGCCTTCTAAAGAGCAGTCAGTGTTGATCTCCTCTAGGACTGACCAGTTTGATCACCTTGCAGTTCAAGGGATTCACAGGAGACCATAGTTCAAAGGTCTCAATTCTTTGGTGCGCAGCCTTCCTTATGGTCCAACTTTCACAGCCATACATTGCAACTGGGAAAACTATAGCCTTGACTATTAGCACTTTTGTTGGCAGGGTGATTCGCCATAGCTTTCCGACCCAGGAGCAAATGTCTTTTAAATTCTTGGCTGCAGCTCCCATCTGCAGTGATCTTAGAACTCAGAAAAATAAAATCTGTGACTACCTCCATTTCTTCCCCATCTATTTGCCAGGAATTGATAGGGGCGGATACCATGATCTTAGTTTTCTTAATGTTGAGAATTTCAAACTAAGACACTTTAAAATTGATATAGCAAAGGTATCAATGTAAGCATGAATTTGGTTAATGGTCTAGCAAAAACTCATGTCCTTTATGAGCTAAGAAATTCAAACTGGGAAGCTTCTGGTATGAAAAAAAAAATCTTTGGTGGTCCTCAATCTTACGTTTCGAGTTTTTATATTTATTAAATGCTTATCATTACTGATCATCTGTCACTTTTGGATAGGTTATGATTTTATTTTCATGTTTGAGGTATTTAGGACACCAGTGGTCTGCAAATCAGTAAACTGCTAAATACAGCAAGCATTATTTTTAAGTATGATTTTATTTTTAGTCTATTAAAATATCAAACATTATTAGGAAGTATCTTTCATAAACCACTGTGTTGTGATTATATTTCCACCAGGAAGTTTCATTTTGCCTGAAGGGGAAGGAAGGAAGGAAACAATACAGGAATTAAAAGAAAGATTCATACTGAAATAATACATCTGTTTAGTTTACCAAAGGAAGGGAAGAAATGCATATAATTTGTACTTCAATATGAAATTACGTAATCCCACATCTTTTTAACCAAATCATGTGCTAAAATTATGTTGAATGAAGATGGTCATGGTAAAGATGTTGTTATTGTTATTATTACTATTATGATTCCCTTCTCTATGCCCATAGGCATTCATGATGGCTACTTGGAATTGTCTGTACTAAATTGCTTATATTCATAAAAGTAATATACCAAAATGTTATATTATAAAAATTGTTTGCAAAAATTGGAGAATGCAGATTATGAACCAAAATGCATGACTGTGGATAAATGTGTAACGGTATGTATCATTTTAGAACAAACTTCAATGGCTCAGAGTTGACAAATTCATAAAAATGAGAAACTGAGAAAAAACTAAGTTGCAGATTCACAAATAGGAAACTAAAACTGACACATTCATCCATCCTAGTTGCACAGCCTCATGGCATAACAAAATGAACTGACAGGTTTGAAAGCTGAGTTTGAACGCTTAAGATGGAAGCGACTCTTCCCGGATAAAATCACAGAAGGCAACACAGCCTCACTAAGGATTGATGAAAGATATATAACTTATAGAGAAAAAACCAACCTTGTTTTATGTTTATCTAGTTATGTAGTATTTAACTGATCAGTTATGTTAGTGTAGCAAAGATGTGGGGTTTTTTTGTGGTATATGTCTATGTAGTTTATAATTGTGCGGTGGCTCAGGAGTTAAAGACACTGAGCTTGTTAGCACAGCCCAGATTTGCGACTCAAGTGGTGCACATTGGGTTGAGTTCCCATTCCTTGCCTCAGCTCTGGCCCACCTAGCATTTTGAAAGTATGCTAATGAGAGTAGATAAATAGGTACCACTTTGATGGGAAAAAAACAGCATCCTGTCTACCTCGGCATATAAACATGCTGGCCACCCTGACCATGGAAGCACCTTCAGACAACACTGGCCGTCTAGAATCAGACATGACTGGATAGGTAAAACATTTATCTTTATATATATTTTATGTAAAGTCTTGTTTTTCTTCTCCAATTCTTCCCTTATATCTGCTAACAATCCCAGTTTTATATTTTATAGAGACATACAGTATAGATCTATACTGTATATGAACTCTAATTATATTCAGAAATATTTGATTTAACCATTTTATGAATATTAAAGACTTTCAAAATAGTTAATTTAATTTGACACCTGGTAAAATCTTAAAGATTTAAAATAATACTGTACACAATTGGTGAACAACAAAAGTTTTTTTTAAAAAAAAGCATTTTGATTTAAGAAAATCTTAAATGGATTGAGAGACCAGAGACATTTGGAATATCTGTAATCCATATTAAAAATTGTGGCTTGATGAAAAATGCAAACAGACTATAGGAAACAACAAAAAACAGGCAGAAAAGAGTTAAAATACCTAAGCAATCTATAACCTTTTATCTTAGTTGTTTTTTAAAAATCATGGACTGAGATATTAATAACTATAAAAGGATAAAGATTTTAGTGGATAAAGTTTTAAAAGATAGTGAGAAAATTGCTTAAAAACCTTTTACCTGAACATACATATTATAGAATCTGAAGGGATGAAAGTTATAACAAATTGAGATTACCAAAATGGGAATATAAAAGCCAAATTAACAAAAGATCTGGACATGAAAAAACAGCAACAAGAAATTTTAGATGATGCCTCTTTATGGGACTGATAAAGTAAATTAGGCAAATATTTGAAGGCTCCTTTTAAATGCCAAAAAATGGTGAAAGATAAAATCCTGTGATGCTATTGGAATGATTTAAGAATCAAGATTATGCAGAACAAAAAGAAAGAATATGAAGATGAACTATTTGATCAGAGATGAACTATTGGTATAGTTCTGGAAATTCCTAATGGACTTTTTGCTGAACCAGAATGAAAATATGATGGTTTTTTGATTGCATATAAATAAAATTTAGGCTATAGGGAGAAGGGAGTGAAAAGACACTGTTCTAGCTTTTATTTGATGTGATGAATGTTGTAAGCCACTTCTTTATTATTGTTCTTATTATTTTCTTTTCCTCTTCTACTTTTTCTTGTTCTTCTTGTTTAGTTTGTATTACTTTTTACTACATTTATTAAAAACATCAATAACCTTGTTTTTTTAACAAAAAAGGACCTACTTCAGTGTTTTGAATGCACTTGAGTGCCACATGAAGTGCCTTTCTAGATATTTGCGTAGCTTTAATATTTAGTAAAACCAAGGCATGATTTTAGAGGTTTGCAACTCTTTCATCCCTCTGCTGTTGCTCCCTGTTGAATGATCTCACCACTGGCTGACTCCACCCCTTACCCTCTCATCCCAGTCACTCCTCGCCTGGCCTGAGAAGGTAAGGGAACAGCGGGGGATGGAGAAGTGGCTGAGACTGATTCTCCGGTGCCTCACTCTTGTTGGCACTTCTTCCATTCCTTGTTGGTGCTGGGTGCGTCACTTGGGGAGATATGCAACCTGATCTCCATCCCAAGACACTGTCCTGGTTGCGATCGACGCTGACCTTGCTAACACGAGGGCAGACAGGGTGGAAATAGGATCCAGAGGAGGGGATGATAGAAAGGGGGATGGGCCTGCAGTGCGGAGTCATGGCTTTAAACCTTGCACTGGAGACTTTCACCACCCAGAGAATACTTTTCAATCAAAGCTTCCAGAGCACCCTCATCAAAGACACTTGCCCATCAGCTAGTCAACCCGCTCATTCCACACACTTTTGCTGAACTTTTCCAAGCCTGGACACTTGCTTGAGAAGGGTCTCCCCACTCATGTGAGCCCTCCTGGTTCTGCCACAGCCAGCCAGGGGTCATGAGAGGGGGAGGAGGAGGACGGTCATCTTTGGGAAAGCATCCTCCATGGCTCGTGCTCACTCCTCAGCCAGCCCAAATTTCTGAAAAGTTGCCAAGAAGAAAGAAAAGGAGTAGATACAGAGAGAGGGGGAAAGAGAGGAGCTGTCAGAAGGATTTTGTTGTTCCCGTTGTTTTTTAACAAACAGTACTTTACCCTAATTACTGGTTGTGTAACAGAGGTGGTATTCAGCAGGTTGTGATCAGTTCTGGAGAACCAGCAACAGAAATTTTGAGTAGTTCAGAGAACTACTCATAGAACCGGCGTCGCTCGGGCGGTGGGTGCCTTTCAGCTGTGCTGCTGGAGACAGGTTTTTGACCTGTGCTGGGTCTGCTTTTGTACCTCCTTGCTGGCTGGTGGTGGTGGTGGCGGCGGCGGCAGCGTTCCACAGATGGCGGTGGCAGTGGCGGCGTCGCTCGGGTGGCGGGTGCCCTTTCGGCTGTGCTGCTGGAGACAGGTTTTTGACCTGTGCTGGGTCTGCTTTTGTACCTCCTTGCTGGCTGGTGGTGGTGGTGGCGGCGGCGGCAGCGTTCCACAAATGGCGGTGGCAGTGGCGGCGTCGCTCGGGTGGCGGGTGCCCTTTCGGCTGTTCTGCTGGGGAGGGGTTTTCGGCCTGTGCTGGGCCTGCTAGACCTGCTGGACCTGGTCTGGGCATTGTCGGAGTGGTGGTCTGCACCTTGCCTTGGGGAGGGCATGGTGAGTCGTTGCTGGTCCTTGCCGCTGCCGCAGTCCTTCTAGGCCTCCCCCCCCCTCCTTCTCTCTTGGTGTGGCCTTCTTTTTTACTGGTGTTGCCACTGCGTGGCTTTCGTGCTGCTTGGTACTCTGCTGCCTGACATATTGTTCGTTCTTCACTACGGTCAGTGCGGCCAGCGCTATCTGCTGCCCCCTCAGGGGAACCATCTTCGACAGTACCTCTTCTGGGTCAATGACGAGAAGCAGGGGGACGAGGCCGTGAACTTGCCACCTGTTTCAAACTGGTGCCTATCCCCCCCCTGCAACCACTCCAGCCATCTTAGACTCTGGGCCCTTGGCCCCCCTTTTGCATTTTCCAGACTTGCAAGAGGGGAGAGGGACTGAGGAACTCTCCCTCCTTTTTCATCATCATTGGTCCCGACCTCCATGTCTGCATGAACCCACTTGAGTGGAATTTTAAGATCTGTGCAATTTTTTGTGGATGGAGTGTGTATGGTGTGATTGTTTATGAATGAACCCACTTAATTTTCACTAATTTTATATTATTGTGCCATTGTATTTTTGTATGTTTTTAATTGACCATAGTGGGGTATGTATGTGAGAGTGACTGTGGGTATACATGAGAGGACCGAGGGTGCAGCCTGGTGCCTCCTCCACTGAGTGCATAAGCAGAAGTGGTAGGGGGCCCAGGCCTACCTCTCGTCCTAGAATGAATGATAGATGCGGCCTGCCAGTAAAAGCGGGGGTCATGGAAGGGGGGTGTACAGGGATTGGGGCAGGCCGGAGCATTCCGGTCATGATGGGGAAGGGCAGGTATGACGGGAACTACAGGGCTAGCCATTACCAGGGAAGGAGGGTTCGCTACGTCACAGCGAACCCTTGTTCCAGCCCTGTAAGCTCAACTCAAGGACCTGGTGGCAAGAGAAGCCAGGACCCTGATCTCAGGTTGTTGCTGCTAAATGCCAGGTCTGTGATTCATAAAGCTCCCCTCGTGCGGGACTTAATACTTGATGAGAGGGCAGACCTGGCATGTATTACTGAAACCTGGCTGGGCCATGAGGGAGGAGTCCCCCTCTCAGAAATGTGCCTGGAAGGGTTCCAGGTGCTCCACCAACCACGACACCAGTAAAGGGGTGGGGGAGTGGCAATTATTATCCGAGGATCATTAGTTCCTCGCAGGATCCCTGGTCTGGAGACTGTGGGGTGTGAGTCCCTTCTCTTGAAGTTGGACCTAGGGGTTCAAGTGGGCTTGCTTTTGACGTAGCTACCTCCCAGCTGCGTCACAACAGCTCTGCCTGTGCTCCTGGAGTCAGTAGCCGGGTTGGCGGTTGAGTTCCCCAGACTGATAGTACTGGGGGACTTCAACCTGCCGTCCCTAGGCGAATGCTTCCATGACAACCATGGACTTGACCCAGGTAATTCAGGGTCCGACTGATAGAGCGGGACACACACTCGACCTAGTGTTTCTCTCGGGGCAGTGGAGATGTGATCTGGAGTTAAGGGGAATAGAGATCTCACCCTTGTCATGGTCAGATCACTTCCTGTTGAGGCTTGATTTTCGGAAGCTACTCCCCCACTGCAGGGAGGTGGAACCGATTAAGTGGTTCCGCCCCAGGCATCTGATGGACCCGCTGGGATTTCAGAAGGAGCTTGGGGAGATACCTGACTCTCTTGCCCACAATCCGACTTAGTCCTTGGTCGCCACCTGGAATACAGCAGCGACTGAGGCGCTAGACCGGATTGTGCCTTTGCAACCTCTCTGTAGCAGTGGATCCAGGAGGGCACCTTGGTTCACCGAGGAACTCCGGGAGATGAAGCGCCAAATGAGACGCCTAGAGCGACGCTGGAGAGCTAGCAACTCCGAATCCAACCGAACACTACTAAGAGCCTTCATTAAGACTTATTTAGTGGCGATACGGGCGGCAAAATGTGCACATTTTTCCACACTTATTGCGTCCACAGAATCTCGCCCATCTGCCCTGTTTAGGAAAACCCATTCCCTCCTGAAAGGGGGGGAAATGGGGGATGCCTTACAGGGACGGGCTGAGGAGTTTGCCCAGTTTCTGACAGACAAAATCGCTCAGATTCGGACAGACCTGGACTCCATTTGGACAGAACCAGCGGAGATGCCGAGGGAGGATCTTCAAGGTTCTACTCACCACCTATAAAGCGCTCCATGGTAGTGGATCTGGCTATTTGAGAGACCGCCTTCTGCCAATTACCTCCCTGCGTCCCATCAGATCGCATAGAGTTGGCCTCCTCCGTATTCCATCCGCCAGTCAGTGCCGACTGGCAACTACTCGGAGGAGAGCCTTCTCGGTTGCGGCTCCGACACTATGGAACAATCTCCCCGTGGAGATTCGTACCCTCACCACCGTCCAGGCCTTCCGCACAGCCCTCAAGAACTGGCTAGCCCGTCAGGCCTGGGGATAAGTTTACTTTTGCCCCTCCCGAATGCTGAGTGAATGTTGAGTTTTACTATTTAACTTACTTTTGTGCACATTTCTTTTTGTATTGTCCTACACTCCCTTTCCTTTTTGACTGTAAGCCGCCCTGAGTCCCCTCAGGGAAAAGGGCGGCCTATAAATGTCTAATAAAAAAAAAAATCTTGCTCAGACTTCCTGGAATGAGTTCCAGCTTGTCACCCCTGATGAAGTGGACAAGGCCATGGGAGCGATGAGTACCTCCACCTGTTTACTGGACCCGTGTCTCTCCTGGCTGGTTTCGACCAGCAGGGAGGTAACACGAGGCTGGATCCAGAGAATTACGAACGCTTCCTTGTGGGAGGGTTCCTTTCCAGGGCCTCTGAAGGAGGCGGTGGTGAGACCCCTCCTCAAGAAGCCTTCTCTGGATCCAGCTATTCTTAAAAACTATTGTCCAGTCTCCAACCTCCCTTTTTTAGGGAAGGTTGTTGAGAAGGTGGTGGCCCTCCAACTCCGATAGACCTTGGATGAAGCAGATTATCTAGACCCTTTTCAGTCTGGTTTCAGGCCTGGTTACTGCACTGAAACCGCTTTGGTCGCACTGACTGATGATCTCTGGCAGGCCATGGATAGAGGATACTCCTCTTCCTAGTGCTCCTTGACCTCTCAGTGGCCTTCGATACCATCGACCATGGTATCCTTCTGCTACAGCTGGAAGAGGTGGGGGTGAGAGGCACCGTTTTATGGTGGTTCTCCTCTTACCTCTCTGACAGGTCGCAGTCGGTGTTGGTTGGAGGGCAGAGGTCGACTCCTAGGCCCCTTAATTATGGGGTGCCGCAGGGGTCGGTCTTGTCCCCCCTCCTATTTAATATCTACATGAAGCCGCTGGGTGAGATCATTCGCCGGCACGGGATTAAATACCACCAGTATGCAGACAACACACAGTTGTATCTGTCCACCCCATGCTAACTCAGCGTAGCGGTGGAAGTGATGTGCCAGTGCCTGGAAGCTGTTAGGGTCTGGATGGGAGTGAACAAACTCGCACTCAATCCTGACAAGACGGAATGGCTGTGGATGTTGCCCCCTAAGGACATCCCAGCTAGTCCATCCCTAAGCCTGGGAGGAGAAAATTTGCTCCCCTCAGAGAGGGTCCGCAACTTGGGGGTTCTCTTGGATCCGCAACTGACGTTGGAACATCACCTGTCAGCTGTGACCAGGGGGGCCTTTGCCCAGGTTCGCCTGGTGTACCAGTTGCAGCCCTATTTGGACTGGGAGGCACTGCAAACAGTCACTCATGCCCTCGTCACCTCAAGACTGGATTACTGTAATGCACTCTACATGGGGCTGCCCCTGAAAAGTGTTCGGAGACTACAATTAGTCCAGAATGCAGCCGCGCGAGCGATACTGGGTATACGAAGGTACACCCACACTACACCTATCCTCCGTGAGCTGCACTGGCTTCCTATTGGTCTCCAAGCACGATTCAAGATGCTGGTTATTATCTTTAAAGCCTACATGGCCTACCTGGATATCTACGAGACCGTCTTCTGCCACACACCTCCCTAAGACCGATAAGATCGCACAGGATGGGCCTTCTCCAGGTGCCATCAGCTGGGCAATGCCGGCTGGTGACGCCTCAGAGAAGGGCCTTCTCTGTTGCCGCTCCGGCCCTATGGAATGAGCTACCCCCAGAGATCCGGACCCTACCCACTCTCATGGCCTTCCGAAAAGCTATTAAAACCTGGCTATTCTGGCAGACCTGGGGCTGTTGACCTCTTGATTGAGGTCCAGCCCCGCTTAGACTGGGTGCATGTTGTGTCTCTTTTAATCTGCTGTGTTATTTGTTTTATTTGTTTTTAATTTTTTTCTTAATTTTTAATTCTGTAAGCCGCCCGGAGTCCTCTGGGATTGGGCGGCCTGTAAATTTAATAAATAGTATTAGTAATAGTAACCGGTAAATACCACCTCTGACTGACCCCACTCCCATCTATTCTCTGCCTCCCAAGTGCCAGCTGATCGGTGGGAATGGGGATTTTGCAGTAACCTTCCCCTGGAGTGGGGAGGGAATGGAGATTTTACAGTATCCTTCTCCTGCCATGCCCACCACGCTACACCACACCATGCTCATCAAGCCATGCCCACAGAACCAGTAGTAAAAAATTTTGAATCCCACCACTGCTGGGTAGGCTTGGTTGGGGGTGTGTGACTGGGTGGGAGTGAGTGACGTCAATTTGGCCATGCCCACCCAGGTTTTGTGGCTCCCAGTGTTTTCTTTTCTATGGAAAACAGGTCCAAATGGCTCTTTAGGTGTTTAAGGTTGCAGACCCCTGTTCTAGACCATCAGCTTCCTGTATTCATCTCATCACTATAGTATCTGTCCCTCCTTATTATTTCCAGATCCAGATTCCAATCGTGTTTCTAGCACGCATGCTGAATAAAGTGGGAACAGAGTACTAATCAAGGTGGCGCAGTGGTTAAATGCAGCACTGCAGGCTACTGCTAGATCAGCAGTTCAGCGGTTCAAATCTCACCGGCTCAGGGTTGACTCAGCCTTCCATCCTTCCGAGGTGGGTAAAATGAGGACCCAGATGGTTGGGGGCAATATGCTGACTCTCTGTAAACCGCTTAGAGAGGGCTGAAAGCCCTATGAAGCGGTATATAAGTCTACTGCTATTGCTATTGCTATTGCTAATCTTAGTTCTTGAGAACAATTAATTATCAATTAAATATGGAATCAGTCATCATTCATGTTAAAGTTCAACAAAAGTCTTCAGACTAAAGACAAATGTTGGTCACAAATTTGGCCAAGTAAAGAAATAAGCATTGTAGATAAGAATATAAAAAATAAGCAACACAGACAAGGATATATCAGGATACCAAGTCACAGATATGGAAGACTATATAGAGTGCAGAAAGCATTTGGCTATTCATTAGAGTAGACAGAAAACTAGGACAGAGATTTAATTAGGGTATCATATGATCAGAGTGACAGGAGAGATGAATTACTTTGGCAGCAGAATGCTGAACAAAAGTAATCATATTAGTGAGCTTAGTAACATGAGATAAAAATCAAATGTGAGGGATCTAAAACATTATATAACCAATAGAAAATAGAAAAATTCAGCAGAGATATGGCAAAACACAAGTATATGTGGTTGTGCAAATTTGTTAAAAGATGAACTTATGGGAGACAGCTTTTATTTAATTCTATAGACAACTTTTTCTCTCTAAAGCTCAATATTAGCAAACACTTCATTTGGTATTCATAACAATAGTCATGTGAGTAAGAATAAGATTAAAGAAAGTAGCAGGCCCAAAATAGCGCCTTGAATTATACAATCAAATAGGGATTTTTAACTAGGTCTCTATGGTTCTAAGCCTAACAGTAAAGTGGACACTAATGTTGGAGGAACAGAAGATATGGGTACCTAAAAGTGCATATGATGTTGTGAGAAAGTTAAGAATCATAAAAGTGAATTGAGAATTGATATCCAAATTCATAGATTGAAAAGGGCTACAAAACATTCACACTATTTCTTTATTGGGGCACCAAAGCATGTCCCTGTTTTTTGAAAAAACAGCCACGCAAATATCTGTCTACTACTTTGTGATCGGAAAATAAAAAAGAAGAGACAGTGTTTAGTCACAAGATGATGATGATGTCATTCCACTTAGAAAATTATCTATACAGGTGAAACTCGAAAAATTAGAATATCATGCAAATCATTTATTTCAGTAATGCAACTTAAAAGGTGAAACTAATATATGAGATAAGACTCATTACATGCAAAGCAAGATAGTTGAAGCCGTGATTTGTCATAATTGTGATGATTATGGTGTACAGCTCATGAAAACCCCAAATCCACCATTTCAGAAAATTAGAATATTCCATGCAATCAATAAAACAAGGATTGTACATAGAACAATATCAGACCTCTGAAAAGTATAAGCATGCATATGTACTCAGTACTTGGTTTGGACCCCTTTTGCAGCAATTACTCCCTCAATGCAGCGTGTCATGGAAGCTATCAGCCTGTGGCACTGCTGAGGTGTTATGGAAGACCAGGATGCTTCAATAGTGGCCTTCAGCTCTTCTGCATTGTTCGGTCTCATGTCTCTCATTTTTCTCTTGGCAATGCCCCATAGATTCTCTATGGGGTTCAGGTCAGGCGAGTTTGCTGGCCAATCAAGCACAGTAATCCCACAGTCATTGAACCAGGTTTTGGTGCTTTTGGCATCGTGGGCAGCTGGAAAATAAAGTCAGCATCCCCATAAATCTTGTCTGCAGAAGGAAGCATGAAGTGCTCCAAAATCTCCTGGTAGATGGCTGCGTTGATCCTGGTCTTAATGAAGCACAGTGGTCCAAAGTCCTGTTGCTCCTTGGTCCAAAGTTCTCTTTTCTGATGAGAGCAACTTTTGCCAAAAGCACCAAACACTGGTTCAATGACCGTGGGATTACTGTGCTTGATTGGCCTCTCCATTCTTCTTCCATACTCTGGGTCCTTGGTTTCCAAATGAGATGCAAAAGCTATTATTATTCTATTTTTCAATTTGGTAATGGATAAGAGGGCCGATCTCATGCATATCACCAATACCAAGACTTGGATGGATGAGGATGATTTTCTTGGAGAAAAGGCCATTAAATTATCAGGTGTTGCATTAGTCACAGAGTAGAGTAACTTTAATAACTTTGTAACTTTAATAAGATTTGTATGCCGCCCACTCCCTTGGGACTCTGTGCAGCAGAGCAGATGGAGCAGAAGCTTTCATCTGACCAAAGATACTGTTCAACATTGATAGCTAAATGTAAGATTAGGCTTAAGGGGCAAATAATGAGTACTACTATTGCAGCAGACCCCCTGGTGCACAGCTTCATTTTTATGTGAGCTGCACGCTTTGTGTTTGCTTTGTATTCATGTTTTGGTTCTGGGGAACTTCAATTTACCTTCCCTAAGTCCTTAATGAGCAATTGGCCACCATGACAATCAAAGGTTTGCACAAGTCAGACTCTGGTTAGATATTTTTTTTTATCTGAGATTACCTAAGACATGATCTGAGCTAAGGAGCAATTCTATCAGTTCCTTATAGGGCCTAGGCTGACCCATGAAACACTGCTATTAGGAGAGCTACAATAGCTGCCAGTTAGCTACTTGATACAGTTCAAGCTAGCGGTTTTCACTTTTAAAACCTTGCATGGCTCAGTGTCTGGTTATCACCATTACCAGATTCTTTAATCTGGGACAGATATTATTTTGATCCCAATCAAGAATGCCAACTTCAAGGATGCAGGTTCAAGTAATGCTCTCCCTCCTTTGGAAAAATTGATATTTATTCTACTTCTTGCTTATTAAATTTCCAAGAGACATAAAAACATGACTTTCAGAAAGGCATTTAAGGAGGTTACGCCTAAATAGTGGAACATTGCATTCACTGATCACAATGAAGGCATTTGAGGAGAGGTACATCATGCTACAAATGACACATTGTATTCATTGAGCATGACAATAATAATTGATTTCTATTTTGATTTTTCTCATGATGATACAAGGATCGGCTTCAAAAATTTCAGCAAAGAGTTTTCTGCCTGGTTGCTGGGTGGGCATGGCCAGGGTGGGTGTGGCCTAGTTGGCCTCCTGAACCACGGTGGGGGGCATTTTTGCCTTCCCCAGGCTCTGGAGCCTTTCCTTGAGCCTCTGGAGGCCCTCTGGAGCCAGAAATGCCCCCCTTCCAGAACTTCCGCATAGGCCCTGCACTTACCTTGCATCCAAAATGGGCCATGGGGAGACTCCTGGGAGGGGTGGGGTCGGTGGGTGGGGCCAGCCAGGGGTGGGATTCGGAGATTCTTTGAACTGGCCATAACATTAACTCCGGGTTGTTCTGAACCCAGCAAACTCAACTAACACTCATAGTTTAAGTAGTGGAACTTCACTCCACACATTATGGGAAAAAATTCTTACCTTATGCTACATCATGTTGATACCATTTTCCTTTACTTGCTCACCTGCCATGCCTACAATTAGCAATGAATACAGAAATATGTAACATTCAGACACTCTTTCATCCAATCATCCATTTTGGTTTTAAATAAAAAATGGTCATTAAACAAGATCTCTGGATGCTTTAATAAGACTGCTAGAATTCTCTCTGATGCCCCCTCAAAGACAGATCCAGTGATTAATTAATTTCTGATTAGATTATGTAATTTCTTTGATATAGTTGCTATAAAAGATTTTTTTTCTTTATCAAATGACTAAACTATTACATGATCATTCTCATGCAGAATTTATTTCTTATATTCAGTGTACAAGCAAAGCTTAGGAAAGAAAATTGGCATTACAAATCATAGAAAGTATTACTTTCTCTTTCAGAGCTGTTACTGATACAGCTCTCTTTATACAGCTGCTATTTAAATGTAAGATATGTTCTCCATTACTATTTATTTATTCATTCATTTATTTGGCTGGAAATTGTTACAGGTTTTCATAAACTTATGAAAATATTATTAGCTCAGACAGAGGAGTCTTTATAGTGCACACAAATCAGAATTTATAGATTCAAAGGCTTGCAAGGACATAATATTGTATCAAATCAAATCTTTATTACAGCCATAGACCAGCACACATAATATTGTATGAAGTCGGAAAGACCTCAGGTATGACTTCTTTCACACTTTCACACTTCTTAAATATTGAGTTCTATTCTGTTCCAGAAACCTTTTCCTCAACTCATATATCATCATCAAACACCTTTCAAACTAACTTTGACTTTGGATTTTTTATCTGAGGATACAGTTGTGGATTTACTTATTTAAGATACTTTCAATAGCAAGTTCTGAAGGAATGGCTATCTCTCATCATTTGGAATCTACATGAAGGTTTAGGACATAGCAAATGATACTGTTGCCATGGTAACTATCTATCACCCTGACATTCTATCTCAAAATTTGAAATATGTTTAAACGTGCCCCCCACAACCCTCCTTGTATATCCACCGAAGTCATCTGTAACATTCACTGCACGTGAATTTGTGACTTATGACCTGATTCCTCAAATCCTATTTGAAATTTTTTTTACCGAGTAGGCTGCAATAGCTGACAACTATCCACAAGCTAACCATATTGACAGACATAAAGATAATTTTATAAACGTCAAACTGTCTGCCAGGAGGGTTTGCCAAATTGCCAGATGCCAGTTGGAATATGTGTGCTGATGCTTTGCTTTTGAGTCCTTTAATTGCCTTTTTAGAAAAAGAAGATATGGCAACACGCTTTACTTCCGTTGTTAGCTATGATGTTCTATGTTCTAGAAACATAAAAAGAGAATTTATCTACCTTGCATCCATTATAATCAAACTTACATTTTTAATCAATTGCTTTGTTCTAGTGATATATGTCAATCTCCTATATTCTTTTTGAGATGCTCATGGCAATGGCTAGTGGTTGATAAATATTTAAATGGATGGATTCATCTATAATGATTTGACATTTGTTGAGTAGCCATTGCAAATCACATAACTGAGAAACAACTATCTTATTCTATTGCAAAGAAGGGAGAGTTATTCAAGATCACTTAGTATGTTAAATATTGTATAGAAGAAAGCATTACTACTGTGGTCCTCCAAAAATGGGAGGTCCTATACATTTCTTTGAAAATGGGATTCCCAAAACTTCTTATTGTCCTCATGGAAAACCTATACAGAGGATAGGAAGCCACAGTCAAAATGAGATGTGACAAAACAGACAGGCTTTGGTAGGCAAGGAGATTGTATACTCTGTTATTTATTCAACCTACAGGTACGTGCTGAATATACAGGTGAAACTTGAAAAATTAGAATATCGTGCAAAAGTGCATTTATTTCAGTAATGCAATTTAAAAGGTGAAACTAATATATGAGATATTATATATGCAAAGCAAGAAAGTTCAAGCCATGAACATAATTGTGATGATTATGGCTTACAGCTCATGAAAACCCCAAATCCACAATCTCAGAAAATTAGAATATTACATGCAATCAATAAAACAAGGATTGTACATAGAACAATATCGGACCTCTGAAAAGTCTAAGCAGGCATATGTACTCAGTACTTAGTTTGGGCCCCTTTTACAGCAATTACTGCCTCAATGCGGCATGGCATGGAAGCTATCAGCCTGTGGCACTGCTGAGGTGTTATGGAAGACTAGGATGCTTCAATAGTGGCCTTCAGCTCTTCTGTATTGTTCGGTCTCATGTCTCTCATCTTTCTCTTGGCAATGTCCCATTGATTCTCTATGTGGTTCAGATCAGGCGAGTTTGCTGGCCAATCAAGCACAGTAATCCCATGGTCATTGAACCAGGTTTTGGTGCTTTTGGCAGTGTGGGCAGGTGCCAAGTCCTGCTGGAAAATGAAGTCAGCATCCCCATAAAGCTCATCTGTGGAAGGAAGCATGAAGTGCTCCAAAATCTCCTGGTAGACGGCTGCATTGACCCTGGACTTAATGAAACACAGTGGATCAACACCAGCAAATGACATGGTTCCCCAAATCAACACAGACTGTGGAAACTTCACATTGGATTTCAAGCAGCTTGCAGTGTGTGCCCCTCTATTCTTCCATACTCTGGGTCCTTGGTTTCCAAATGAGATGCAAAAGTTGCTCTCATCAGAAAAGACGACTTTGGGCCACTGAGCAACAGACCAGGTCTGTTTTTCTTTAGCCCAGGTAAGACGCTTCTGACGTTGTTTGTTGTTCAGGAGTGGCTTGACAAGAGGAATACGACATTTGAAGCTCATGTCCAGGATCCGTCTGTGTGTGGTGGCTCTTGATGCACTGGCTCCAGCCTCAGTCCACTCCTTGTGAAAGTCCCCAACATTTTTGAATGGCCTTTTCCTGACAATCCTCTCCAGGCTGCGGTCATCCCTGCTGCTTGTGCACCTTTTTCGTCCACACTTTCCCTTTCCACATAACTTTCTATTAATGTGCTTTGATACAGCACTCTGGGAACATCCAATGTCTTTTGCAATTACCTTTTGAGACTTTCCCTCCTTATGGAGAGTGTCAATGATGCACAACTGTCAGGTCAGAAATCTTTCCCATGATTGTGATTCCTACTGAACCAGACTGAGAGACCATTTAAAGGCTCAGGAACCTTTTGCAGGTATTATAGCTTAATTAGATGATTAGAGTGAGCCTAGAATATTGCACCTTTTCACAATATTCTAATTTTCTGAGATTGTGGATTTGGGGTTTTCATGAGCTGTAAGCCATAATCATCACAATTATGACAAATCACGGCTTGGACTATCTTGTTTTGCATCTAATGAGTCTATCTCATATATTAATTTCACCTTTTAAGTTGCATTACTGAAATAAATGAACTTTTGCACAATATTCTAATTTTTCAAGTTTCACCTGTATGACAATGCCCAGCAAACAACAATACCTGCTTCAAGCAAATTAAATATATACTTAGAAAATTAAGATATAAATATTCCAGTTGATGAATATAGACTAAAATGTTTTGGGGTTTTTTGCAAATAGTAACCCATAATGGAAGAACAGAGCAGTAAATCTGCTGGCTTCTACCAAAGAACTACCCTGTCCAACATTGTATATCCACAGTGATAAAGTGATAAACAGATTTGAAGTCCCCCTTTCTCTCAAAGTTCATATCTCTATATCTGTATATTTGTATATCTCTATTTCTCTATATCTCTATCATTGATATCTCTATCATTGATATCTGTACCTCTCTGTGTGTATATATGTGCTTACAGATAGATAGATAGAAGATAGATAGATGATAGATGATAGATAGATGATAGATATACCGATCCATAATCAGTACACAGAGACACATACAGAGAGAGACACTCACCCACCAAAACCTTGGCAAATACTATTCTAGCTGTAGTCAGCAGATGTGTTAATATGTACTTAATTTTCTTTGTATATTTCCCTTCGATTATTCCCAGCAGAAAGAGTTCAGGTTTGTATTTTATTTGTTCTCCTGTAATTTCTTGCACCCATTTCCAAATTTTTGTCCAATATTTTTGAGTTTCTGGGCAGGTCAACCATATGTGATAGAAAGTCCCTAGTATTTTTTACACTTCCAGCAGGTCGGATTCATGTTTGGGTACATTTTAGCCAATCTCGTTGGTGGTAAATGCCAATGATAAAACATTTTATACATATTTTCTTTGAGTGCTACTGATCGTGTTAGTTTATAATTTGTGTTCCAAATTCTTTCCCAATCCACTAAATCTATATTGGCCCATGCTATCATTCAACCTTTATTTTTTTCTTCTTCTAATGTTACTTCTAATAAATATTTGTAAATTTTTGCTATGAATTTATTTTCTGGGCCAATTAAAATTGTATCTATTTGTTGTAATTCTGTGTATATTCCATATTCTTTTACATCTTTTTTGTATATCGATTGTAGTTGAAGGAATGGCCACCAGTCTATATTTATATGTTGCTCCTTTAATTCCTGATTTCTTTTCAAATTTCCTTGGATATCTAAAAATTCACTATATCTAACTATTTTCGATAGATCTAGTGTATTGGGATGTGTCATGGCTTCCATAGTGGAAAGCCATGTTGGTATTTTCATGTAGTATTTTTCTCTAATTTTATTCCAGACCTGTACCTGTGTATCTAAAATATAGTGTCTGTGAAAGTATTTTTTCCCATAGGAAAAAGTGCCATCCCATTTGCAAATCGTAGCCCTCTAATGTTAATAGTCTTTTATTTTTTAAATTTATCCAATCCCTAATCCATGTTAATGCTGCTGCTTTGTAATAAAGCCATGTAAATGTTAATATAATCTTGTTCAATTCAATAAAAACATTTTTTTCTAACTTTATGGGGATTGTTTGAAATAAGTATAATAGTCTCAGTGATACATTCATTTTTATCGCTGCTATTTACCCTAATAATGATAGTTGTAGTTTCCCCCATAATTCTAGATATTTTTTTATTTGTTGCACTAATTTTGTATAATTATTTTATTTCTTTGCAGTTAGCCGTATTCCAAGATATTTAACTTTCTTTGTCACTTGCAGTCCTGTTACTCTTTCTAATTCTTTATTTTGTTCTTCCTTCAAATTTTTAGTTATCATTTTAGTCTTTGTATATGTATACATTATATCATTATCAATTATCTATCTAGCTATATCCATGATCACTTCATTTTTAACATAATACTCTAATTTTAACTATTTAGCTAGTATTTTGTTAATAGTTTTCATGTCTCAACCTGTGTCTTTCCAGTAGTAATACAGTCTTATTTTTATTTTATTTTTTGCCTTATATGGGATTAATCCTCTGGTTATTTCCTTAATCAATTGTGTGGATTTCTCTTCGCACCTTGTTGCTTGTTGCATGTCTTATAAATTCTCAAAACCCTCCATCAGCTTCTTTAATCAGCTTATATTTGGTTATCAGTAGTGCTTTTGTCAAAGTTCCTCTCCTTAAATCCATCAATTATTCTCTTCTTTCTCCTTCTATACCTTGAAATCTGGGGTACAGCTCCTTCCCATTTCTCTTCCCTTTCCATGTTCCATTCTTTCCATTTCCAACCACACACAGATCACTTTCAATATCCACAGTTATCTTGCCTCTTTGTTCATTTTTCCCTTTGGTTTTTGAGACTCTAACCTCCACTTTTTCCATTAGCTGGCTATCTTCAATTTCATCAAATTTTGCTATATTATCATCTATATTTTCCGATTTCTTCTCAATTCTCTCTGATGTTTCTAATAATTTTTGAATTTCAAATATAATCTGTTGTAATGTTATTGTCAGCCTCTGTTTTGTTGCTTGCTTTCGGCTGCCATTGAAATGGGGAAGTGTCAGCACAGGATGTGAGTGTAAAAGGGAGGTGTTCTCACCATCTACTGCATATGCGGCAGATAAAGGATTTGCTGCCAAGGCCAACTGTCCGGCATACCAGCCTGATGATGCTTTTTGAAGATGTCTCCCACATGACACCTGTGGGATATTGTCAGGTGTTGCTTCATTTAATAATCAGGAAAGAAAACCACTCAACTCCATTTGCTTGAAATTAAATGTACTTTTACTAATTACAAATGATAAGCAGCAAAGCAAAGCTGAGTCTGGTTAATTGGGCGCAAAAGCAATGAATATCATGTATAGGTCAATCCCCTCCCCTTGGCACCCCAGTCCATAGTCCAATTATAATTCACCCAACTGTCAGGTGGGAGATATCTTCAAAAAACATCATCAGGGTGGAATGCTGGACAGTTAACCTTGGCGGGAAACTCCCTTCCTCCACATGTGCAATGAGATAGTCAGGACAGTTTCTAGAATATTCCTCCAGCACATAATGATTCCCCTCCCAAATACCATGCCCCCCTCCCCGTTTCAATGGCAGCCGAAGCAGCAGCAAGGCAGAGGCTGACAGATGTACTGATTGGACTATGGGCTGAGGTTACCAAGGGGAAGGGGTTGGGTCACATATTGATATCTATGCTTACGCGTGCTTTTGCCTCAGACCTTGCTTTGCCTAGCTACTATCCACTCATGATCAGTAAAAGTACTCTTAATTCTGCAAAATGGAGTTGAGTGGTTTCTTTCTTGGTTACTGAGTGAAGTAGTCTTGATAGTTATGGTTTCTTCTTGGTATTGTGTCATTGTCCAATTTATAAACACTGCCACTCTAGTTGGAAAACAAAGCTTTGTTTTTCACTTCTCTCTTGTGCCAAAGAGACATCCAACTGCATAAACAACCCATCTTACCTCTTTGCAAGCTAAAACCTTTGAAGTGCAAGGTCAAAATGATCAAAGAAAAGAGAGAGAAAAATATTTCCAGAACTCAGCCTCCAACCTCCAAATGGCAGTGTAACTTCTTTTCCCTCTGATGTTACTGCTCTCTTTATATTCCTTTTATATCCTCTTTATATTCCAAGCTTAAAAGAAACAAGGTTCTTAAATAGAACAAAAGAAAAAGAAAAAAAAACCCCATCCAAGCAAGTATTGTGAAAATAAAAATAAAGATTTAATCCATAGGTTTAAAAAAAAGTAGAAGAAGAAAAGCCAATACTTTCACTTTAAAAAGTAGGCTGTGTTTGCAAAACTTCCATCCATAGAAGACAATTTAAAAAGAAGGATAACACACTGTCCAAAATAGCTTAAATTTGCCATTTATTTTATTTTATTTTCTTTACAAGTTTGATTTGGTTTTAATCTTTTTTGGGCAGACTCTTTTGTAAAAATAAAATTTCCTCACCAGATGGACACACTTTCTCTTTCTGCTTTCCTCCGGTTGTAGAGCTGTCCCGACTTCAGCAGCTTGGGGCTCCACTTCTATCGCTGGCTAGAAGAGATTCTCTTGGATTAATCAGGGACTTTGTGATGTCCCTGAGATCAGCAAGATGTACTCTTCCCTGTCACCGTCTCTTCGGGATGGTTTAGGTCCAGATGGACCACCCAGCAGTAAAAGTATCGGCTGCAATCTCGGAGCTCTGAGATCACATGTCCGTATTGTTGTGACGTCAGCTCCTTTCTCTACTTCTCCATATTTTTCTAATTCTCACATTAAACTGTTTCCTGTTTCTAGCGGATCTTCTATAATGAATACCAAATCATCTGCAAAGGCCTGATTTTATACTCCTCTCTTTTAATTTTACTTCCTCTTATCTCCGATTTTTGTCTAATTCTTATTAGCAGAGTTTCAAGCGTCAGGATAAATAGCAGAGGTGATATGGGCAACCCTGCCTTACTCCTTTCATTATTTTAAAGGTCTCTGTACTTTCCCCATTTAATAAAATATTTGTCCTTTGGGTAGAGTATATCGTTTCTATTAATTTTTCAAATTGGTCCCCTAATTTCATATTCTTAATTTTCTGTGTCATGAATTCCCAATTTAAATTGTCAAATGCCTTCTGTGCATCCAGAAAAACAAGTGCCACTTGTTTCTCTGGATGTGCCTCATAGTACTCTAAGATATTTGCTACTATTCTAGTATTATTCCTAATTTGTCTTGTTGGGAGAAATCCATTTTGGTCTGGATATATATATAGTCATTTAATAGTTTTTTCAGTCTCTCCACTATTATTGTTGTGAATATTTTATAGTCAGCATTTAAACATGAGATTGGCCTATAGTTTTGAATCTGGTTTTTATCTGCACCTTCTTTAAATATTAATGTAATATGTGCTTCCCTCCATGAATACGGTATTTTTGCTTTCATCAGTGCCTCATTATACATCTCCAACATCAAGGGTTCTATCAATTCATTCAATTCATCTATTATTTTATACCATTCTGGGCCTGGCGTTTTATTATTTTTCTGTTTTTGGATCACCGGTTTCAATTCTAGTTTCGTTATTTTTTTTGACAACATTTCTTTCATGTCTTCTGTTATTGACGGTGTTCCTTTTCTGTTCAGATATTCTTTTATTTATTTTTCATCTGCTTGTTCCCCTTTATACAGATTCTCAAAGTACTTGTATGCAATCTTTTTCTTCACTTCCATTGTATGTTGTAATTCACCAGTTTCATCTTGAAGTTGATATATTAATCTTTTCTCTCTTTCTTTTCTCAATCTGTATGACAACCACCTACCCGGTTTATTTGCTTGCTCAAATAAGTTTTGTTTTGTTAGTTTTAGGCCCTTTACCATTTCTTCCTGGTCTGATATATTTCTAATTTTATCATTCTGTGGCTTATTTTGTAATTCTATTTCTAAATTTTTAATTTCCTCCTCTAATATCTGCTGTTGTGCCCATTTCTCTTTGTTTCTTTTTGCTGAACACGCTATAATAATTCCACGGGAATAAGTGTTCATGGTGTCCCATAGATTTTATATAGATGTCTGTTCTTTTGTGTTTTCCTTAAGGAATAACTCCATTTCATTTCTACATTTTCGAATGAATTCTTTTTCTTTTAATATTTGCAAATTTAACATCCATCTTCGTCTAGTTTTTTTTCCCTTCCCAAATTATTTTAATGGGGTTTTGATCTGCCCATGTATTTGGTAGTATTTCAATTGTATGTATTTCTTCCCCAATTTCCTCATTCACCCATGTCATATCAATCCGTGACCAGGATTGATGTGGATTGGAGTAAAAGGTAAATTGTTTTTTTTCTCCAAATATCTATTAAATTTAGCTCCTCCATCATCTCAAAGCAAGTTGTTGGTAATACTTTTTTATTTTTAGCTTTTTTGTCACTTACGTAATCTTTTTTACTTTCCACTATGGCATTATAATCTCCTATTATACAAATATTTCTCAATCCAATTTATCTATTTTTTTCGTGTAGTTTTTTTTTATAAAAGTCCTTCTGATTTTCTTTTGGAGCATATATTGCTACCAGTAGTACTGATTTTTGGTTCATCCCTATCTCTATCATTAATATTCTTCCCTTTGGGTCTGAATAAATTAAATTTGTCTTTATCCCATCTTTAACATATATCTCTATCCCTTTTCTCTTTTCTTCTGCTGATGCTGCATATAATTCTCCTAACTTAGGACATTCCAGGTATTTTATATCTTGTTTTTTAATGTGTGTTTCCTGTAAACATATTATATCTGCCTTTTGTTTTGTTAATTTTGCCCATATATGCTTTCTTTTTGTTGGCAAATTTAAACAGTTAATATTTACTGACAATAATTGAATTTCTTCTTCCATCCTCCAATTCTCTGCCTTTCTTTATTTTTTATTAACTCTAGTTTCTTTTTCGGCTCCTTGTTTTTGGTCTCGCTTCTTCCTCTCTCTGTTGCTCTTTCTACTCCCTACTACTTTCTCCTTGTTCTCCTTCTGTTCTGTTCTGTTTTGTTCTGTTTATTAGTCTTGTATGCCGCCCACTCCCGAAGGACTCCGGGTGGCTTATAATAAAAAGGGGAAAGGGAATAAATAAGACAAACAGCAAATTTAAAATACAATAACATTCATAGATTACCGTGGGGCTGGATACTTCAACAGCCCCTGGCCTGCCGGAGCAGCCAGGGCTTAGTGGCTTTACGGAAGGCCTGGAGGGTCGTAAGGGTCCGGATCTCCACAGGGAGCTAGTTCCAGAGGGCCGGAGCTGCAACAGAGAAGGCTCTCCCCCGGGGGGTCGCCAACCGACATTGGCTGGCAGATGGAATCCGGAGAAGGCCTAGTTTGTGCGATCAGATCGGTCTTTGGGAGGTAATTGGCAGGAGGCGGTCTTTCAGGTACCCAGGTCCGATGCCATGAAGGGCTTTATAAGTAACGACTAGCACCTTGAGGTGTGTCCAGAGACCAATGGGTAGCCAGTGCAGCTCGCGGAGGATAAGTATAACGTGGGTGTACCTAGGTGCACCCACAATCGCTCATGCGGCTGCATTCTGGACTAACTGAAGTCTTCAGACACTCTTCAAGGGCAGCCCCATGTAGAGCGTGTTACAGTAATCAAGTCTTGAGGTCACGAGGGCATGAGTGACTATCCGAAGGGCCTCCCGGTCCAGGTAGGGTCACAATTGGTGCACCAGGTGGACCTGGGCAAAGCTTCCCCTGGTCACAGCTGATGATGTTCTAATGTCAGCTGTGGATCCAGGAGCTGTGGATTCCCAAGTTGCGAACCCTCTCTGAGGGGCATATGGTTTCACCCCCCAGGCTAAGGGATGGAATAGCTGGACCATTTTTGGGAGGGAGCATCAATAGCCACTCGGTCTTGTCGGGATTGAGTGCAAGCTTGTTCGCTCCCATCCAGACCCTAGCAGCCTCCAGGCCCTGGCACATCACTTCTACTGCTTCACTGAGTTGGCACAGGGTGGACAGATACAATTGAGTGTCGTCCACATATTGGTGGTATTTAATCCCATGCCGTCGTATGATCTCACCCAGGGGCTTCATGTAGATGTTAAATAGGAGGGGGGACAGGATGGAACCCTGAAGCACCCCATAGTTGAGGGGCCTAGGGGTCGACCTCTGCCCTCCGACCAACACCGACTGCGACCTGTCCGAGAGGTAGGAGAACCACCATAGGACGGTGCCTCCCACTCCCACAACCGTCGCAGAAGGATACCATGATCGATGGTATCGAACGCCACTGAGAGGTCAAGGAGCACTAGAATGGAGGAATAACCCCCATCCCTGGCTCGCCAGAGATCATCGATCAGCGCGACCAAAGCAGTTTCCATGCTGTAACCAGGCCTGAAACTGGACTGAAAGGGATCCAGATAATCGGTTTCATCCAAGGACCATTGGAGTTGAGAGGCCACCACTTTCTCAACAACCTTCCCTACAAAGGGGAGGTTGGAGACTGGACGATAGTTGCTCAAAATGGCTGGGTCCAGAGAGGGTTTCTTCAGGAGAGGTCTCACCACCGCATCCTTTAGGAGGAACGGGAAGGATCCCTCCCAGAGAGAGGTGTTAACTATTGTCTGGATCCAGCCACGTGTCACCTCCCTGCTGGACGAGACCAGCCAGGAGGGGCACAGGTCCAGTATTCAGGTGGAGGCACTCACCGCTCCCATGGCCTTGTCCACTTCCTCAGGAGCGACAAGTTGAAACTCACCCCATAAGCTCCACTCAAGACCTTCCCCTGGTACCACGGCTGGTAACGTGCAATTGGAGTCCAGGTCAGTCCGAATCTGAGCGACTTTATCCATTAAATACTGAACAAATTCCTCAGCTCTACCCTGTAAAGGTTCATCTGCGTCCCTCCCTTTCAGAAGGGAGCGGGTTATCCTAAACAAGGCAGCTGGGTGCGATTCAGCGGATGCAATAAGAGTGGCAAAATGCGAACATTTCTCCACCCGTATTGCCATGAGATAGGCTCTGATATAGGCTCTCATCAGTGCTCAGTCTGACTCAGATTTACTGGCCCTCCAGCGGCACTCTAGGCGTCTCTTTTGGCGCTTCATCTCCTGGAGTTCCTCGGTGAACCAATGAGCTATCCTGGATCCACTGCCTCGGAGAGGTCGCAAAGGTGCAATCCAGTTTAGAGCCCTCATTGCCGCTGTATTCCAAGCAGCGACTAAGGACTCCACTGGACTGTGGACGAGAGTGTCAGGTATTTCCTCAAGCGCTGTCTGAAATAGGGTCCATCAGGCATCTGGGGCGGAACCACCTAATCGGTTCCTCCTCCCTACAGTGGGGGATTGGTTTCCGAAAGTCAAGCCTCAGTAGGAAGTGATCAGACCATGACAAGGGCAAGATCTTAGTACCCCTCAAATCTAGATCACGCCACCACTTCTCCGAGAGGAAAACGAGGTCAAGTGTGTGACCCACTGAGTGAGTCGAACCCCGGATTACCTGGGTCAAGTCCATGGCTCTCATGGAAGCCATGAACTCCTGCGCCCCATCAGAGTGTTCACCGAGCGTAGGAAGGTTGAAATCCCCCAGCACCATAAGCCTGGGGAACTCCACCGCCAGCTCGGCTACTGAGTTGAGGAGCGAGGGGGGGCTGTTGCAATGCTGTTGGGAGGTAGGTACATTAACAACAAGCCCACTTGACCCCCGAGGTCCAACTTCAACAACAAGGACTCACACCCAACAAGCTCTGGAGCAGAGATCCTACGAGGAACTAATGACTTTCGGACAATGACAGCCACTCCCCCACTCCTTCTCTGGAGTCGCAGCTGATGAAGCACCTGAAAACCTTCCGGGCATATTTCAGTGAGGGGGACTCCTCCCTCCGGGCTCAGCCAGGTTTCAGTAATACATGCCAGGTCTGCCCCCTCGTCTAAAATTAGGTCCCGGACGAGGGGAGCTTTGTGAACCACAGACCTGGCATTTAGCAACAACAGCCTGAGACCAGGGCCCTGACAACTCTCGTCATCTGGCCCTGGAGTGGAACTAGCAGGGCCGGAAGGAGGGATCTCTGTGACGTAGCAAACCCTCCTTCCCCGGTAATGGCTAGTCCTGAAGTTCCTGTCGTACCTGCCTCTCCCCATAGTGATCGTAATGCTCCGGCCCAGCCCCGCACCCGTAGACCCCATTTCCCCTCCCATAGTCTCCGCTCCATCCGGCAGGCGATTTATATCAGTCATTCTAGGACGGGAGGTAGGCTTGGCCCCCCTACCACTTCTGTTATAGCACTCAGTGGAGGAGGCACCAGGCTGTACTCCCAATCCTCTCATACATACACAACCACTCATCCATACATTCCCCACGTAAGTCAATTAAAACACAAAAAATACAACGATAATGAAGTTAAAAAAGTGGGTACAGACATCAACCAGGCACACCATTCACACCACATTCCTAAAATTTGCGGAGCACTGTGCAAGTGCGATTTAAGATAGTCAATGGTGCGGGGAGGGAAGGGAGAGCTGCTCTGCCCCTCTCCCTTCCTCCAAGTCCTGAAAAAGGCACCCAAGGCCAAAAGTCCAAAGTCCGTGTATAGGAAATAGGCTTCAGGCGTTACTGGTATACCATAGAATTTTCATGCTCACTGCAGCGATGGTATTTCTTGAAAAGATGACATGGAGAAGAACACGGAGAAGGAGAAGTAGAAGAGGCTCTAGCCGGGGCCAGGGATGGTGGTCACTGGGAAAGATGATTAGCCAGTCTTTGAGTGCCCCGCCTATCTGAGATTTGAAGCGCCAAAAATAAGGTGGACTAAGTAGTGGCGCTATCTGAGGCAGCAGGCTTGGGACAGCTTTGGGTGGTGGTGGGCGTAATAGATGAGAATGCAGTCCAGAAGCCGCGTTTGAAAAGAGCCAAATGTCAATTAACAAGAGGCCCCATAGCGGGGACGGCAGAGTGCAGGAGAAATTGCGCCGAAGGAAGAGGCCGAGTCGAAGGGAAGAGGGAGGGGGCGTCCAAAAGAGCCGCAATGGCGGCAGATGAAACCAGCCACCCACTCTCACCCAGTACAGTCCCAGACTGACCACCTTCTCCGTGGGGCGATGGACAGCCCGGCGCAGGCCCAGAGGCTCCATTGTTCTCTGTTGTTGTTCTTCCTGGCTTCTATATTCCAACTCCTCCTTACTGCTCTGTTCCTCTTCCGGGCCTACTAGTTCAGATTGTCAACTTTAATCCTTTTCTCCTGCCAAGTTACCAGCATCCCTTCAGATACCAACCACCTAAATAGTATATCTTGTTTAATCAGCTGTGTTGCCAGAAATCGATAGTCTCGCCGTTGCTCCCTCACTCTTTGTGGAATTTGTTTCAGAGTTTGTATCTCTTTCCCTTTGTACACCATCGGCTCATCTCTTGTTATTCTATAAATTATATCTCTCACTTTTTTCCTCGTGAATCTAATATGTACTTCTCTAGGCAATCGGTGTCTTCTGGCATAATTAGTGCTTATCCTGTATATATCATCCAATTCATTTAGGATCTCATGCTTGTCTCTTTGTAACATCTCTGCTATTAATTCTGACATTATCATTTGTAAATCTTCCTCTTTTGTCTCTGTTACATTCTGGAATCTGAGATAAAATGCTGCATGATCCATTTCCAGGTGGATGAGGGAGTCTTTGTGGTTTTTGGTTGATGTTTTCATCTGCTGTTTCTTCTCTGTTTGTTCTGTTTTTTTTTCCTATCGCTTTTATTGACTGTTCATTTTTTCCAGTGTTTGTTGTATTATTCCCATTTTATCATCTAATTTCTGTATGTCATTTTTAACTTGATTTTTCATTTTACTCATCTCTATTTTCATTTCATTCATATCCGTTTTCAATTCACTGTGGTTTTTAGCTACTGCCTCTTGAAACTTGGTCATAGTTTCTTGAATGGTTAGCAATACTGTCTGCACATTTTCGATATTCAATCCGGAATCTGGTTTTTCCATTGTAGCCATTCCTTCTGTTGGCCTTTGGGATGCTGGAGAAGCCTTTGGGATGCTCAAATACCTGGATTTACAGTTGTCTTTTCCTGGCTTTCAGTGATGTTGTTGTGATATTCGCCATCTCTTTTAAAATTTTATCTTGTTCTTTTAGTATATTATATATGTAGTCCCAAATTAGCATCCAATATCTTGACTGTTATTTTTATTTCAACCTATCTTTTTTCCCCTATCAATATTCTTTTCCCCCTTTTTATCACAATCATAAATTTGTTACTAACATGCTATACACTGTTACATTAGATATTACTGATAATATAATATACAGTATATGCTTTGCTGCTAAGTTTTTTAAAATAATTCCTTAACTTAGCTTGTTCTATCTATAATAATCCACAAACAGTAGTCCTAAAGCAATAAAAGCAACTTAAATAATGTGTGTGTGTGTGTGTGTGTGTGTGTGTGTGTGTGTGTGTGTGTGTGTATATATATATATATATATATATATATATATATATATATATATATATATATATATATATATATATATATATATATATATTCAATAACAACCAGTAATAATAAGAAGGAAAAAGCAAACAGAGAGAGTGAAGGACAGAGAGAGGAAGCCTCAGTTTATACCAACAGTGCTATATCTTAAGAATGCAATTATTTCATTATATCCTTAGTGTAATTACTGCAATTAATTCAAATAGATATTTATAACCATAGACATATATATAAGGATATCCACAAGCTTTCCACTTACTTGTTTATAAATATAAATATAGATTTGAGTACTTGTTTATAGGTATTATAAATATATATAAATATTATATATAATTGTAACTTATTTCACTAAACCATTAATGCAGTCAATTCGTTTGACACCTTTTCTTTTACTTTTTTTTAAGTTCTGGGATGAATTACTTTTCTTTCCAGTGTTTGCAAAATTGTCCACGCTCTTCTGTTCTCTTCTGTTCTAGATAATTTCAGCACAGCTGTTGCATCAGCCTTCCCCTTCCGTTTTGTTGTCCTCTTCTTTTTCCTAACTGCTATCTGTCAGCCACCGTCCCCAAGCACACCACTGTTCTCCAAGTCCTCCATCTTTCTTGGTTTCTTTTCCACCACTTGAGTCTGTATGTCTTAGAGTCAGTTCATGCTCTTTCTTGTTGTCTCCCCTCCGATCATTCATTTGTGCCAATTAGTTCTTTCGAGCCAATCTTTGCCTCTAAAAATCTGCTGCTCTCATTCCTACAAGTGGCCACTCAGTTATAGAGCTCTAATCCGATCTCTAGAGACTCACTGCTTTGCCCATTCTTCTCTGCGATTTTCCTTTTCTGCCAACACTCACCGCTGTTTCCACTCAGAAGCCAATCCACTCAATGACACAACAGGTTGATTGAATTCTTCCTTCCCCTTTTAGATAGTTTGTCGAGACTTCAAGTCCGCCATTGAAATAAGGCAGACATTTGCACGCCGAATTAAAAAGGTAACTCCACGTCATAGCAGGCAGTCGCCCTCCGCCTCGTTAGTCCTAGGGTTTCCCTACTCTTCCATGTTTCTCTCCAAGATCAGCGTACCCCCGCAGGGGTCCTCCAAATGTATAGATTGAGATAAGAAGTCAGAGCCCTGATTTCTTCCCCATACTCGTCCTGACGTCACCACCCGGAAGTCTGCACTTCAGTTTCAACTTCAACAGTAAAGGAACCAACAGTCATCAAATATACCATTAATTAGCACAATAAAGGTCTAAACATTATTCATATTTCTTGATGAAAGTATATTTACAAAGATCATAATTGTGTAGCAATAGTTTTCCCTTGGGCACTCATTGAAAGTATGAGACACAATGACTAGGGTCACGTTATCATGGTTTGATATTATAGAGAATGCGATATTATAGAGAATGCGTTCAATTGAGAAATCTATAGCCCTTAGAAAGATGGAAAGAAAAAGAAAGAAAAGGACAACCAAAGCAAAATGGACTGACTTGCTTACAGCAGCAATGGGTACACTGGTGGAAGACATGGAAGAATAGATTTTGGACAGGTGTATCTATGTGGTTATTAAGAGTTAATACTGATTTAATAATTCATAATCAGTAAATCAAGGCCTATAGGTGAGAATAAATTGAAGTGAATCGAAATGCATTCACTTGCATTATTTAAACACATGCATCTGCTATGCTATTCTGTGTTAAGCAACACAAAGCTCAGAAAAAGAATAATAAACAGAAATAATTAAAAACAGGAAACAAAAGAAATGGAAAACAAATATAAATGTATTTACATCAACACTACTCACTATACATATTTTTCTGATCTTGCTGATTCATATGCTGCCTTCTTTATTTTAAAGTTATTAATCTTTTTTTGTGGATTTCATCACTTCTTTGAACTGTGACTCTTAGTTACTCTTCCTTTCAAACCATTTATTTTTTCATATATTTGTTTTGGCCTTCAGTCCTTTCTGATTATCTTTCAATCCTCACCCTCACACTCCCCAATTTATTTTCTTCTCTCTGGTCTCTCACTTTTCTATTATCATTATTATGTTTTTCCATCCCCTGTTGTTAGCAACATTTAATAAGTTGCCTGCTATTCATTAAAGCATATCACAGCATTTGGAGGCTTCCAAAGGAATGTGATATTCTAAGAGTTGCTTTAACTTTACTCAGACAGCTTTTTAAAGTAGTGACATTGTTCACAGGTTCATATTGTATTCTAAGTTGGACAATAAAATCACATTGTTGGTTTGACTGAAATCCTTAAAGTTCTTTTTCTTCTGTTTGATGTACCTAATTATTATTATTATTGCTGTTGCTAACAACAATATTAGTGAAGGTAATACTGTATAGGGTATATCATTATTTTTTGGTGTTTCACATATCTCATATTTTCAAGTTTTAAGCATAGTACACAGTGTATCCATCCTGGCTCGTCCTCTCAGCACCATTCAATATCATTAGTATCCTTCTGGGCTGACTCCAGGTGTTTGAGATGAGTGGCACTGTGCTATGCTAGTTATCCTCCTTCCTCCATGGTCAGTGTTGGTAGGTGGGAAGGGATCCAGGCTGTGGTCTCTATTTTGGGGGTGCCTTCATTCTCTGTCATTTCCTATTTAACATCTACATGAGACTACTGGGTGAGGTGAGCTATCAAATTGAAGTGAGATATTTTTAATATGTGGATGACATTCAGCTTTATATCTCTGCTCTAGACCCTTTGAGATATACTGTGGATGTCCTATCCCAATATCTGGCAGCTGTTCGGGTGAAACAGGCTTAACTCAGCCCTAGCAAGACAGAGCAGTTGAGCATATTTGGACATCCAGAGAAAATACTCTTCCATTTTTAGTTCTGAATGGGAAACAGTACACCAATGAGTCCCAGTGTACACTCTGAGGGCCTTCCTAGATTCACAGCTTGTATTGAAGAACAGATGGCAGTTATAGCTAAGAGACCCTTTATACATCTTTGGATAGTGCACCAGTTGCACTCATTGCTGGCTCAGAAGGCCTTGTCATTGTCACCCATGATCTTATAACCTCCCACTTAGATTACTGTAGCAAACTGGATATGAAGCTGACCTTGAAGAGCATTCAGAAACTTCAACTTGTGCAAAATGCAGCTGCATGGGTAGTAAATGGTGCTGGCTATATGGCACGTATAACACCAATACTCCATGAGCTGCATTGGCCGCGAGTATGTTTCCAGGTGCAATTCAGTGTCATGGTGGTCAACATTAAATGGCTTGGGACAGGTTACTTGAATGTCTTTTTCCAAATGTTTCTATACATCCAGCTCACTCCAATAGATGTCCAAAGAGTGTCAAATGGCAGGAACTAAAACGGGCTTTTTCTGCAGTAGCCCCTGCTTTATAGAATATTCTCCCCTTGGAGATTAAAATGGCCCCAATCCTGCTGGCCTTTCCAAAGCTTTAGAAACTTGGCTATGGATCCAGGCATGGCGATTAGAATATGTGAAGGGCTCTGTTACTTGGATTTACTATTAGTTGATTTATCATCATGGCTTCTGTTTGTACTTATTTATTTTGAGGATATTTTCATTGTTTTAATGTTTTGAATTATTTTATAATTTTAGAATTGTAAGCTACCTAGAATCAGTTGCCTGAACTGGGTAGCTATAGAAATTGAACAAATATTAATAACAGTACCAGTGCTTTATCTTTTACAGAAAATATTTTCTAAATAATAGTTCTAAAATTTCTAAGTGATTCCTGATTCATGGTAGAAGCTATTTATCTTGTTAAAGTTTCATTGTGGATTTGTCTGATGGCAAGTACAGGCACATTTAACACACCCTATCTGAAAGACATGGATATTGAAATATTGAACTTAGTGGGTGTGAAAATTGTATGAGACTTTCACAGCATGTATACTTTTGGAAGACCCTAGTGTTTTTACAGGGGACAACTGCTAATGATGCAATGTAAGTTGTATTATATAGTGTGATGTTTATTAGAATACTTGTCAAATTATATTTCTGATAAAAGGGGATAAATTGTAGGATCCTTTGCAATTGAAACTGGCAGGTTTTAGCTTAAGTGGTCTTGGTATTCAACAAATTGTTGAAGGACAGGAAGTTGCTTATTGTTGCAGAACAAGCTTCTGTTAGTATCATTACAGCATCTGTTTCCTATCTTTTGGGATGTTGTGACTATCAGGGGTTGAAGCAATCCATGTGTGATTCTCTTTATTGCTCTACTGCTTTTCAAATTACAGGAAATATCTTTTCAGGGTTGCTTTGCTATCTATTTCTTTGAAAAATTTCTATTCTTTATACAGTAGCTACCTTTTCCATAATAAAGTGCTTCCAGGCAAGACCATTTCTGAATCCAGGAATCTACCCTACATGATTTTTTTAAATGCTTCTCTTTCTCTCAGCGTTTGTGTAAGAATACACTAGAATTGCTTTTCTGTGGGATCCAAAATCGTTGTTGAGATAAATGATTTAGTTACTATGCATTATTTCTATGCAAGGTCAGTGTGATAATGTCTCACAGGAGAAAAATTATGCAAATAGTATTTATTTTAGTATAAAATGCTGTAGAATTACATTTTTGCTGTCATATCTTGCTAGAGATTGACAGAACTCTTAATTGTTATAGAGAAGCTGAACCATAATGACTTGCACATGCCTATGATTTTATTTTTAATTATTTTAATTTCATTCTAACACCTTGCCTAATATATCTAATATCTGTATGTATAAGCTTCTAAGTTATTATAAAATCCTACGTCTCCATACCCACAAGTTGGAAAGCAAATATTTGTTCATTCGTGCTTTTCCAAAGGTTTTTGATGATATAATATATAGCAACAATATTTTGTGCAAGGTGTAAGGAAGTAGTAATTTGGATCTGTATTTTTAAATCTCAAAAAATACAGTACAAGTCTTATGAATGTTAAATTTAATGTGTATTTATATTATTTTTGTGAGGATTTGGAAATTTAATCTTGAGAAGTGTTTCCGTTTTTTCTTCCTCTTGTCTTCCTTTTCTTTCTCTTCCTTGTAAGTCATTATTCCCATAAAGAAAACCAGATAGTTTTGTTGTTTAAGTTGTCACCCTTGGCAAAGTTAGCATCATGCTATCCATAGCATGGGACGCAGTGGCTCAGTGGCTAAGACACTAAGCTTGTCGATCAAAAAGGTCAGCAGTTTGCCAGTTCAAATCCCTAGCGCCACATAATGGATTGAGCTCCCATTATTTGTCACAGCTTCTGCCAACCTAGAGTTCGAAAGCACATAAAAAATGCAAGTAGAAAAATAGGGACCACTTTGGTGGGAAGGTAACAGCATTCTGTGAGCCTTTGGTGTTTAGTCATGCCGGCCATGTGACCATGGAGATGTCTTTGGACAGACCTGGCTTTTTGGCTTTGAAATGGAGATGAGCACCTCCCTGTAGAGTCAGGAACAATTAGCACGATTGTTCGTGCTAATTGCACGAGGGGAACCTTTACCTTTACCTTATCCATAGCAAGTGCTATGAGCAGGGAAACCAAGCCCAGTCAGAAAATCAACAGCAAAAAAGGATTCAATCATATTGGCAGTGCTGCCTAATCAAGTGCTAATGTAGCACCCATAAAGTATATTTATGTCAAAATAAATTTGTCCTGGAAACTAGGAGGGCATGATTAAAAGCAATTATTCCAATGAACATGTACTCTTTATGGATCATTAAAAGACCATTCATTTTCATACTATAATAAGCAAGAAATCTCAAAGGCCAGATATAATCTCAAGCACTAGATTGGCTATATCAGGATCAATATAGAACTGAATATCATTGAATCACACCCATGCTTTCATTGATTGGAAGAATTAAGTCTAATATTAATGAAAAGTTCTGTACATTAAGTAAATCATATACATAAACATACTGACTCAGCACATAGATTTTGTATTTGCCATATTTTTCAGAGTATAAAATGCACCTTTTTCCCTCAAAAAGAGAGTAATAATCTGAGTGCATCTTATACACTGAGTACAGCATTTTTGACCTATTGAACACCCCCCCTTTGAAAAAATGAACATGTAGAGGGTTTGGGAGGCTTGCAACGTGTTCGTGAGGGCTGGCGAGGGCAAAAAAACAAAATAAAAAAGGACTATTTTTGCCACCCCAGCCCCCAGGAGCACTCTACAAGCCTCCCAAACCTTCTTTTGCCCTTTTTTTCTTTTTCAAAAAATGCCTCATTTTTTTTTTTGAAAAACGGCTTGTTTTTTGCTCATTTTTGGCTCCCTCAGCCCCCAGGAGCACCTCCCAAAGCTCTGCATGCCCTTTGCCTCCCCAAAAAATGAGGCATGCAGAGGATTTGGGAGGCCTGTAAAGTGCAAAAACTTTTTTTTAATTTACCTCTTCAAAATCATGGTGTGTCTTATACTCCAGTGCATCTTATACTCTGAAAAATACAGTAGGTAGATAATTCCCTAAGTGGCCTAGGGGTGAAAACACTCACCTCCAACTTGGTAGTTTGAGACTTCAATCCTAGGCAGCATCAAATGTTTCTCTATCAAAGCACAAAGAAAAAATATCTGCTGCAAGCTCTGCATAGGCGTCAGGAAGGACATCCAGCCAGTAAATGCTGTTACGTTTAGCTGCTCCAACTCCACCCCAAATAAAGAGATTAGACTGAGAATCATAAAAAGAAAAGAATATAGATTTAAAAGCGGGGAGCTAGATAGATGATTCACTATGCTTGAGTAATTTTGTGTCCATTATTTGGTGCAAAGTGCCAATAAAGGAGAATATTTGTAGCACATAGTTATATGAGGGGTCATTGGTGCTCTCTGAGTTTGGCTGTTTTCTTGCAAATGTTTCATTACTCAAACTAGATAAATACCATCAGTGCGTCTAGCACTAATTCATCACTCTAGTTTGGGTAAAAAAAACATCTGCAAGAAAAGGGCCAAACTCAAGGAGTACCAAGAATCCCTTATGATGCAAAGTGGTATTTGCTCTAGCTATTGCAGGCTTTTCGAAGGGGCAGTTCCAAAAGCAAATCCACTTAGTCCCTAGATGATAGCAAAATGATACTGATAATTCCAATTTTTTCTTATTATTTATTGTTTTTTGCAGAAACTGAGGAGACCAGTGTAGGACCCAGAAACAGTGAGAGAGAGAGAAGGTGTGTTGTACCATCTGGCAGCCTTGTGGTCTGCTTGACTGCTTGTTACATAAGAAAAATAGTTTCCATGCAGAATTGGGTTTTGTCTCTGTCTTCAACATAAATCTTCTACTTAAGAATTCATTACCATTGTCGCTTTGGCTTTAAAAGGAACACCAACCTCAAGATTTGTCACCAACAATAATAACCTTATCCTCCTGCTTTAGCAAGATTGAGAAGGAGAGAAGAATTATGGCACAGAAATATCATGAAAGAAAGGGGAAATGTGCTGTACTATCTGGCTGGCTGACTTTTCTTGCCTTCAATGGAAAACATCTCCTTCACAGAAATCAGCCTTATAGATAACTTCCAAAGGAGGCCTTGTGCCTGAGCTTGCCTCACATTTGTTTTTCCAGGTCTATATAAATACCAGGTGGTAAAAGAAGGGATCTGTTCTGTGAGTTGTCTCTGGCTTTGTGTTAAGACAGGGCTATCAAACTCATGTCATCACAGCATCAGGCGACGTATCAGGACTTTCCCCCCTTCGTTAAGCCAGGTGTGGGTGTGGCTAGCACATGATGCATCCAGCCCACAGGTCAGGAGTTTGACAACCCTGTGTTAAGAGGTGCATCAAAAAAACCACTGAAGTCAGGGAGAAATATAGAGGAAATATGCAATCTAGAAGTTACAGTGAAAAGTTACAGTGGATCACTGGGTTCCATTCCTTTCCAATTTCAGCATACAACAGAAGTGAAAGTGAAAGTGATCAGTGTTCCCTCTAAGGTGCGCAGCTGTGCAGCCGCGCATGTGACAAGAAAATGCCACGCAGAAGTTTCCAACTGCTGTGCAGTTATTTTTAATGTCACAGCTCCGCCCTGACCCGGGAGGAGGGAGAATTTATTTCACTGACCTACCGCTTCGGCTGTCCTTTTTTAAAAAAAAGAAAACCACGCGCAACTTCCCTGCATTCTATCTCAGATCCCGCCATCGCTGCCGCTGCCGCCTTTTTCTTTAAATTTTCTGCAGGCTTTTGTATCGACTCCTTCCTCCCGATCCCCAATAAGCGATGCGGGAAGGGGAGGTGCGGAGAGGGAAGAGAGATAGAAAGTCGTGGTTCTATTTAGCTGCCTGCTTGCTGGGAATGGTTGGGGGAGAGCGAAGCTGCCCTCGCCGATGTCCTGAGTCATATATTCTGGGTCGTGCTCTTCCCTTTTTGCACTCCCATCTTCTCTCTCTCTCTCTCTCTCTCTCTCTCTGTGTGTGTGTGTGTGTGTGTGTGTGTGTGTGTGTGTGTGTGTGTCACACTCGCTCTTGTTTTCTTTCCATGTTTGGAACTTTACGCTTCAGAAACTGGGAAGGAAAAGGAAGGGGTACATGTGTGTTTGCGCGCTCGCGCCTGCCTGCCTACCTGCCTTTTAAATCACACACACATTATTTTTTACAAGGACAAGGGAATTGAAAGAATAAGCGAGGACCGGCGAGATATGGGCTTTTTGCAGAAGGGGGAAAGAGCCATGCGATTTGGAGGGGCTGGAGAGAGAAGCTGAGGGGAGCAAAACTTAAACAATGAAAGCAAAGAGTCCGCCTTGGCTCGCCTCTTTCTAGCTGAGCAGCCCTGTGCTTCCTTTCCTCCTCCTCAGCCTTGCAAAGAGCCACCAACTCTTTCTCACCTCTCTTCTACATCCACCCCTATTTTACAGTGTTGCATTTATAACCAGGCATGCATTAATGGGGGAGGGGATGCTGTTAAGCCTTTAATGCATTCCTTCTCGCAGGGGAGGGGAGGGCTGTGAGTTCTGCAGAATGAGGAGGCTGGAATCTGGGGAGGCAGTTGTAGGGAATTTGGGGGTGGGGGTAGGAAGCTGGTTTGATCGTGAGGTGATCAAGAGCTCTTCCTTACCCACCCACCTAAAATCACTTCCGAGAAATCTACGGGGTCCGCGAAGTATTTGAGCCAGTGCTGCATGGGACAGCTTCATCAAATCCATAATAGAGAGGGGGAGATTAATATATATAGGGTTTTTTAAGTGGGAGGGAGAGTTTCCCAAGGAAAATTCAGCATGGAGTCTGTCATTTGCCAGGTCTTATATAAATCCTCCCTCTCTATATTCCATTGCAGGCTGGCAAGCGACTCCAGAGTTGCATAGTTGTGTGGGTTACGTGTGTCCCTTTCCAACAACTCATAGCCTCCCCCCCATTTCCCAAAGTAGCGGCCACCGCCACCACATTGAGGTCCCTTGGACGCCCTTGTTGTCTTGGTGACATCTGTGAAAAAAATTCAGGTGCTCAGGCATGAAAATATACCACTCAAACACTATACTTTTCCGTGCACACTGAAAAAAAATTAGAGGGAACATTGAAAGTGATAGTGACACCTCCAGTGTAAAATTCCAACTCTTTAATACCTTGCTAGGAAAACTTTATTATCCAGAATTTTATCTTGTATAAAAAAAACTTTGCAGGCATCAAAGACCCCTACCTAGTGGGAAAGTATGTGTTTCTATGCATTTTGAAGAAAAATTGTCCAGTTCTATCTGCTGGGCTATTCCAAGTTACCACAGGCAATAAAGAGTAGGCAGCTGGAATGGCCATGGTCTGCAGGAATTGCAACTTGCTGGTCAGATGCTACAGTAACACAGACAATCTGCTGAATGCTGCTGCCTTTGGGGCAGGAACTAAGTAGAAAACAAAGTGTACAATCCAACTTGCCACCTAACATGTGTCATTTTAAACTTCTGAAAATTTTTTGGGCATGTGCTCAATTCACTTCTTATCCTGGCAGAATTCAATGTCCCTACTGAAATTGCCCATCAGCAATAGCATAGGAGATAATGTTTCAACAGCCCTATATCAGTCACAATTAATATGTATTCCTATGCATTCAGCAAGGCACATAACAGATCTGGTATTCTTTTGAGATAGATTTGACAATCTGAAATTTGAAAAGCCTGTGTAACTCCGTTGTCAAGGACAGAATACTCCATGATCAATTTTAGACTGTCAATGCAAATGTTTGCAGGGACGGATGATAGATTAAAATAGTCCAATTGTAAGAGAACCCTCAGAAGCTAGGAAAGAAAGAATATTTCAAACAAGATAAATGAAGAGCAGGTGCACATTTCAATTTTATCTAATGAAAGAGCCATTAGCCCATCAATTAAGCATCCGGAAGAAAGAAGTTCAAACAGAGTTCACCTTAGTCAATTCATTCATAAACAAAAGTTTGAGTTTTGTTTATTTGGTTTCTAATATTCCATATTTTAATATCTCCATCAACTCCCCCCCCAGCATTAAATCTGTTAATAAACTTCATATGAGTCATTGCTTTTAAAGGTTTGACACCAATGTAAGTTGGATGTTGATTTCTGAATGTGCTTAGGCAATTTCTCTCATCAACTGTCAGTGATGCTGTCAATGTCTTGGCTGATCTGTTGAATATGAGTGCAGCTGAGGCAATGTTCATTATTGTTCCTAAGCACCATCTTCTCTCTTGCAGAATCATATTAGTTCCTTGGCTTTAAAAGAGATAAGAGTGATAAATTGGATTGAACATGGATTAGATTCCAAATGGAGCTAATGCCAGGATGCAATAGACTGACATCAGACAGGCCCATATCAAAATCTTTTTGAATTTTTATTTTGCTCTTAAACCAAGTAAGGGAACATTATTCCTGTCATGAATCAGCTGTTGATTTACAAGAGAGGAGCTTTTGAGCATATTTGTTATGTGAGCCTTGTCTTTCTGTCAAATTGGAAATTGGAAATCTTTTTTCATATAGTTCCCTGATTATGCAATGCATTTTTTCAGAGTTATGTATAACCTCTCTTCTATCAGATTTTATAAAATATACTAAATGCTTTGCCAGACTTTAATTATTAAACTGTTTTAATAGCTATTTTAGCATCAATGTAATTTCACTTTTTAACTTTTTATTTACTGTTTTGATTTCTTTGAAATCAAAAGGCCTAGTATTAATCAAATAAATAAGTCATGCTTCTAATAAGCATAGCACATGTGTATATGATAAATATATGTGATATGGTATAAATAAAAACAAAAGGGGTTCATTAAAACGAACTGTTACATTACAATTGCTTTTTATGTTATGGTCACAACTCCATGGAATTAAATATTCAAATTTAATTTGTTACATTATATAATTGTCATTTCTTGCCTCTTTTGAGAAACCTATTCTGTACTTACTACAGAGTTTCAATACCCTTGAAATATATATTTTGTGTCCTTTCACAACATCTGATCAAATTGATTTTCTAGCTTTTGAGATTCTTCAAGATGGACTCTAGGAAAAGACATACAATATTTGTATTCTTCCTGCTGTGATTGTAGTATTTTGGAACAGTTCCAATATAATAATGCAGTGCTGCTATTTCTAACAACTTTAACTCAACTGGTTTACAAGTTTACTGGCGGCACTATATACTCTGTAAGACCAGACTGGACTTGTAAATCACTCATCTTAATTATTGGGACAACTCCTTACCCAAGACCCTACCTGAAATGAGAAGATTCATACTCATTTCTTCCTTCTGCAGTTCATCCTTTCAGAATGTTAGAATAATCTGGATTTAAATAGAAAGACATAATTACTATAGACTGGTTTCTTTTTACTTTTGAACAATAAATTCTTTCTTTAATTAATAAATCAGTTGAAGCAGAAAAAGAACATTTAAATAGCAATTTCTTTTTGAGTATATATTTCAGCATTAATACCCAAGTTCACCACTGACATTATGGCTAGAAAGGTTTGCTACACTCTGACTATTTCTTTATTCTTCATTTATTTTTTTTAATATCATGGAAGACTCCCATCTCAAACTCACAAGCAACATTTATAACTTCTAGAGACATTTATAAGTTAGTCTACAAACTAAGAACTAACATACTCATATATATATATATATATATATATATATATATATATATATATATATATATATATATATATATATATGTATGTATGTATGTATATGACACATACCATCAACTCCACTACAGTGATTACTGTGTGTGTATGTGTATGCGTATACACACACACGCATACACACATGTATGCATACTGTATTTATAATCTTCATATAAAAATTAAAAATTAAAGCAGTATACATACATACATGTGTGTGTGTATACACATACATACATGCATGTAGTTATATTGTATTTATAATCTTCATATAAAAATAAAAATAAAATCAGTCATATTAAATAAATTGAGAATTACTAATTATCCTCCTCCCATCCACCATCCCACCACATCCCTACAGATTAGTTTTAACTGTCTTTCTGAACACTGTCAGAGAGGTTACAATCCAGATTGCTAGGGGCAGGTAGATTTTACAGTACCAGACCAATAAAACACAAATAAAAATTTAAAATACTGTATATTAAACACAATTAAACACAAATATAAAATTTAAGATGTAGGAGAAAAAGAGTTCAATTATTCTAGATGGATGGCATAAACACACACAAAAGATTATCAAGAGCCAAGGTGGCGCAGTGGTTAGGGTGCAGTAGTGCAGGCCACTTCAGCTGACTGCTATCTGCAGTTCAGCAGTTCAAATCTCACCAGCTCAAGGTTGACTCAGCCTTCCATCCTTCCGAAGTGGGTGAAATGAGGACTCAGACTGTGGGGGCGATATGCTGACTCTGTAAACCGCTTAGAGAGGGCTGAAAGCCCTATGAAGCGGTATATAAGTCTAACTGCTATTGCTATTGCTATTTATATGTGATTCTTTTGTAATTTCTATTTAAACATTTATTTTGTTTTTGTCTGGCTTTCTTCCTTTTTTACTTTTATGCATGTGTGTGTATATCTTTAGTGAGTTTTTAGTTTTTAAAATTATTTCTAACAATGTTATTAAAGGATCCTCTTGTAAAATGTAAAAATAAATGTATAGGCTATTTTTTATTACTTTTAAAAATACATATTCTAGGAATGCATTACTACGAGCACTCTTAAGGCATATGTGTACTGGTTATATTTTCTAGTTGGAGAAAAAATAAAAATGTTTAATATGAAAATGTTGTTTTTATGATAAAGTAATGGTCACTAGGTTTAATCAATTGAAATAATGTATTATCTCTACAATTTGGGACACCTAGAGTAAAATATAGAATGAATCTGACTCAAATCAACACTTTAAAAACCTGCAGTGAATTGTGTAATTAAATGTAACCAAAGGGAAACACACACACACACACACTATATATGTGTGTGTGTGTGTGTGTGTTTGTATAATATATGTCTATTTACAATCACATTATTTCCAGTGGTTGTACCTTAGTCTGTAATAATAGATACTAATAAATAATAATTAATCCATTAATAATAGATACCATTAAATAATAGTATTTAATAGATTTAACATATTATTAAATCAATCTACCAAAACAAGAAATAAGTTCCTGGTCACACAGTTATCCCACTGAATGGGGAGATTCAATTTTGTTATGATATGATCTTTGATTACTCCCCTGAACTTTCATTTTATAAAATGTCATCAAATATCTGATAACACTGGATTTTTAATGGTGATTCTGAAAATATATTTGTAAAAACTGAAATCCATCTCTGATAGTTTTGTTGAATATAAATGAGGTCTTTGATATGATGCCTTTGATATTTAAATTTATGTTAAATATGGATTTCTTCCTTCTCTTACTAATAGGAACAATATGTGGTACTCTTCTCCCTTTGGTAAATTCTTACAAATGAATTTATCTTTTATTTTACCAAGATATGTTATGGAGCTCATCCAGGATGTCTTACTATTTAATATTGAAATCTTTCACCTACTTCATTAAACTAGCAGATGACATTTTAGGTATACAATAACAGTTAAGTGGAGTTTAATACAAACTATTATATGGTAACATATAATATTATATGTTTTCTATAACAAAAACATTAGTATTCTGCAACAATATGGTAATTCATTATATTATTCCATTAATAGGAGTAAGCATCTGGAAACCCCACTATGAAAACTGTAGGAAAAAACTTTATCTTCCCCCACCTCTCTTTTTGACGTTGTGAACAAATAAGAACACTTTAAATCAGCTTCTGGCCAATCAATAATTTAATTTAAATGAATAGAGGTATTGCAAGAGGAATTTGTATTACCTAAAATAGTGAAGCATGTCTTGATGTTAAAATTTGATCTAGATGCATTAGCAAACATTTAAACCTCCCAAAATACTATCAGCATTGGAATGTGTTTTTGACATTTTTTTTAAAAAGTGTTAGGGTTAGGGTGGGCTAGCATAATATACTACATCAGTCTAGCCAAGGGAAATATTTGAAAAAGAAAATTCTATTCTACTAATATAAAAAAAATAGAATAGCAAATGTACTGTATGGTATGCAGAATATCACAATATCTACTGTTACACTTCTGCCTACCACAAAGAAAGTTCTGCCTTTTATATGGTAGTTAAAGTCAAATAACCATTCCTGGTCTTTACATCATCTAGTCAATGCTGGTGTCAACTAAATGTTTAGTAGAAATGAAAGGAGAAACCCAGATGGCCTGGATAATAAGGATTTGAAAATGTAGGCTCTGTAGTGTTTTTCAAAAAATTAAATAAAAATCACATTATGTTCTCTCGTGATTGTGTTGAAAATACCTAGCCTGCTTTTAAATGTCATCCATATTTATCAGACTGCATGGTTCTTGACATTTAGGAATATTTTTTCTCAGACTGTAACTGAAGCTTTGACAAAGGGAGCTAATTATCAAGGGAGTAGATTTTAAAAGAAAAAGAAAGAAGCAGCAGGCTATAGCGATATGTGCATTATCAATCACTTCAAATGCTCTCACAACAAAGGCCTGATTGGTCTATATGTAGAATTTAGTTCCACTAATTGATCAAAACTCTTACTGAAGCGGTACACTGGCAAAGCAAAGATAAAGTCATAGAAGATACTTGCTAACCCAAAAATAATTGGTGTTCTCTGTCATATAATCCTATATATACATGCTCAGAAATGACAATAAAGGGGATTAGTAGTAGTTCTCCTGCCATGTTCCAGATATAGCTGGTTCACATTAATCAAAGCACATATGTGGTTGATTTAATCCAGACTTAATACTATGAGTCAGCGTTGACTCTTGACAACTGCCTGCAAAAGGTCCTGAAATGTTCCTAAGATTTCAGAACCAGATTCCCATTGCATTCTCTCTATGGCTGAGAGAAAGCAACCGGTGGACTTTGTGCCTAAAGCAGAATTGGGGTTGCCTGGATTCCACTTTCTAGCCTAGTGCCTTAACCATTGTACCAAACTGACTTTCGATGTAGATCTACCTGCAATTTTTTTATAAAGTATATCCAACCCATATCTTCATTGGCTAACAACAATTAGCATTATAATATAAACAATCAAAAACAAAGTTAAATTTAACCTTAATAAAAAGTTATAGGCCTACTGAAAGAGAAAACATAGTCTCCCTGTTTTCTTTCCCTTCTTCCCCCTTTTTTTCTTTCTTTCTCTCAGATAGAAACCATTTCTTTGATTTCTCTTGTTGGCTAGTCCTATCAGGTTCTTTAACACCATCCATTCCTTCTTTAATTTTCCTAAGGAAACAATCCCCTCTTCTTTATATTTCAGTGGTCAGTTCCAGAGACACTCAGCTATTTCTCTTTTCCAGATAGTTGCAGTAGAATTAGAATAAGCAAGGTCAGCACAAGCCCCCAAGAACAGATTAATTCATTACAGTCAGAAGTAGCTTGCTCCCGATTCACCCTGGTTCAGCTGAACCGGTAGTGGAATTCAGGCCTGGGTCGCAGAACCGGCATTGACCCAGGCCTGCCACACCCCCAAACTGGTTCCCTCACTGCCATTGGGCCACTATCATTTTGGTTTTTAGTGACTGCGCATGCACAAAGAACAATTTACATTGAACAGCACGCACACATGGAGCGCACGTGTTGCGCACAGGTTGCAAACCGGTAATAAAACTGCCAGCAACCCACCCTTGATTACAGTAGAGATTCAATTAATGTCCATCCCCAAACTCCAAGAACTCAGTCTTACACACATGGATGGAAAAATGGGACACAACATTTTCAATTTTGTTCCTAATATAAATACAGATTGTATTTTACACTTGGTTCTTGCCAAGTGTAATAGTTAAGATGCTGAACTAGAAATTGGGAGATTTGGGTTCTATACTTCCTTAGGTATGAAAACCAACTGGGTGACTTTGACCAGTCACTTCCCTTTTAGCCAAATCCATCTCACAGTGTGTGTTGGTGCAGGGAAAATAAAAAGACAAGTATTATATATGTTACCTAGAATTGTATATATAAATCAGTGGTGGGTTTCAAAAAATTTTGGAACCTACTCTGTGTGTGTGGCCTCCTTGTGGGAGTGGCTTGCCGCCCATGTGACTGGATATGAAATTATGAATTAGTACTTAGGTCGGTCCAAGTAGCTATTCAGAAACTCTGGCATTGAAGCATGCAAATCTTAAAGCTGTCAAGTTACAAAACCCTTGGACCCCTAACCCTTTAGAAAAAAAACCCAGGAGTGTTCAAACTTGACAGCTTTAAGACTTGTGGACTTCAACTCCCAGAATTCCTCCTCCAGTCATGTTGGCTCAAAAACTCTGGCATTGAAGCACGCAAGTCTTAAAGCTGTCAAGTTACAAGATCCTTGCACCACTAACCCTTTAGAAAAAAACCCAGGGGTCTTCAAACCTGACAGCTTTAAGACTTGTGGACTTCAACTCCCAGAATTCCTCCTCCAGTCATGTTGCGGCAACGTCATCTGCGCGGATCTGCTCCATCTTTGTTTTTTTTCACAGGGGGCAGGGCTGCCGCTGAAGATGCCGACGAGCCTCCCCTGCCACCAGAATAATTGCTGCTGCCTCCTCCTCCTCCAACAGCACCACCACATTTGCTGCCCGGTGCTGTGGCTGAGGTGAAGCCGCCAAAGCTCCCACTGGCACCCCTGCCCGTGGCAGCAGCAGCGGCACGTCCCCCTCTGCTCAGAGCACCTGAGCTGGGCTCCACATTATCCCTGCCACTGCCTCCTCCTCCTCCGCCATGCTTTTGAGAAGTCATGAAGCCATTTTTTCCTGCTCCCTCCCGCCCCCCCCCCGCTGTCTTCCTACTGGCTCCCACGGCCTCATGGCTCCTCAAAAGCACGGCAGAGGAGGAGGTGGCAGGAGTAATGCGGTGCCCAGCTCAGGTGCTCCGAGTGAAGAGGGAGGCATCACTGCCACAGACGGGGGCGCCGGCAGGAGCTTTGGCAGCTTCACCTAAGCCACAGCATCGGGCAGCAAATGTGGTGGTGCTGTTGGAGGAGGAGGCGGCAGCAGTTATTCTAGTGGCGACGGGGGCTTTGGAGCTTCACTTCAGCCGTAGCACCAGGCGCAAGTGGCTAGGACTGGCCACCCACAAAGGACCTCCCTGGGCTTGCTTTGCTGAACACGGCCGGTGTAAACTACTGTCAGTCGCCCAGTGCTCAACAAAACAAGTCTGGGGAGATCCTTTGCGGGTGGCCAGTTCTAGCCGCCTGCAAAGGACTTCCTCGCGCTTGCTTTGCTGAAAATGGGGCAACTGACGGTAATGAGCAGCGCAGCCACACACCTTAGAGGGAACATTGCTGGCGTTCCCAGAAGTTAATTACTTCCAGGTTCACCGACCAACCTGTCCGCAAGGACCGGCAAGGACTGGTAGGAACCCACCCCTGATATAAAGGCAAGAAATAAATCTAGTAATAATAAAAAATAATTGCGTATTTTTATTGCTTAAAAATAACTGGATCCATAGAAACATGACAATAAAGAAATCAGACTGCAAGAACCCAGCACTGAATCGTTTCTGATTAATCTAAGGTTCGAATGTGTGAGATGAGTAGAGCCCTCTACAGAAAAAAGGAGACAATTGTTGACACCTTGTTACCTATGCTCATTCTAGAACACATTTACAATATATGACTCTGCACAACTTCACTGCTGGCATGTTTATGAAGATATCAGCTTTATTTCCGACATGTGAAGACCTTATCTAAACTCTTTAATTAGCGGAACTTTAAAAAAACCAAACACCAGTTCCAGAGAGATGGGGGAGAGGAATTGTTGTCTGTTCACTGAAACAGAAGGATCAATTCTTTCTAGATACAGATGTCACAATTGTATTCCTAACGAAGTTTTTTAAATGTGGAAAAATAGATAAATAGAAAAACCCATGCCCTTAACTTAATATGGAGTATGGCCCTCAGATACCTAGCCTAAAAATGGTTAATGCTGAATATAGTTAAATACTGCATTCATAAGTCATGTTTTTTTTAAAAAAAACTTTCTAGTTAAAGCAATGGGACAGAATAGCTTAACTCTGCTGTACTATGCCTTCAAATCTCAAAATAAAATTTCCATTCTGTCCAACATAGGCTCCAAATTCTGATTTCCTAGACCTATACTAAGGAATGCTCAATTGGGCTATACTACTATTACAAATTTGCTTTGTAAGCTAATGTGGCCAAATTATTCAATAACTTACACAGAAGATCCAGAAGGAAGGCCTTTGTATTTGTATTTCCATGATCAAATTAGATGTTTGTTGTGAATTATAGGGAGAAATGAATATATTCCTCTTGCTTAATTCTTAAAATGAATAGAATCAACGAATACCATGGATATTTCAATGTTCTTACAAAGGAAATGCTAACATAACAGTCTAGCTATACATTTAGATTCCATGATTAATGGCCTCTCTGTTGCCTAGCAATAGCTCAGCTGCATTAACAAGAATTACATGTAGTGATATCCAATATTTTATTGATAATTAGATTTCCATATTACCCACATACACATTCATACACATTCAATTTGACTTCTCTAAGGTTCTTAGGATAAAATTTTAACCAAATCGTAGAGAATTATAATTTTGTTACTATTGCAAAAGTTAAAATAATTCATTTTATTTTAATAAGAATGTTCTTATTCAACTGACATGTTATAAATAAAATGTGTGTGTTTGTGCATTCTTAAAATATATGCACTCTAAATTTTATTATTAACAAATAGATTAAAAATGAAAGATTTTCAACCTACGGTGCTTTTTAGTTTTTTGTTTAGCAAAATACATGATCATCAGTGCTCTGTAGTACATTAATTCTAACAGTTTTCAAGTTATTGCTGCATGTAATTTGGTTATCTGTATTTCTATTGCTCTGTCTTAAGTTTACGATTCTATAAAATTTCAAATATCTCTAACACCGAGGACTTATTCTTATTTCTTCGAATGAGGCTCATTAAATGTGCTGATTTATTGTTAAATGAGCATAGATGTGGCCATGTTACCTTTCATGACAAGTTTTTAACTTTACTAGTTTATAACGAATATAATAAGCTTTTCTTAATAATAAGGGCACAACCTGAGGTTTGAATGGCATGGTATAATAAAGTTGAGGTTAATGCAGTTTTTAAAAATCATTAATTAGAAGCACCATATTGAGATTGTGGTTATATAAACCCAGATTGTGCTTCAAATGCCTTTATGGGTCTCAAAATAAGTATCCTTTCATAGGGGAAAAAACAGCAGACAAAGAGAGCTAGCTAACGTTTGACAGCTGTTAAAGCAAAAGCATGGAGAATATAAGATGAAATCAAGAGATGAATTCATTGCATATTTAGTTTTTAATGATTTTTGTATGCACAGGTAAATAAAAGATTTAAGGTAGATCACAGTACATTGGATAGCAGAAGACAGAATTTAAAATTGAATTATATACAAATGCTAAACATGTAATGACCAAAAAAGCATAAACTTTTGTTGAAACTTGAAATAGAAGAAGAGCAAGTGAAAGTGTATATGATAGATAGGCTAAGAACTTTGGATATAATACTGATGGAACAATGGGAAAATATGAGGCTAAAAGGACTGAAATTTACACTAGGTTATAATTTAAAAGAACTTTTGATATACATGTCTCAGAAATATTATCTAGAATGTATAAAGATATTTCAGATGTTTGTTGTTTGTACACCAGAAAGTATACTGGTACAAAATTATATTGGTATAAAAATGGTTATTCAAAATGTACATAGAAAATATAATTAGAATTAATCTGGCTATTTTTATGAGCCCTCAGTGTTAATCACTGGCAAAATAGCAAAAATGTAAATTTCATTATCTAGACAGAGTCTTCAGCAAATTCATATTTAATTGAAAGAATAAAATAAAATAATTCCAGGTTTTGTTCAGATTTTTAATTCATGTTCAGAGTTTTACTCCAGATGTTTGTTTATATAGATGTGAAACATCAACACTTTATGCCTCAATCTACCTGAAACAGATATGAGTGAATCTGAATGTTATTTCCTTCCTTTCTTCTTTCCTTCTTTATTCGTTTATATCTCAATATTCCATATCTACTGGAAATCACAAGTTATTGTTACTGTATTTCATTTTCAAGTTTCATTTTGAATGTATTTTTCTTCTAATTCACAAGTTACCTGGAGAGTCTCTTAGGCATGTAGACACTTAGATCTTCCAGACAAATGATTTACAGCATCAGCCAGCCATCACCATGGTAATAAATCACAAATGTGAACAGGCTTTATATTGCCACAGCAATGACTGGGTGACAGGATAAATTGTTAGTCTGGAAGACCTCACTACCATTGATTCTGATTGCCCTGATTTGCTTCCAAACATACAGCTATTCAGCCACTTGAGTTCATTTTTGGAGAAAACACTTCTAGCTCACAGCAATAATGTTGTGTCAGAATTGAAATCTCATGTGATGTATTGGGGAGAAGAGAAAATAATATTAGTGAAGAAAGAATGGAATAGCATTGATTCTAGAAGAAGGATGGATACATCTTATAAATGTTCCAGCCAAAACTATGTGAAAGCCTTTATATTGTGAGATAACATACCAGTGTTAATTATATATAGGCTGTACCAAAAGTCAAATTCCATAGATAAAGTCAGACCACATAAAGAAAATTTTATATAAATGTCCAAATTGGTTACCATTTTCTTCTAAACACTTCCTTGCTCATTTGACATATTATATTGAATTAAGTACAGTATCAGTTTCTTTGGGAGGGGAGTAGTGAAAGCTATTGCTATGTGTATGTGTGTGCATGTGCATCTCCATCACATTTGTAACAAGCATTTGTGTAAAACCAATGAACTACAAATGAACCTGCATGGTACCTATTCATGGTGGGGCACAGTGGCTTAAAATTCAACCAGAAATGATTCTCAAAATATGAAGTAGTTCTAAAAACAATGGATTGTTTATTTACGTATTTATTTGTCTAACAATCCAATTTGGAAACTGCCCTTCTCCCACAGACAGATTCTGTATGGTGTACAAATATAATGTAAAATTTTAAGCAAAGATTTAAAATAGAAACGAGGCTAGTAAAATTCAACAACAAAAAGGTAATTGAAAGGCAGGAATAGGGCCTTTAAGGCTCTAACCAGCCCCATGATTGTGTGCTCTTCTGTGATTCTCAAGCAAGACAGCAGAGCAAGATCTTTGGATGTTTTTAAAAGGACATTGAGGCCGGCCTTGCTTCTTTGGGAAAAATGGCAGAGAAGTTTCTGTTCCTAGATCTTGCTGAATTTCTTTAATTCACGGGCCCACAACATACCTTCCCTATCTGACTGAATAGGACAGGCTGATATAATGGGATGAAGACACAAACCTGATGAGGTAATGGCCATAAAGTATAAAAGCTCAGAGTGTGTGAGAAAATTGCTAAACAGGAATAGGCCAAATTTTATGCAAAATTATTAAAATGTAGTTCTTTCTGTAGTTCTTTCTGTAGTTCTTTATGCTCTTCATATAGAATGAATATGAGGCAATTCCACTTCAAATTTTCTGGAACTCAAATTCAGCCTTTAGACTTTGAATTGAGTAAAGATAGAATGAATAGGTGAGCAAGGGAAGCTTTTAGCTCAGAAAATTATAAATATGTACTGTATTTCTTTCTGTGTATCATAAGTCTCCATATAAACAAGAAAAAGTGACACTAAAGATATTATAAACATACTCTTTGTGAAAATGTATGCTGAGTTGTTTGATACAATAGTATTTTTAAAAAGGGAGTAATAAAAACAATGTTACTGGATTGCTGTGACTTGCAAACCATTCAATGTTACCTTTTTATCTTCATTCCTTAATATTCCAAAAGAATGTGACACACTGTTGGTGAAACTCTTCTACAATAAATATTCCTTATATGGTGGATTGACTAATTTATATAAGTAGAGTTTAAAGTTCTGATTCAAATTAAAATGTGCATTCATTAACACTGGGTATTGAAAAGCTAGTTCAACTTGAGTTAGAATTTTATTTCTGTCTAACAATCTTATAAAAAAATGACATATTTGTATTTTCAGTTAATGAAGTATCAGAAAAAATTAAATCTTGTTTTGGAAATGCCGTAAAATTTCAACTGAATATTTTATAATTATCTTAGATTTCATACACTTATTTATGATAAGTACTTGCAATCATACTAAACCTATTAATCAATTGCTTGAGATTAAATTTAATAGTGCACAGCTCCTAAAAACTGAAAAGGTAGAGAAATAGCATACTTGGTTATAGTGAAGTGAGGAATTTGGAGAGTTCATTTGCTCCATCAGGTGAAAAAGACATTGAAGTATATAGTTTAGACATCAAATCTACACTAAGGTGACCAGATTTTAAAATTGGTAAAGAGGGACACCATTGACCGGGGGGGGGGTTGAGCAACGGGGAGACAGAAGGGACAAAATACCATTCGGCCATTTGCGAGCCAATCAAGAGTGCGGCTTTGAAAACCTGTGGCGTGATTGTGCTGCGCGGGAGTGTCTCTCTCCGAATATGGAGGACGTAGTGGGTAACTTGTATGTATCCTAGAAAATCAGTAAGACCCGCTGGCGGCCCGTATCTGCCACGGCCTTGCAGCCTCTTTACATTGGTAAAGATAAAAATAAAAAAAAATCGGGACTTTTTAAGAACACTGCGGGACGCGGGACAAATTGTGCAAAATCGTGACTGTCCCGCCAAAAGCGGGACGTCTGGTCACCTTAATCTACACACATGTGGTTTTAATTATATTCATTTTATCAATAAGGTGGAGATAGAGAGAAAGAAGAAAGGTGAGAAGGAAGGTATTGTAGGTTATCAGCAGACATTTGACATCTTTCCATTTAAATCAAGAATAATATGTTCACAAATCAATATAGCTGAGCAATATCTGTAATGATACCATTTTTCAAGAAACTTTCCTTATAATTAGTGTTTGATCTAATTCTATTTTAATCAGATCCCCCTTTATAGAGTTAGGCTATCCTTTTTTATGCATCTATGCTTACTCCATAATGAATCATTTACATCCAGAGAGATAATTATCGCCAGATAAAAAGATTATGCACTCCAGTTTGGAATTACATTTATTGGATAGAGCCTGGAAGAAGAGATTATAAATAAAATAAACCTGTTGATTTATTTACTATGCACACAGAATGCCCCAGTTCATTTCTAACTGTAAGAGATTTAGCTAGAGCTATATAGACTGTCTTGACTTAAATGAATATATAATCTGAATTGGCTGCTTTTTATATTATTTTATTTTATTTATTTATTTATTTGTATCCTACCTTTATTATTTTTACAAATAACTCAAGGAGGCAAACATATCCAACATATATTCGCTTCTTTTTTCCTCACAACAGCAACCCTGTGAGGTGGGTTGGACTGAGAGAAAGTGACTGACCCAGAGTCACCCAGCTGGCTTTCATGGCTAAGATTGGACTTGAACTCAAGAACTTTTTACTGAAATCTGGATTGAATCTGGAGTGCAGTTGAGACATCAACAACAAATGCCATTTTTCTCTCTGCCATTTTTCAAGTCATGGCTTGAAAAATGATGCCAGGACTGCAGACTTGCCTAGTTTGACACTGATGCACATCCCCTCCTCCCCCACACCCACACCCCGCTGTTGCTATGGCATCTTTTGTTTGGCAAGAGAAAATCTCCTTGTTCAATAAATTCCTTTCTTCTTAAGAAAACAATAATGTAATATGCTGTTCCTTTAAAAATTTTAAACCTGAAGTGAAACTCTATAAAAAATGATCTAACCAACATAGTTACAATTTGGTAACAAAGATTGCAAAACTGTTTAAGAGCCAAGTCTCACTTAGGTATCATCATTTTAATAGAGCAAATTAACTGTTCAATGTTTCACTGGAACTTCTTGTAAAAGGAAAATGTAGCAACAATCTGTATATTTGGAAAAATAAGTTCGTTGAACCATTCCACTTTTTCGCTTACAAGATCCTTTTATCTAAGCTCCTTAATTGATCTAAAATTATGTGTCCAGTTGTGTAATTTCAAAATACACCTTAGTTGAATATTTTACAAAACAATTTTGAAAGCTGATGTAAAAGAAAACAATTTGTATAAATTTTGTATAAAGTTTCTATAATTTGTTCATATTGCGATGATACTCTGTCTTTTTAAATGATAGGAATAGAAATGTTTATTTCCCAAATATTTGCCGCATATCTGCTCTTTACTGTCAATACAGTTTTGATTTCTAAATCTTATTCTAAATCACTTTAAGTATTTAATCTTATTATTCTTTCAAGATTTCTTAAGCATCAGTGACACACTTGATGTATTTCAAGAATGCTCATTAATTTATTTTAATAGCACCTTGACATAGAATGGTTTTTAAGATGCACAAGATAATTAGTGTAGATTACCGGTAGACTAATGACAACTAAAGTAGAGTTCTTCACTGAAAGTTTTAAACATATATCAAACTATCTTTTCCAACAGATTCCTAGCATTAACCAGGGGTTCTCTGGGCTTTAAGATCCAGGCTAACTCTAAAATTCTATAAGGTTGCTGTTTATAATGTTTGGTAAAATGCAAAATATCTCAGACAGATTCCAATGAAGAGTTGTCACCCAAAAAGGAACAAGTTTGTTAACATCAACATCTTCTTGAAAAACTGAGATGCACCAAGAGGAGATTTTGACTGGAATTTTTCTGAGAGTAAAAGATTTATAATTATTTTCTTTGGCCATATATTAATAACCATTTTTGTTTAACAAAGCTGTGGTCTTTTTAAATCTAGTTACTGATGGCTATTGTCACGTTTTCAATGTTCTCAAAAAATTATTTTAATAATTCCAGAAAAGATCATTATTTTGCTAATTTTAAGAAGATACCAGTTTTGTGCTGTTTTTTGTACCATTTTAAAGTACATTTCAACAGAGCAAGGAGAAAAGCAAAACCACTTGTGGAAGCAAATGATCTTAAAACAGTGGCCCAGGTACAAATCTAGTGAAAGCAGAGTATGAACCTTTCCTATGACATTAAATTGAATTACCTCTTCAAACTGATTATTGAAATCAATATTGGAATTTATATTTATTAACAGCTTACTTTTTAATCAGTTTTTTAAAAAAAAATTAATTGGAGTGTGAAATTTGTTGTAGTGAAAACACTGAGGTTATACGGTTGAAGTATTCCAAGGTTAATATCTTCTAAAGGCCTAGCATCTTTGCTATTTAATTCCATTCAGACTAAAAAGGAAATTGGACCTGGCCCAAGCGTACCAACAATTGCCAGTTGATGAGGCCTTCACCACAGCCCAAACTATTGTGACCCACCGCGGGGCTTTCAAATGCCGCCGCTTGCAATTCGGGGTCAGCGTAGCTCCCGGCATATTTCAGGGGCTCATGGAGTGGGTGCTCCATGGCATCCCAGGTATCCTTTTTGACAATGTCCTGATTGCCGCATCGGACCAATCAGGACTCGTCAGGACCCTTAGGGCAGTACTATCTCATTTCCGAGATGCTGGCTTGCACTTGAAATGATCAAAGTGCCAGCTGGGTGTGCCATCTGTAGAGTTCCTAGGGTTTCTCGTGGATTCCAGAGGAATCCACCCACCCCTTCCAAAATTGAGGCCATTACCTCCACCCCCACTCCCTCCTCCAAGGCGGAGTTTCAGGCATTCCTGGGGCTCTTCAATTTCTATGCTTCCTTCATTTGAGGCATCTATTGCAGAGCCTCTCCACCGCTTCCTCGATGCCTCGACCCCTTGGGTTTGGACAGACCGCGAGGCACATGCACTCGTGGCTGTCAAAGTCCTTTTAACTTCTGCCTCCGTGCTCGTCCAATATGACGAGTACCTCCCGCTCATCCTTGCGTGTGATGCCTCCCCCTTCGGTGTCGGGGCTGTCCTGAGCCACACCTACCTCGATGGCTCTGAAACCCCGATCGCCTTTTACTCCCGCACCTTGTCCAAAGCTGAGCGCAATTACAGCCAGTTGGACAAGGAGGCCCTCGCGGCCGTTGCGGGGGTAAAACGCTTTCACCCCTACCTGTATGGTCGAACGTTCACTCTCCAAACCGACCACTTGGGCATCCTTTCTGGCAACCAGCCCACCCCCTATACTCTCTCCCCGCATGGGTCGCTGGTCCAAGTTCCTTACTTCCTACTCTTACTCCCTCCTTTATCGCCCAGGCAAACACATGGGCCATGCCGACACCCTTAGCCGCTGCCTGCTGCCCATCCCTGTCTCAGACCCGGCACCCACGATCTTGGTTGCTGCCTTGACAGATGACCTCGCGTGTTCCCTCTCGGCCTCGAACATCTCCCAGGCCTCCCGATCTGACCCCTTCCTCCAGAGGGTCCTGGACGCAGTTCGCCAGGGCTAGATGGAGGAGACTCGCTCGGCAGAGTTCCTCCCGTTCTTTTGCCACTGGGACAAACTGTCTGTCCTTCAGGACTGCTTGCTCTGGGGTTCCAGGGACATTATTCCTGCTGCCCTCTGCCACCTCCATGAGGGCCACCCAGGCATAGTGCGAATGAAGGGTCTCGGTCGCAGCTATGTCTGGGTGCCCTCCATGGACGCCGACATCGCTGCCTTGGTCCAGGGGGAAGGGGTGTTGCGTCCTCTCGACGAAGCCGGGAGGCGCAGCCAGAGCCAGCTGGCCAGCGGGAGAAATGCCGGCCACCGATTGGCTACCCGCCTGACAGCTGTCAAATATAAATAGGTGTCAGGCGGGCTTCTGTTCATTCGTGTTCTGAGTTTGTTGTTGCCTGTTCTTCATTAATAAAGCTGATTCGTTTACCTCAGCGCCTCGTCTTTAAAAAAAAAATTGATTTCCCCTTATTATAGTCTATGAATATTTTATTGAATAGAACTCAAATCCTTACTAATAATTTCAAATTAAAGCATGTCTCACACTTTTAAAAAATTCTTAATACCTTCAGATTTCAAATCTGAAGTAGATCTTAGTCAGTTTGCATACAGCTAATACTAAGAAATACACGTAAAATGTCCAATGTCTTATCTATTTTTACTGTTATTGCTTACTCTAGGCTTTAGAATGATTCAAGCTAGTATTTAGTGTTTAATTTAGTATTTTAATAACTTGAACTAAAGTCAATGATGTCATATTTTTGTGAAGTTTATATGATATTAATACTGGCATGGTGATTATTTTATAATTTTACAAAGGAACATACTTCCTCGCCATGAGGATGTTTTATGAGTCAACTTTTGGAAAAGATTAGATAAATATATAAAGGTGTTTTCCTTAGTTTGGATAAGTGTATGGTTTTGCTTAGTAAGTCATAAGAAACATCCATATGGAAGCTTAATCGTTTAGGCTTTATTTGCTGTTGATGTTTAATACCTGGCAACAGATTGTTCCTTTAAACCAGCTGCCAAGAACATGGAGAGAAAAACCTGTTTTTTTTCTTTTGTACAGCATTGGTAAGACAATTTTAAAACAAGTACAAAGAAGAAAAATAGATGTCATCGTCAATTTAGATCCTGATCTTAACAACTTTCAATTTTTCAATCTTCACTTCTTCATTACTAATTAATGATAAAGTATGTTACTTATACTTATGATAAACATTATATGATTAAAAGTTTTCACATGTTCTAGATTTTTTTGAATACCCCTAATTTTATGGTAGATTGCTTATGCATTTGTTATACTGAAATCCAACTCAAATTGCCAGCAACTAATGCATTGAATTGCCTTTGTACAATTTACTTGCTGGTTGGCTAAAAACCATAGTGTATACAATTTGTTTCTATCCTTTGGATGTGGGAACATTGGCTCATCTGAAGCAAAAGGCTGTTATCTAGAAAGGCTGAAAGAACCAGACAGATACATAGACAAGAATCTGGCAGACATAATACTAATATCTCACTCCCAGAGCAACAATTGCCATGGAGAATGACAGTCCTGACATCCATTTCAAGGAAGAAAAAAGTTATCCTTCAGGAGTAGCCCATTCCATAAAGATAAACAAAAGGTTTCAAACAATGGATCTATCTTTATGGATCTGTTCTGTCCCCCCTTCACGGTTCTTAACAAACGGCAAGATGAATAAACTTAAAAGGAACTTTCTTTATCAGCTCTCGGTTCAGACTGGCTTCGAGCCCAAAAATAACATAAATACAGTCTCGAACGAGATAACAGAATGAAAACAAAACAACTCTTACAAGCAATGCACTTTTCCAAGTGTAGCCTTGAATCAGGGTTACAGGAAACACCAAAGCACTTATCCAAGTGTATCAAGCAATGTTGTACGCACGAAGGAACGTTGACTCCTGCGACTAGGGCATGGCAGTATCCGTCCTTTTATCTCCAAACCTGCCTCTAACAAGCCCCAGCTGCATAATGAATCTTGTATCCCGAAAAGACTCATAGCAGACATCTGCTGAGTCACAACATGGATCAGGGATGCTTATGATTGAATGATAAGGATATTAAAGAACAAAAGAACATTAGAGACAAGTAAAATTAATTGTGATACATGCAGATATCTGTACTGATACTGACATATTAAATATTGGAATCTCAGAAATTGGGAAAGATACTTGAAACCGAAGGTCTACATTTTTCTGAGAAGAGACAAATTAATTCCTGGTGTAGAAGTTCTCAAAAAGGATAAATGTTATATTTACAACATCTCTATCTCTGTTTATTTCTATCTCTATATCTATATTTGAAACATTTATTAAAAGACAAGAAGAATGTATTTATTAATAATAACTTTCTGTATCAAAGAAACTTTTGCATATTTCAGAATCACTGGATCAATAATTGGTTGGGAAAAACAAAAATAAATTAAGGGACAGATGCAAGCAATGGAATTCTCCAAGGATTTGTTCTCAGACATATTTTTTTTTTAACATGATCACTTCTTACATATTTTAAATTTGATTTGTATTGAAAGATGAACATTGAAGTTGCCAGGTTTTTGGTGTGTGTGTGTGTGTGTGTGTGTGTGTGTGTGTAGTGATATGTATCGGTATTGGTCTGTCTGTCTATCTATCTATCTATCTATCTATCTATCTATCTATCTATCTATCTGTAAACACATATACACACAGAGAGAGATACAGATATCGATGATATTGATATCGATATACATGATAGAGATATAGAGATATACAAATATACAGAAATAGAGATACGAACTTTGAGAGAAAGGGGGACTTCAAATCTGTTTATCACTTTATCACTGTGGATATACAATGTTGGAAAGAGTAGTCCTTTGGTATAAGCCAGCAGATTTACTTCTCTGTTCTTCCATTATGGGTTACTATTTGCAAAAAAAAACCCATTTTAGTCTATATTCATCAACTGGAATATTTATATCTTAATTTTCTAAGTATATATTTAACTTGCTTGAAGCAGGTATTGTTGTTTGCTGGTCATTGTCATATAGCACCTGATGGCTGACTGTAAGAAGTCTGAATTAAAGATATTAGATCTCAACTAGGAAGCAAATATAGTTGGCACAATATCAACTTATTTATTTATGGCTGAAATATTTTTTTTAAATAGAATAGAATAAAATTTCAGCATACATGGAACATATGTTAACACATGCATACAGTTATTTTTGTGTTAATACTAAAACTCTTCAATGGTGTAATTTGATTCTCAATATACTCTGGGCATGTTATTGCTTCAGAGAAATGAGTTTTCTTTTGCTCAGCATCTGCCTCTAAAAAAATCTTCTGAGTAACAATAATAACACTCTTTTTCACTCCAGCCATGCAATAAACCCTGTATAAGGATTAACTCCATGTAAAAATCAGAAAGTTATGAGAGAAAAAATCATTTGCATTGATAGATCAAAGCATTACTGAGCAAAGAACAATAATAAAACCATGAGTAGTTTCACAAAAATGTAATTTAAACATCTAAAATTTACAGGGAAGACATTCCAGGTGATTTACTAAGTATTAATTTGTAGGTCTTTATGCATATTATGACACTGGTAATGTAATCCATCAAACTTAAATATTGGCAAAAGGATGTCCTTTTGTTGCAGACACAGTGAGCATTTACTGTCTTGTCACTGGAGACCCTTTATAGCTGAATCTTTTTAACAAATCTTAACTATTTGTAATCTAATCAGCATAGTGTCTGCTCCAATTTCCTTTTATTTTATCCTGAAAAAGCAATTGACTGAGCTTGGTAAACAACATAAGCCTGGGCATGCAACATCAATTTTTATTTTGGTTCTAAACTTGAAAGCTGTAAGACCAAGCTATGTAAGAAATGCTTCATGAACCTTTCTAGTCCTAAAAATTAAAATTCACACACACCCTTCAAAGGAAGCCAAAGTTCATTCAGAAAACTGCAGTTCTGTTAAGGCACATTAAGGGCTGGTAATATTCCTTTGTACCATTTGGCTAGTAGCAACAACAATCCAATCTTTCAATACGGCAATGCTCTCAAAATAGTCAATTGGGTCTCCCAAAGAAATATAACCCTTAGAATTTACCAGTGTATCCTTAATAACTGAGAAGAGTTGGTATATATATCATCCAGTAGCCTTTGAGAGTGTGGTAGGTGGTATATAAATTTAATGAACGAATAAATGAAAGAAAAATAAACATTCAGTAAGATTTTAGCATGTAATGACATCACTATATAATATTAAGCTAATTTCGAATGAGGAAACTTCTAAATTTATTGATAGGCATGTCTCTACATGCCAAACGTCAAAAAGAAAATATTGATTGGGAAACAAAATTGGCACAAAGACAGCTGCCAACAGGGCCCAATAAATAGATATCAAAGATTTCTACTTTGAACTTGCTCATAACACATTCAGTCCAGCTTTAATTATGTGTACATAAAAACTATTTTTCAAATATTGCTGAGACTACTTAGTGCAATAAAATATATCCTTTCACTTGACCTCTGATTTACATTTTGTGGGGCCCAAATAAGCTTCTATTATATTTCACCAAAACCTGACCAAGAAGGACATTATTGGAGACAGATATTAACTCATGAGAATCCTGAAGTTTGTTTTGGATCAAATTTATTTATAGATGTTTCAAAATCTGTAGGGAGCATAAAATTGACAAGTTGGTAAACAATTCAGAATATGAACTCTGGAACTTCCTATAGTCTATCTTATCATGAAATTAAGCTGTGCACTGAACTCAAAACAAAGTTTGAGTTTCAAACAGATTACAGTAAATTGAGATATGTAACAGAAAGCATGGTTCTCACCTGGCTCCTTTTCATTCAAATCCCTCTGTAAAGATACTAGAAGGATGTAGCTATTGTACCAGGAAGGAAACATTTTTAGTTGCTTTTGAAAAAATCACATAGTTGGAACAAAGATTAGGTTAGTTGTACATGTTTCCTGAATTCAGTGAACTTTGTAGATCAAATACATCAAACATATGAATCAGAACCATCCCTTCATACTCACATTTCAGTAGATTGGGGGTAGGGAGACATGCAGTTTGATTGAGATCACTCTGCAACATTGCATCCTTTACAATTCTACTTGAATCCAGGTAAAGACATCATCAAACTGCATCAGTTTTTGCTTGGTCATTGTATCATTGTCAGCCAATATAAATGCCATCCACCAATGGCAAATTAACACTTTCAGAAAGTCCGGAATTATATTTTAGTGGCATTTTACACGTTTTATAGACATATTCCCAAAAGAATTTAAAACATGTGACATATTTTTAATTATGCTATGTTGATACAAATATTTAAAGCACATTATCAGGCAAGTTTTAAGCAAGGAATCAGAAGGGTTTACAAATGCCAAAGGTTTAACAAAATAATTTCCTTCAAACTGGAAGCTCATACAGTAATTTAAATGAGAATACTAAAACAATTTAGTATTGTTTAGTATTACTAAACAATTACTTAATCCTGGTTCATTTTAACTTTTCCATAATTTATGATACAAACTATTAAATATTTAAAATACAATAGCAAAGACTAATAATACCAATTAGAGAATATTTTTATCATGAGAAAAAAAGAATGTAAAAAATTAAAAAGGGACATATGTAAATAGGCAAGGGATGCAGAAATGGTGTCAGGATTAATAGTCAGAAGGGGCTGAGTGATGGAGAATGATAAGACAAAAAAGCTTTCTTTACATATATTCAGATTAAAAGAGAGAAAATGAATCAATATTCCATCTGCTCAAAAAAGATGGCCAGAAGCAAATAGATAACAATGAAAATATAGGTCTTCTCCTATTTTGAGTTTTCCCCAACAAAAGAGTGCATATTCCCATCTCATTTGCTACTCATTTGGGTGAACCTTTCTTGAAAAATCTTGGAGAAGTGGCAAGGTACCAGAAGACTGAATTCCATCATGTTTTAATGTCAGAAAGCAAAAGGAAGAAGCAGCCAGGGAACCACAGATCAGTCAGTGCATGATACAAATGCCTGAGAAAATTCTAGAGTAAATTGGTGAAGTAATTAATCTTTTCATTTTCTGCTAATGCTGTTTAACACCCCAGTTCCCTGGACACAGGGATTTGAATTATTATACAAAGCAGTGAGCTGGGCTTTAGTATTTAGTTAATGCCAAGAAAACCTTAGCTATTTTTTTTAAAGAGCAACATTTTACAGGATTGTCTGTACAAGAAAGCAAATCTTCAGCCAAGAATTGAGCTTATTTAGCAAGGTTTAATCTTGCTAAATGCTACTACTATATGAATCAGGCAAAACCTAGTATGTAAAATGCAGATGCAATTACAATGAAATAATAGAAGAAAAATAATCTGAAGAATGAGGTCAAACCTCATGTTTTAGAATAGTTAAATGTTTAAAGAACTGCATGGTGCATTATAAATAATACAAATGGATCTTCCATCATTCTTATCCAAAAGATAAAATCCTGATTATAATGGTGCTTCTACATCCATTTTATTGAAATACAGAATAACTCTGTTCACTGTCAATACCAGATTTTCAGATTGGTAAAGAGGGACACCTTTGACTGGGGGGGGGGGGGGGGTTGATTAAAAATTTTATACGGAGCAACAAAAATTTTCATACAACGCAAAAATAGTATTGTAATATTTTTTTTATTTCAACATAACTACAATTTACAAATATAAATTGTAACTGTTGCCAAACATCAAAATTTTGATCACGTGACCATGAAGATGCTGCAACGGTTGCTAAGTGTCAAAATGCTCGCTAAGTGTGAAAAATGGTCATCAGTCACTTTTTTCAATGCCATTATAACTTTGGTCACTATACCACCTTTCTTGCCACAGTTCTTAAGTGAATAAATGCAGCTGATAAGTTAGTAACATAAGTGAATCTGGTTTCCCCATTTGACTTTGTCAAAAGATGATTATATGACCCCAGGACACTGAAACCATCATAAATACGAATCTGTTGCCAAACATCAAAATTTTGATCGCGTGACCATGAGAATGCTGCAACGGTCGCTAAGTGTGAAAATGGTCGCTAAGTGTGAAAAATGGTCATCAGTCACTTTTTTCAATGCCATTGTAACTTTGGTCACTATACCACCTTTCTTGCCACAGTTCTTAAGTGAATCTTAAGTGAAGATGTTATATCTTAAGTGAATCTTAAGTCTTAAGTGAAGATGTTATACAGTAGAACCTCTGGTCACGAACGCTTCTGACCAAAATATTCACATTCTCCCCGCTGCTGATTTCCCCTTCTGCACCATTTTTTTTGTAAGCACCAAATTTCCAAAATTAGGTTTGATTCATGACCAAATCAGTTTGCGACCAATGTTATGGAATGAATTATCGTTGTGACCAGAGGTTCTACTGTATTCATGCCTTTACATACTCTATATCACCTCAAAATGTTGCACAGCCTTCATAAGTTTCTAATACAGATAAAATTAAATACAACATCAAAACCATAAAAAAGTAAAATTAACCTGGCTGGAAAATCCTATGCCTGTCTTGCTATTATTACTGACACACTTGCTGCAGTATTTGATGGCTAAAAGAAAAAAATATTGTTAAAGTGTGTATTATTTTCACTCCCATGTCTTGTCTGCTGCGTTGAAATCCCTCTCATATTATTCTCCTATGTTCAATAAATCCTAAGAGACAGCATACTATACATGAAATTCCTGTAACTGTATATTTAGTAAATTGTGGAGCTGAGTTTATCCAATTAACTCAGTTTTTGGACTTGAGTAATCACATACAATAAAGGAAATAAAACTATTTAGAATGAAGTGTAGTTGGCTATTTGTGATTAAGGGTGTCATGCAGAAACAATTATAGTTTTGATCAGGAAAATACCCTTAAAAAACCCTTTTGTTCTTTCAGGTTTTTTTTAATGATTTTTCCATGGCACATCACATATTGTTTTGAATAAAAAAACAGCAGCTGTACATTTTTAAAAACCTACATTATTTTAAAATGCATTAAAAAATAAAAGAAAAAAACCCAGCACACTTACCAGCAGACAGAAACTCAATATTTTTCAAAGAAACTTTCCCACCATCTTGGAGTCCTCCAACCTCCGTGCCCCTCCCCTCCGGAAAATCCAGGAAGTAACACTGGCGACCCCTCTAGCCATTTCCTGCAGCTCTATGGTTCATTTTTTTCTTATAAAATAAGGTAAAAAAGCGGTGCGGTGGGGGGGGAGGTCCGTTTTGTTGCTTTAACGTTTTAATATCTTCAATGAAAGTACTGAGACAGAGAGAGGGATTAGACAGGGTGTCTTTTGTCTTGCCCCGGTTAGGATTTCTTAAGCAAATCCACTGGGTTTTCAACATGAAGCCAGAAAAAAATCGGGACTTTTTTAAAAGGCAGAGGGACGCGGGAAAAATTGTTATAAATCGTGACTGTCCCGCTGAAATTGGGTCATCTGGTCACCCTATCAATACTACAAATTGTGGGACAAGAAATGACCATTTCTACAAATGTTCATTCATTTTTCCAGCACATCAGAAATAACCAATATAAACAATCTCTAATCAAGTTAGATGTAATTTTCATGTAAGTTCCCAGTCTTATTGTGGACAATAATGATGAATATAATATAAACCAGACATGTTTCAAAATATTTTTATTTTATAAATATCTTTGTTCAAAATTGCTGGAAAGTTACTTTATGATAAATTGTCTCCCAATAAAGGTAGTTTTCTTCCCTTCCACAGGCAGAACTGTCATTTGAAAGCATAATAATGAACCAATTTCTATGGAAATAGTCTTGTTATTATTTAATCAGGCTTCTACCTAAGTGATTCATGAACTTCTTGTTGAAATTCAATATCCAGTTCATGAATTTCTGAGGGAGTCTGAAGAAGAAAAAGAAAACCACCAAGTCACCAAGTTCTAGTAAATTATTTGTCTCAATGATTAATGCTAGACAATTTACTTCAAGACAGGTAGAAACTTTTCTGTAAGGTCACAATATGACACCACTTACTTATCAGTGCTGTTATAAATTCCAGCAGATTTGCCCCCAGATAATATAACAAGTTGTAGACTGCACAATGCATTGTAAGATCACATGGTTGTACTAGAAAGAGGAAGATATCAAGCCAGTTTTAAATACATTTCAGTTCTACTAAGTTCAACTTCAGGGAACTAAGCATGTTCTTAACCTAATCTAGACAGTACTGTATGTGTATAAGGCGCTGTATAAGTTAATAAATCAGTTTTGCTTAGAAAGCATTGAGTGTTATCAAGGGTGTAAGTGGATTTTAAAATAACTTTACAAAGGACCTGAGACAAATTCAGTAATTGCAGAATGGGGGTACTGTCTGTCTTCTGGTCAGATAAGCAAAGGAGAGAACATAAATAGTGAGATTTCAAGACAATTGGTCCCAAAGGCTTTTTTCTTCTTCCCTTTCCAGATGTTAGATTTCTAGAAATAAATCTATACTTTTTATCTATATGGTAAAAAAGCACTATATATTTCTGAAATCCAAAAATGATGTTGAAAATATTGCCCACAACTCTAATTATTAGGAGCATTGCATTAAACATTTCCAACTATTTTCCAAACCATGCTTGTTTGTTTGTTGTTATTAAGAGTGGGGACAGCACATTATATATTAGAGCTAAACTAGTTATGGAAACTTGAGAGTCCTCTCAAAGCTTTCTCGTTTAGGTAAGCCTTCACTGGTAAGTACTAAGCTGAACGATGTTGCCCATTGGAAAGCAAGCATCTTAAACTCTCTACTCATCCGTGCCTAAAGCTCCCAAAGAAAGCAAAGAAAGATTTTGCAAATCATTTACTGCAGTTTCCCTAATATATATTACACTTGGGAGAGGGGAATAATAAAGTCAGTGACAGGTACAACTGTTTTGGTTGGCAGTTTTCAGAGGACAGAAATCATGGTTAAAAATGAACTGTTGTTTCTTTAAAGAGTGTTTACCTTCTTATGGGTAGCCATTTGCCATATTGAGACATGCACTACCTGCCAGGCTGAAATGTGTTAGACCAGTGATTTTCACATACTTGGCAACTTTAATATATGTGGACTGCCAGAATTCTCCAGCCTTGAGGATGGGTATTTTTTAAGTTTTGACGGAGGGACGACGCGAAGCCAGGTTTTAACCAACAGAACTGTTTATTCAGGTTGACGGCGATTCAAGGAACGAAAACTCGCGCCAAGGTATTTATATTCTTTTTTAACCAATCACTGGCCGGGGACGAGACAGCAACCGCTGACGTCAGTCCCTCGGCCAATCAACAGTAACATCACGTCGGCAACACCCTCTGGAGCTCTCAGCCAATCAGAGAGCCAGAGGGTGTTACTGACAGCAAGAATAATTAACTAATATTTAACACCCCTTTCCCCCAGTTCTGCGCATGCCCGCAATGGAGCATGCGTAGTCCTTAAGGTATGCTGGGCGGCGCCGGACCCGCCCAGATTTTCTCAGTTCAGGGGAAGTCGTCGGCGGAGGAGGACCTCCTCGTGGTAGCTCCTCCCCGAAGGGAGTGTAGCTCCGAGGCACGCCCTTTCGGGAAGGCCCAGAAGGCGGGCTCAACTGCAACGGTAGGTTTAGCCGTGGGGGCACGTCACTAGTCGTAGGGGGAATCCTCTGGGCAACGTCCTCGGATTGAGCTGTTGGGCTGGCGTCCCTTTGGGTGGCGCTTGGGTAAGCAGGGCCTGGTGTGGCGAAGGCCTTTGTTTGCGGACTGCCGGTTTGAGAACGCTGTTGTTGAAGCAGGAGGGGGCCTGGCGTGGCAAAGGCCCATGGATGTGGTCTCTCGGATTGAGGGCTTTGTGCTTGGTGTAGGTTGAGGCCTGGAGCGGCGAAGGCTTCACATTGCAACCCCGGTGCTGCGGTGTTGTCGCTCAGGGGTTCGCGGCCACCGGCCTGCGACGGGAGACGCCTCCTCAATTGATCCAGGTGGCGTCTCCATTGGGATCCATCAGCCAATTGGACCCTGAAAGAACAGGGGCCGGTCAGGGCAACGATAGCACCAGGCACCCATTTTGGTTCCCCCATAAAAGACCGGGCCCACACTGGATCCCCTAGCTTAAAGGACCGGGGAGGGAGGACCCCCAGATTGCTCGGCTGATCCCCTGAATAGAGCGGATGAAGCCTATCCAGGGGAGTCCGCAGGCGCCTGCCCATCAAGAGCTCCGCGGGGCTTTTGTTGGTAGTTGGGCAGGGGGTGGAATGTTGGCTTAGCAGATAAGCCGCCACCCTTGCCTGCCAGTCGCCCCGGTCCATGCGGCTCAGTGCCTCCTTAGCTGAGCGGACCGCCCGTTCTGCCCGGCCATTGCTGGCCGGGTGGTACGGGGCTATGGGCGCATGCCGGATCCCTTGCTCGGCCAAGAACTCCTGGAAAGCGGTGGATGTGAACTGGGGCCCGTTGTCCGATACCACCACGTCCGGCAACCCATGGGTTGCGAACATTTTCCGCAGGGCCCGGACCGTACTCTCGGCTGTGGTAGAGCCCATGAGGACTAGCTCCACCCACCGAGAGTAGGCATCCACCACTACCAGGAAGTTCTGGCCGTGGAAGGGACCGGCGAAATCGATGTGGAGGCGAGACCATGGGCCTCTCGGAGCCTCCCACTCACGAGCAGGCCCGGCTGGGGGGTTGGGCCTGGATAATTGACAGGTCGTGCAGCGGCCTACATGGGCCGCTATCTCTGTGTCCAGCAAGGGCCACCAGACATAGCTACGGGCCAATGCCTTCATTCGTGCTATGCCCGGGTGGTCCTTGTGGAGCAGATCCAGAACTAGTGGCCGGAGTGCGGTGGGGATCAGCACCCGATCCCCCCAGATGAGACATCCCCCGTGGAGGGAGATCTCCGCCTGGCGATTTTTAAAGGGCTGGAAGCCCTCTGCCACTTTGTCTGTTGGCCATCCTCTTAGAACCCAGGAAGAGACCTGGGACAAGATTGGATCGGCCTTTGTGTGGGCCGCTACGTCCGCGGCAGAGAGTGGGAACCCGGAGGCGGCAATGGAGAGGACTGAGAGGGAGGGAACGGGGGCGGTGTCCGTCTCCGGGAGTGGGCAACGGCTGAGGGCATCTGCATGCCCTAGCTGTTTGCCCGGACGGTACAGCAACGTATAAGAATACGCTGCGAGGAACTCCATCCAGCGAGTTATGCGGGGGGATAGAATGGAGGGGGTCGGCTTGTCCCCCGCCAGAAGCCCAAGGAGTGGCTTATGGTCGGTGACAAGGGTAAAGTGCCGACCGTAGAGGTAGTCGTGGAACCTCTTAATCCCGGACACTGCAGCCAGAGCCTCCTTGTCGATCTGACTGTAGTTGCGCTCCGCCGAGGAGAGTGTCCGGGAATAAAAGGCCACAGGGGCTTCTGAGCCATTAGGGAGGATATGGCTCAGGACAGCCCCAACTCCGAATGGGGAGGCGTCACACGCCAACGTCAGAGGCATCCCATCATGATATTGAATGAGGACTGCCGATGACGTCAGTGTCTCTTTGACAGCCGCGAACGCATGCGCTTCGCGGCTTCCCCAGCGCCAGGCCGCGGATCGATCGAGCAACCGATGCAGCGGCTCGGCTAGTGACGCCTTGTGAGGAATAAAGGGGGCGTAAAAATTAAGCAGCCCTAGGAACGCCTGTAGCTCCGCCCTGGAGGTGGGAGCAGGGGCGTTCTTAATGGCGGCAATTTTGGATGGAGTAGGGTGAATGCCTTGGGCATCTATTAAGAAGCCCAAGAATTCTACCCTAGGGACAGCAAATGAGCATTTGCTGCTTTTTAATTTTAATCCCGCGCCCCTGAAACGACAGAGGACCTTCCTTAATACTTCGATGAGTTCTGAGCGGCTCGTTGCAGCGATCAGAACGTCATCGAAATATGGAACTACCCCCGGAAGTCCATGGAGCAGGCGCTCCATGAGACTTTGGAAGATCCCCGGGGCCACGGATACGCCGAATTGTAGGCGGCGACAACGAAAAGCCCCACGATGGGTGACGATGGTCTGGGCAGCCGCCGCATCGTCATCCACCGGGAGCTGTTGATAGGCTTGCGCCATATCCAGTTTGGCGAATATGCAACCCTGCCCCAGGGAATGGAGCAGGTGTTGCACAACAGGGACTGGATAGGGGTTTGCCTGAAGGGCCAAGTTGATCGTCGACTTGTAGTCGGCGCAGATTCTCACCGAGCCATCCGGCTTGACCGGAAGAACTATGGGTGTCTCCCATGGAGCATGATCGACTGGCTCGATGACACCCTGCGCCAATAATTTGTCAAGTTCGGCGTCAACCTTGGCCCTTAAGGCAAAAGGCACCCTGCGGGCTTTCAGCCTAATGGGAGCAATCTGAGGATCTAAGCTAAGGGAGATGGGGGTTCCCTTATAACACCCAAGTTGTCCATCAAACACATCAGAGAACTCCTGTAGGACGTCCTCAATTGTTGAACTTTTTACTTGGTGTACCCCCCCAATGGACAATCCCAGTGCCTTAAACCAGTCAAGGCCAAGAAGAGCCGGCAAATCATTTTTTACAATGATGATTGGCAGCTCTCCCTCAAACTTGCCATACCTAACAGGAATAGGAAAGGATCCCAGAACAGGGATCAACTTTCCTTGGTAGTCCCTTAAGAGTACCCGGGATGGGGCTAACTTATTTTGGGAAACTGTAGGGCAGAGATGGGAGAACATGTCCCATGACAATAACGATCGGGAGGAGCCAGAGTCCACCTCCATCTGGCAAGGCTGACCTGCCAGGTGGACATTGGCCGTGATTTTGCGGTTGCCTGAGGAGGCCTGATTGATGGAAGTCTCCACTTCCTGCGGTTCGGAAACAGTGTGGCAGTCATCTCCTCTGCGAGCTGGTTTCGGTGGCTGCTGGCGGCGCTGCTGCGGCTTGGTTCTCTCATTAGCTTGGAAGAAGGCAGGGGCCGGCAAGGAGGCTCGGCACACTTGGGCGAGGTGCCCCTGCCTCTGACAGCGGCGGCAGATTGCGTTTTTGAATTGGCAGGTTTGGCGGTCGTGGCGGCCTCCGCAGCTAAGGCAAGGCACCCTGGAGTTTTGCGGTGCGGCTGTGGGTAGAGCAGGTGGCTTTCGCCGTGGTTGGGCACGGACTTGGTCGATGTTGTCTTGCTCCCGGACCTCACAAGGTGTAAAATCATCATAGTCAATGTCATGCACTTGTGAGGCCGGTGCTGGGTGAGTTGACAGCTGTAGTCGCTCCAAATCTGCTGTTGATTGCTCAGAGAGCTCAGCTGCTCGGGCGATCTCGACTGCCTGGAGTAATGTGATGTCGTGATGACGGAACATGCGGCTTCTTAAATGTACATCCCGCACTCCGCACACGAACTGTTCGACTAGATTTTCTTCGAGGTTTGAAAAGTCACACTGAGCCGCCACAGTGCGCAGGGCCTCTAAAAATTGACTGATCGTCTCCCCCGGCTTCTGTACTCGTCTCCTGAATGCGAAGCTGCGGGCAATTTTGGACGGCGTTGGGGCATAGTGCCCCTTCAATTTCGCCATCAAGTTGTCCCAGCCTAATTTGTATGCGGGTCTGGGAGCAGCCATAGCTCTGGCTGAGGCAAACATCGAGGGTTCGCAGCATGATAAGAAGAAGCTGCACTTCTCCTCATCTGTTTGAGCCTGATTTTTGGTAGCGATTAAATAAGTTTCAAACCGCTCCATGAACCCTTCCCAGGATTCGCCGGCGGAGCCGAAAGGAGCGAAAGGCGGCAATGTATTCATTTTAATTAAGAGTTCAGTAGGCTGACTTGTGAGGAGCGGAGTGACGGAGGTCGTGACAGGAAAATTTTTCCTCAGCGTTCGGTGCCGGCGCGGATAGCGACTTACAGCAGCTAGCTGAAATAACCTCTCTGTCTTCTAACCTAGGCTTGCGTGGAATCGCCGGATCCCACCCTCGTCGCCAGTTTTAAGTTTTGACGGAGGGACGACGCGAAGCCAGGTTTTAACCAACAGAACTGTTTATTCAGGTTGACGGCGATTCAAGGAACGAAAACTCGCGCCAAGGTATTTATATTCTTTTTTAACCAATCACTGGCCGGGGACGAGACAGCAACCGCTGACGTCAGTCCCTCGGCCAATCAACAGTAACATCACGTCGGCAACACCCTCTGGAGCTCTCAGCCAATCAGAGAGCCAGAGGGTGTTACTGACAGCAAGAATAATTAACTAATATTTAACAGTATTGAAGAATGTGCCTTTGAAGTCCACAGATCCTAAAACGGTCCCATTTGAAAAACACTGCACTAGACAACCCTTTTGTGTTAACTTCCAGGAGAAGAGATCTGGTTGTCTCTATGCATTTTCATCTTTTGGTCCTAAGCCATCACTTCTTCAGTAAAAGGAAAGAAGAAAACTTTAAACAGATTTTTAACTAACAGATATGGCAATAAAAATATATTTTATACATTGAAACCTTCTGTATTTTAGTTTCTCATTTTTCTTGTCTTTCTATTTGTTATTTTAAATCTAGAACACAGTTAATATTACAATAGGCCTAAAGGGAATCTTACTGTTGCTATACTATGACAAAGCAGCCCATTTATATTGCTTATAAAATGTTATAAATGCTTACAATGTTTGGTTTATATCAAGTTATTATAATTGTATTATCATAAATTTGCTTTTTCTCCACAAATTTTCCCTTAACATTCAACTAATCCCTGAGCATTTTATCATTTTGCTAATATTTATTTATAACATATTCAAGGGTGCTTCCTCTCTTGCAGCATATATATTTTAAGCTCCATATGAAGCCCATACCTCTCTCTGTCTATATAAGCATTTTTTTTTGTTCATTTTGTTGGTCTTCATCAATTACTTACTTTCAATAAAATACACAAGACTTTATAGCTTGCTATAATGGTTCACCTGTTTTAAACTGTGAACTATTTGTTCAGATCTGTATATTTATGCTCAAATAATATGTATTTATACTTCACTTAACAAGGCAGAACACTGGTGCTGGGTACATTTCCCAGTGAAAGTGCCACTTCCAGTAAAAATGCCATTTTTTAATCCCACTTACAGATAATTTAGAGTCTTTCAAAAATCACAAAAGACAGGAGAAGATATATTTTGCAGGGAGCAAAATTTTTCAAAATATTGTATGCTTTCCTTCATTCCCATTTGCTACAATAACAATGTTATTGTAAAAAGGAACAAAAAAACCCCCAAAATGATTGGAAAAAGTGTATTCAATTCATAGAATATATATTTGTGTGCTGTCTGTAGTCCTGTTTCAAATACAGCTGCATGCCAGCCTGTTCTCAGCTTCACTTGCAGGGATAGTTCCAAATGTTTAAAATTTAATATACTCCAATAAATATCCAATTTTCTGATGTAGAATCCATTGGGATATCTGCATAAATTCAGAATGTAAAGTTTATAACCCTTACCATTATTACAAAATACCAACAGCACTGCAGATTTCCTTTGGATAACACATCAAGAGATTGAAAAGATAAAAAATTTAACTCTGTCCCTTCAGTAAATACTTCAGTTAGCCTAAACATTATTCACATAAACTTTAAATGGGAAGATATCTCATATTGCCGTGTTTCCCCGAATATAAGACAGGATTTTATTTTTTTTAACCCCCGAAATAAGAATTTGGCCTTATTTTTGGGAAGGTCTTATTATGTTTGAGGTGCGGGAGGTGGTGAGGGTGGTCACTTCATGGCTGCTGCTGTGTTGCAATATTTTGGAGGAGAGCTTATTATCCGAGGAGGTCTTATTTTCAGGGAAACAGGTTAGGATATTCTACTTACTCATTCAGTCCCATTTTCTGTACTATGAGTAGAAGGCCTTACCAGTATCTAACTTCATCTTGAAAACTCTGGACTTTTTTCATGGGTTTCTCTTGAGTTCAGAACAACTTGGATTAATAAATTAATAGTATTTGGTGCGGTGACATTCATCTGTTCACCAAAGTGAGAGTTTTATGTTTTTTATAGGGGAATTGCAAAGATAACAGGACTTTCTCCCTTTATTTAAAAGACAGCTTTTAAATAGCCAAAAAGATTACATTTTGTAGCAGTAGTTCAGTGATTTGAGTGAGGTGGAAGTTGCTTTAAGACCTTCTGTTTCAGTTGACAATTGTATCTCAGCCCTATTCTCCTGTGATGAATATCTAAAACAATTTTGTATAGATGTTGAATGAGATAAGACTGAAAGACACTCATCATTGCAAGGGAGTTGTTTCATCTTGACTATTTTTATGGTGAATCTGTTGATTTACAGACTGAAGATATATGACTTTTATTTTGCTGATTCCTATTTCTTAAAGCAGAACTACAAAAAGAGTCATCCAGAGGCTGCATCAAAATCCTTTTTGAAACTGTTCAGAATCAGAGTAGGGGACTCAAAGCTATTGGTCCCTTTCTATGCTTTTAAGCAGAAAATAAGATGTCCCAAAACACTCTTATGTTCCTTGAAGTTAATGGGAATGGGAGGTGGAAGCAATTATGTGGACTAAACCTATTTTTAAGTCTAAAATGAAAAGCCTGGCACAAACTTGGATTTTCTAACCTTATACCAAATTAGAGTCAGAATAAATGCCTTATCTCTTGTGGGATGAAATCACAACTTCCTGGCACAAAAGTCATATCTTCCCTTTTAAATGATAGCTGCAAATAAAAGTATAAAACAGTTTGTATAAAATGATGTTTGTGGTACAGAGACAGGTCCATTTGAAGTTCTTTGGTGTCTTAAAATGTTTATGGAATGGGAGATGACTACTGGCTTTTCCACCATCTGGTTGACATTCCAAAGCTTATTAATGCAGCAGATCTGTACTTCTAGCCATCTGTTACCCCCACGCCTATTTCTGCTTCTCAAGTAACATCAGAACTTCAAGAGGCAGTCTTGTCCTCATCCATCTTGATTCCAGTGTTTTTGTTATGAGATAAAGGTGAATAGGACCCTCTTTTCCTTCAATATCTATTTCATAACAATAAATGGGCTTGCAAAAGCATTATGGAAATTTATGTTTTAAAAGGCACCAGTTAAACATTTTAAAGAAAAATACTATGATAAATATTTTAAAAGTTCTTCTCCACTTTTTAAAGTCCAATTATTTCTTAGGGTCTAACATTTTCTTTCTTTCTTCAGTTTTTTTTCCCTATGTTCGCATTTTATAACAGATAATTAGCTGCTGATTTTAAAATGCTCTTAAGATTTTTACTGGTAAATGAAAATAAAAATTCAAGAATTCAACTGACTAAAATTCACGTACATAGTCAGCTACAATAAGCAGGAATAATATTATAGTATTCCACCTGAGACTAGTTGAATCACTATGCATCACTAAGCAATTGTCTCCTACTAGTTTCTACCCCATTAATACCACATTAAAGATCCACTGCTTAGTTCACTTACTTCATCCTTCCTCTTAGATGAATTTTACAGTTCATTGCTTTTTAAATGCTGCCAATAAATGGTTTCTTTTACTGACCAATTGCTATGATTCAGTTCATCTTAGTGCTGGGGACTCTACTTCTGGTCTTGTGTTGTCTTATGCTTCATTTTTGTGGAGGTTCCATTTTATCCTTATTCTGTGCAGTTGCACAATGTACAGGCTTTTACAATTGATGAGAATTGCAATGTCAGAAACATACATCAGTAATGTGTATGAAAAGATATAAAAGTAATATTAAATTGATGTCACTGGAATATTGAATGGGATAGCACACTTTTTGTAATTTGTGATAAAAATGATTTCTAAAATGATATGAATTAGAGAAAGCATACAATATCATCAAGAGAGTAAAAGAATGAAATGGAAATGGGCTGGTCACATAGCAAGAAGAACTGATGGCGGGTGGACCAAGGCAGTCATAGAATGGATCCCACTTGATAAAAAGTATTCATGAAAGAGATCCAAAACAAGATGGATTGATGACATCAGCAAGTATTGTATGCTCAACTGGCAAAAGAAAGCTCATTAGTTGGAAACATGTGCAAGAGGCCTTCATCCTGCAGTGTATAGACAATGGCTGAGATGATGATGATGATGATGATGAAATGATAGATAGATAGATAGATAGATGATAGAGTAGAGTAGAATAGAATAGAGAAATGATAATGATGTTGATATATATAGACATGTGGCATTATCAATTAATACATACATATACACTACAATACATACTCATCATGTTATTCTTTTTCTGTATAGGCCACATTATGCATTACACAGAAATAGATTAAGACATGGTAAGTCAAACAAATCCAAAATATGGGATAAAAGAAAAATACTCACCTAAATCTCCTTCATTTTGACAGTATTCACTCTACTTCTGCATCAATTTCTGTCCTCAAAAAGTATCACGATATATTGAGTCATACTTTATCTATTACACTAAATCACTATGCTGAAAAAAATATTTTAGGGAGCTAGGCCAAAGGAACACGAAACAACTTGACATGTTGTACAAGACCAATCTAAATCCACATGAACAAAGCAGGATCTTTTTTGTGGGAGATGAGAGATACAGGATTTTAAGAGGTGGGAAGATTTGGCTGAACATTATGCACTAATAGGATGTGTTAGGAAAACAAAATATAAGTTGGACTGTAGTGTTTAGCACTCAGGAAATGAAAAGAAAGCTTTGCCAAAAATAGATAATTATTTATCAATAATTCTACATTCTCTTTCTCTTTCTCTCTTTCTCTCTCTCTCTCTCTCTCTCTCTCTCTCTCTCCCTCCCTCCCTCCCTCCCTCCCTCCCTCCCCTGGGTCCCCCCCCTCTCTCTTTCCTTACATCCATCCACTCATCCAAATTATGATTTGAAGAGCTCATCTATGTTCTGGAAAGGTTGTTTTGCTGAATGAATAACATGCATTGCTTTTAAAAAATCTAGACTGTTTCCATAAAGGTAAGCAACCAACCCAAGATTTTATTTACTGTAAGCTTGAAACATCAAATGGCTGATACGATTATATGTTGTCACGGAGGGCAGGGGGGGAGTTATTGTGGTTTTTATTTTTATTTTTTTATGTTGTGTTTGTATTCTTTGTAAGCCGCCTAGATACATTGTGAGTGGATCAGCAGCCATATCAAGTTTCTAATAAATAACTAAATAAAATATAAATTTTAAATATAAATATAATATTACTAAATAAATAAAGACTTATGTTGTGTATTAGCCCTTGATACCTGTATCTGTAACTTTCTTTGCTTTCCAGCTTGTAATAAAATGGCCAGCTAATATTAGAACATCTGTCACATGTGCATATTGTTACTTTAGCAGTTGGTTCCTTTTCAGAGTTTGCTGCTGCAGACACAGTTGTGCATTGACTGGAACATACCAAAAGCTCCAGGGGATTGCCAGATGAGAACCTGTTATATTTAGAAATGTGCAACTTCCAAATCAGGATGCATAATGGAAGCTATCTCCCTCCCTCCCTCCCTCTCTCTCTCTCTCTCTCTCAGCTTAAATAATCATCAAACTCAAATCTTCCTGTGCAGCCCTTTGATCACAACACAAAAGGACAAATATAAGGAAACATGATCTTATAAAGCAATTTAAGCCCTGTTTTTAGTAAAGAATCAACAATGTGCATTAATTTCTTCCTTATATTTTCTCTGCAGATTATTCTGACAGTAATAGTGAGCAGCAATTTTTAAATTAAGAGTGAGATTCTCACTTATTCAGCAAGACAATTCTACCTTACACATTATTTTAAAATAAAACATTTTAATAAATCATTGAAATTGGTTCACATCTTTTCTAAATCTTGAAATGGTGAGGATGGGGAAAACCAGCAATGGCAGAAGAAGGAGGGAATCAAAAAGATGATTGGGGACCATCTTCATTATGTATGTATGTATGTATGTATGTATGTATGTATATGTATGTATGTATATATGTATGTTACATGGACGTGGTGGCTCACTGGCTAAGACGATGAGTTTGTCGATCAGAAAGGTCGGCAGTTCGGTGGTTCAAATTCCTAGTGCCATGCGATGGAGTAAGATCCCATTACTTGTCCCAGCTTCTGCCAACTTAGCAGTTCGAAAGCATGTAAAAATGCAAGTAGAAAATAGGGACCACCAGAAGTGAAATCCAGCAGGTTCTGACAGATTCTGGAAAACTGGTAGCGGAAATTTTGAGTAGTTTGGAGAGTCGGCAAATGCCACCTCTGGCTGGCCTCAGTGGGGTGGGAATGGAGATTTTTTAGTATCCTTTCCCTGCCACACCCACCAAGCGATGTCCACAGAACCGGTGGAAAACATTTGAATTTTACCACTGGGGACCACTTTTGGTGGGAAGGTAACAGCGTTCTGTGCGCCTTCGGCATTTAGTTATGCCAATCACATGACCACAGATACATTTTCGGACAATGCTGGCTCTTCAACAGAGACAAGCACCACCCCATAGAGTTGGGAACGACTAGCACATATGTGCGAGTGGAACCTTTACCTACATAGATGTGTGTGTGTGTGTGTGTGTGTGTATGCATGTATGTATGTATGTATGTATGTATGATGAGAGAAAAAAGGTGTGTGATTTGTGCATGATTTTTTGTTTGGGAGAAATAAATGCAGAATTAATTTTAAATTGATTTGTATAAATGCAGATAGATCACTACATACTGGCAGCACATACATTTTAAAATATCACATGATATAATTTATTTTCTCTAACAAAAAGAATTTTTAGAAGATACTCAAAATTACCATAGATAAGAGAAATGCTCTGACATTGGCTGTCACTAAATAGTTCTGTGCTTTACATAATTGTATCTCTACTCATCAATGAAATCTTGTTCTTAAATTAAAAATGCATTACTCTTCTTAATAACAACATCCATTTAAGAGATTAGTTAGTTGTCGCCTAACATTATCATAATGGAAGCATTCCATTGGCATTCTACTCCATTTCCTGTTGATATAGCAAAACTGACTTTTAATGGATATTTTAATGGACATTATTAACTAGAATATTGTAAAATTAAAATTTGAGTCAATGCATTTACTTAATTGTCAGTTGTTATATGAAGTCATTGATCCTAAAACCTCCATGGAATAACTAAATGGACAGAGTTCAATTATCCCAACCAAAGGAAGAAAGATTTAAATAGCAGTGTCTTCAAAAGAAAAAAAATCACAAGTGATATATTGAAACTGTTGATAGTTTAAAAAATAATAATCTAATACCACAGTTCTGGTAGTGTTAAGATAACAGTAGTGATAGTTGTTTATGTTGTTATTTTCCAGGCTTTCAGATTTCTGCCTACTCTGGGTTACATAAAGATTTTGTGCAGCTGATGTGTTTGATAACTTATATTACTTGCTGAAGTCAGCCTTGAAGGGATTTATTTTAAAGAAATACTGGTGTTCTTTTGGGAGAGAAGGTCTCTGACTCTGCATGTTGCTTAAACTGCAAAAAACAAATACAGTCTTTGATACCAGACATTGACAAGGGTTTTTTTTATAAATCGGGCTACAAAAATTGAAATACCATAGAAAATTGTGATTCTTTGCTGCTATCTAGTGGACATCTGGGTTTTTGCAACTTCGATCTGGTAGTCTTAAAAGAACTTCAAAATTGGAGCAAATAAGAAAAGACATCCAGGCTTCTCTTGAAAATGGAAATTTGCACTAAATTTAAGTTAACCTGATCCTATTTCTGAATATATACTGTATTCTGAAAAATACGGTAGCTAGTTTCTTTACTTTTTAAACATCCTAAAATATTTAGACAGTTCCAAAAACTAAAGAAAAAGAGTGTCCCTCAGTTTGAGCTTGTCTGCTGATATTCTACAGTCATATAAGTGCCCAAACAGTGACAACAAGGGACAAGGATTTGTTATGATGCAAAGTCTTCCTATTATATATTTATGTCCAATATTGCAACACAAGTGCAAAATGGCAGAATTTGCATTGTGGTATTACAGGTTTCATCCTCTTGGTGCCATTGTGGGTATTTCTTTACTTATTCAAATTTCTTATAGCTGCCTAACCCCAGTAGAGTTCTGGAGGCCCACAAAACCAAAACCATTTAAAAAAAGCTATAACACATAAAACTACCCAGACAGCCTAGTTGAAAATGATCTTAAAAACAACACATTTCTTTTTTTTTAAAGGATAGATGCTTATGGGTGAACATACATATACTCTCCTTAGCAAGAAAATAGAATAGAATAAGAGTTCTTTATTAGCCAAGTGATTGGACACACGAGGAATTTGTCTTTAGTGCATATGCTCTCAGTGTACATAAAAGAAAAGATACATTCATCACAAATCATAAGCTACAACACTTAATGATAGTCATAGGATACAAATAAGCAATCAAATCATACTAGGAAACAATCAATATAAATCATAAGGATACAAGCAACAAAGTTATAGTCATACAGTCATAAGTGGGAGCAGATGGGTGATAGGAATGATGAGCAGATTAATAGTAATAGTACTGCAGACTTAGTAAGTAGTTTGACAGTGTTGAGGGAATTATTTGTTTAGCAGAGTGATGGTGTGCGGGGGGGGGAATGATTTGAAAATTGCTTTCTGATATTTTGGGAGAAGGCAGTTACTTCTCAGCCTGAAATGTCCCAATGATTCCCCTTCCTATATTATCCACATTTAACCCCCTTTTGCTTGTTTTCAACATTATCTCTTGGTGTATCTTGAACATCCAGGCACCCACATTCTCCCAACAAGATTATCTGTATTTGTTAGATCGGCGGTAGAAATGACTAGGAGGCGTCTGAGGTAACCTTGAACCGTTTATTCGAGCAAGAACGTAATGAACATCAACTGTGAGTAGACCGGCACCTCTCCCTCGTCTGACAGCCTTTTATACTCGGCTGTCAGATAGTTTAGCCAATGGACTCGCATATGACAGCCCGGCAACCGGCAGGCGCGTCCGATTGGCTAAGACGCGCCTGGCTGCCGCCGAGCTGTCATTCATAAGTCCGAGGACTTACGTGGCTACAACAGTATTCATATACAAATTCTCATTCACTAATATTGGACCAAAGGTGGCATGATTTTTTTTTACTCATTTTCATAAGACCTTTTGTATGAGTACCACTGTCTCCTATATGAATGGACTGTTCTTATCAAATCATACAGGACACATTATAAAGAGTCACCACTGTATAGGGAGATGGCAAATAATAAATAAATAAATAAATAAATAAATAAATAAATAAATAAATAAATAAATAAATAAATTTGCTTCATTTACAAAGACATCATAGAAGATTGAATGATACAGCATAAACTATATATAGTCCTCTATTTCTGTATTGCTCTTATTTGTCCATACCTCTAACAGAATTTAACTCTTCTATGATTTATTAGTATTATTCTTTGATATACTTTATTTTTTATTGATCATTGCTTTATATTCTAGATACGTTCAGCTTGTCTAATGGATGTCAATTGCATATCTAATGTTCCAGCTACATTAACCACCAGGAGGCACTGCATGACTTCTCTCTTTCTTGGGATTGGTAAATCTAATTTTTAGTGATTTTTTTAAAAAAAATTACTAATGATTGTCTATATTTTTAAAATTATTATTTTTATGATGATTTCTTTTTTTATATTGAGCTATAGTTATTAAAGTTTCTTAGGGTTATTTTTGGTGGGATGGGTAGCTATATAAATTTGATAAATATATTGCCAGTTTCCTCCTTTAATAGCGTTTTCCAGACATGAATAGTCAGATATGAGTTCTATAGGATTCAAACACTCAACCAGGAAGTGAACTTAGAGATGTACATCCTTTAGTTAAGTATATAGTACATTCAGAAGTGGGTTGCTGCCGGTTTGGCCCGGATCAGCCGAACTGGTAGTAGTGGCAGTGGGAGGCTCCACTCATCCGCCCAGATGCTTCTGGGCGGAAGCATTGCATGTCTGTGCGCAAACCGGTAATAAAATGATTAGCAACCCACCTCTGAGTGCGTTAGTTTTAGGATTCACAAAGGTCCTGTAACTTAGCAGTCTCAAGAAAGGATATGTAGAAGCTCTCAGAATGGTGTATACAGCCCATCTTCCTTAAGTTGCTGACTCAATTTGCTAAAAAATTTGTAAATCGCTTAGAGAGGGCTGAAAGCCCTATGAAGCGGTATATAAGTCAAATAAATAAATAAATAAATAAATAAATAAATAAATAAATAAATAAATAAATAAATAAATAAATTGCCAGTGCAGAGAAATACCAATATTGCATTATGTTATGTGTCTATTTACAAGAGCTTGCATGACTTCCATCCCTGTAATTTTTAAGTATAGATCTTCAGTGTAACACTGTGTTATAAATGCTGGTGATATTTAGCAATCTTAAGATTATGTTTATGAACGTTCAGAATTTAAGACATAAATCAAATTAAATATTTTTTATGGTCAGTGTCCAGCATAAAAAGGTAGGGTATAGTAATTTTAAAAATCATAAAAATCAAGAGTGAAAATGGAAATCTAAAAATGATAAAAGCTATAAAAATATAAAAACTAAAATTATATATTAAAAGAAAAAAGCTAAAAGGAACAGTAGGCATATGAAATATATATAAATATTGTAACTGCCCAGAGTCGTTGAATACAAATAGGTGACAATAAATTTCATAATTAATAAATATAATAAATGGTATAGTAGAACAAAAAAAGTTAATATATGGAAGATTTAATCTATCAAATTACAATAAGTTTTACCTCCTCTTCCTCCCAGTGCTATGCTAATGGGGTCAGAGTTCTTTTAAGGCCAACTGTTGGCATTCTTGAAAGTATTGCTGCATCATCTGCATAGAGTAGAAAGACATTCCAGCAAGTTTTGGAGTATGAAATTCCAAGGTCCTTCCAGCCCTGTGATTATATGTTTAAATGTGGAAATTGTTTGTTGGCTTTTACACATGGTTGATAGCCTTTATAGCACGCACCTTTTAGATGGGTATCAAAGCTGACTTTAAGAAAAATTAGTACCACAGACTTTCCAGCTCTACCCTACTGCCTGCTCCCCACCAACCCCTCAAACCCTTTCCATGTATTCATTTACAATGTTTAGAGAAGGTTGGCAATTGCATCCTCTTTTTGCACCTATTTTGACCATTAGAGCAAATGGCCAAAACTCTTCATATTTTATTTATTAAATTTGTATGTCACCTCTATCACCAATATGCTGTCCCTGTGTCTGTTTCTCACAGTCCTGTTATTAGTTACATGAGTTTTCTATGTTTGAGAGACAAAAAGGAACTTCCACCTTCCTCCCTTTCTTGTTTCCCTCTCCTTCCAAAATAGTTTTGGTAAAGTGAGGTTTTTCTGTCTTTAATATTTTTAACATATTTTTTTTCTTCAGATAAAATGAATGTCTCTTAATATTCATTGCAGCTGGGTTAGTTAATATTCTACAGCCAAGATAACTATATTATGATGTTTTTACTTTTAAATGAAATATTATGCCACTGTATTACTTAACATTCTTTCAGCACTTGGTTTATGTTTATGCTTATTTTTAGAGCACACCCTTTAACATTAGCTCCTGCTGAATTCAAATCACATTTGCTGAATAAATGCGTAGCACTAGGTCCATTTCTTTGATATGGAAACTTTCCTGAGCACAAACAAGTTTGGTTGATTCTGAAAACATCTATCTTTCTCCCTAAGAAGTCAATGCTTAGAGATGACTTTTTTTCTCATACAAAGTCCTATAACAGAAAGCTATCATCCAAATGGCAGGCTTAAAACAAATCATGCTGCTGGAATTGCAATTTCTTTTTGCCAGTTCACTTCTTTCAGTAGCCATTAATAATTATTACCAATGGAGAATAATAATAACAAAACAGTTACAGCATTATAAAACTGGCAATAGTATACTGGATTATAAAATTCAGTGACTACAGCAAATATATTCATATAACATGTAACTAGGCCATTTATCTAAAACATCAGTATGCATTCTCCTAGTCTAGTCAGTACTGGAATATGAGAGGTCACTTTTAGTCCCAAAATGTACCAAAGCAATTTTGAATCTAAGTAACCTCATGTTGTGAGTATTCAAAAATCAGGTAGAAGTGTAGAGAAGTGGAAATCATAAGACTCAGACTATTTGTATTCTCCAAAATGATAGCTCTTGACCGGGTTAATAAGATTGTGCGCTAACAGAATTATCACTGGATTAGTAGCCAACTAGGTTAGCATACAATAAGAACTTAAGCAGTGCATATTAAAGCAGTGGATGACATTTGGCTTATTGTTAAGGACAGAGTAGTTACTATTTTGAAACGCTTGTACCAGTTATTTTTAAGTTCAGATACGAAAAGTAGATCATTTCTTTTTTAAACAATGAGTCACTTTGGATAAGAAAAATAACATAAATATAATATCAGATTTGATAAATTTTCTTTTTCTCTGAAACTCAGTAGCTTTATGTTTTGATATTGTATTAACTCCACAGACATTTTATACAATGCGGATATTATATTTTATTCCCAAATATGAAAAATGGAATTGAAGGCTTTGAATAAAGGGCAAGCAAATACATGCATACCCATGCACACAGATTCAAAATATGGCATTTTCTAAGCCGTCCAGAATCTTTTTGGAATTGGGAGACCTTAACAAAATAAATAAATAAAATAAGTAATTAAGCTTTGAAAAGGTGATCTTTGCAAATGCATTTATTCATCAGAAATGACCAATTCATGCTGAGGTCCGAAAGCTTGGGAGTCAAGATCAACTTATTTCCAGGCTTGTTTTTAATGTAATCTTAACTGTCAGATTTTTTTTTATTCTCAAATAATTTACCATATAAATTTAGCTGCTTGCAAATTGTCTGGATCTTCCTCAATCAATCCAGTTGTCTGATGGATGTGGAAGTTAATAGTAAAACATTATGTGGCGATTCTGGAGTTCAGAATATATAGGTAGAATAATAAATGAAGTAGGTGGATGCATTAAACTGTAATGTTGAATTCCAAAATTAAATTGATACATGACAACTGAATTGATCCATGTTATATTCCCATACATGCAGTATACAGATCTTCCTGGTAGAAAAAATAGGTAAGAGATAGCAGTTCTGTTCTAGGCTATTGCTCATACTATATAGTCCCATTGAAATCAATTATTATTTATTTAATGTATGGCATACAATGTCAGAGAAATCTACAAATGCTAGACACAATGCAATCCTGAGAGCCTAAATTGCTAGTTCATTCTGTTCAGCACTTGCATGCCTTGGTGCACTGCAGGGGGCAGATTAGCTTTACATCAGCTAACTAGCAGCACTCTGGTTGCTGACTGTTCTAGTTCCTCTGCCAGTCTCACCTTGCCTCTTGCACACATAAACACGTCACGTTGCCTTGCATCTGGCTAGGTCCAGTGCCAGCCTCTGCTCTCTTGCACACATAAAAACAACTAGGTTTTTCCTATTGAAGTAGTACCCATTTATCTACTCACAATATGATTTTGAACTACTAGGTGGACAGCAGCGAGGGAACGAGTGACAGGACCTCAATCCATCTTGGGGAGCCAGGCTTGAACCAACAGAGTGCAGACATATATCTCATGAATGAAGGTGAATACCGGTATATGTGTCCCAGGGTAAAGTTGTAGGATCCAATCTGGGTTGGTTACCAGGACCAGAAGCTTTGTCTTCCACTTTTGGACTCATGCTGGAGCCCATCCTCAAAGAACTTCTCTGTGTGCATTGGGCTGTTATATGGTGGCTGTTGTGTGTAAACAGTATAGCTAAAAATATGTAGGCTGGGATATTAATGGCTGGCTATTAAGTCATATAATACAATATTATCAATCTGGTGTAGTTGTTAAAGTCACAGTAAACAGTAGGAGACTGTTAGCTTTGATGCTGTCTTAGATTCATAGCTAGCTGGGTGATTATGGGTCAGTCATCTTCTCTCAAGACAAGGAAGGAGACAATGACAAACTATGAACAAAACGTTTGCCACGAAAATTGCAAAAAATTGTGCAGTCAATAGAAGTTAAACTGACTTGAAAATACTACCACCAAGAAAGTCATAATACAAACATGAATGTAAATTATGTAGGGAGCAACAATATGCATAGAATTTCTCTATGTATGTATAGAAAATAACAAGAGCAATAAAAGGACTAGCTGGTGTACTCTCCATTTTCCCTCTAAAATGTATTGTTTATGTCCTTTGGAAATATTTGAAGCATGTTCATTTTCTGAAAAGACCTTTGCCCTGCATTTTAGTAGCCTGTGGTACGCTGTCTTCACAATATATTTTCAGTTCACATTTAAAAATCCATTGATATTATATCTTAGTATTTAAATTTTGCAAATATATGCTTTATATTTTAATAATTTAATTCTTTTAAAAGAATATATACACTGCTTTAAGATGTTTTGAATGTATTAAATGAAAATCACACTTAACTGCATGAGTATTATTTATTTGTATGCTCCCAAAAAGTACTGTATCTTATGGGCTGTCTTTCAAATGTAAAGTATATCTTTTCCAAATGGTTCATTCTGGAATACCGTATTGTCTAGAAAGGTTTTTGCAAAGGGAAGGTTTACTTTAAGAAGACATTTTTTTTCCAAAATAGTTTTAAGTCTGAGAGGAATAAGAGACATGAAAGCAAGTTGAAATTGCATCATAAAATAAAAATGTAAATGACTCTTATTTGATAGCAATAGCACTTAGCAATAGCAATATATACTTATATACTGATTTATAGTGCTTTACAGCCCACTCTAAGTGGTTTAAAGAGTTAGCACATTGCCCCCAACAATCTGGGTCCTCATTTTACCAACCTTGGAAGGATGGAAGGTCCAGTCAACCTTAAGCCATAATATTTCTGAAAAGTTGTTGTTTCTCATTTGAAACGTATTTACACATAGTCCTACTTTGCAGATTTTTAAGATTTGTAGAACAAATTAATATCAGTCCTGTTGCAAAGTTTCTCCTTTTTTTCTATTTGTATTCTAATGGTGTCCAATGTGCTAGCAATAATAGACTGATGTGTAGTGGTAGTAAGCATGTACTGTATAATTTAGGGTTGGCATGATTACAGTTATTCTAATTTGATTTTGGCATATTAAATAAATTGTTTGCCAACAATTTGAATAAAACTATGCAAAATTATACCTTAACCACAGGACCATCCCAAGCAAGCACAAGTAAAGTAAGCAAGAAAAAAGTATATATAATCCTGCCAACCAATCAACCTTATTTCTTCAAAACTCCTTTATTGATGATGTTACCTAGTGGTGATATATCTGCAATATAAAAACATCTCAGACCAACAAAGACAGTTTTGTCCATGTGATTGATGCTTGTGAAGAAAACTATGGGCTTTTTATTTGTTGTGGTTTTGGTGGTGGATGAGAGCTAGCATGGTATAGTGGTTAAGGTATAAAGCTAGAAACTGGGAGGCCCTGAGTTCTAATCCCATGTTATACACAAAACCAATTAACTGACTTTAGGCAACTCACTTTCTCTCAGCCCTAGGAAGGAAGCAATGGCAAAACAGGTCTGGAAAACTTTGCCAAGAAAACTGCAGGACTTAATCAGGTTTAATCCTAGAATCAGACATAAGTGAATGGAAGAAAAAAAAGTGGGAGAGAGTTTTTCCAAATTATTTTTAAAAAGATATTGCATGTTTTGTTCACTGACTTCCTTTTCAATGAGCTTACATTGCATGGTATTTTTTAAAAGAAATCTATGTAATATTTTGGTGAATTGTATATATGTTTTTGCATTTGTGATTATAATTGGTTTCTTATGTCTATTTGTATTGGGATTATATTTTGTGTGGTGTGGGTATCATTTGCTTTTTATGGACAAGTTTGGTGTTTGAAGATCAAAATCCCATTTCTGCCCCTGTTCTGCCTCATAGCCAAGAAAAACAAGGGGAAATTAAAAAGCTGGAGGTAAAAGCAAGAGAATTTAACACATGAACATGAACATTTTCTTTTTATAGCATCTTCCTTTTATAATTTCCTTTCCTTCCTCTGACTGTAGAAAGACTTGAATGAAACACAAAAATAAATTAGATATAAACCTGAATTCCAGGTTCAAATAAAGATAACCTGGCTACAGTTTTTAAAAAGGCAATATATTTAAATCAACTTTATGCTGTGGTTTCTAACTAGGATTCACCACAAAATATAAATCAAGGTTTATTGTCTGGTGTTGGTTCCAGAGGTCAAACAAAACACAATTAGACTAAATAAATCTCTGATTACTGTTATGCATGAATCAGATCACAGCATGATTTCCTTCAGTTCAAAGATGTACTGTGAAAATTACCAAATGTAAAATGCTCCCAGATTTTTTGAAGTGGGAGAAGCAAAATTAATGAGTGCTAGAATGCCATTCCTTAAAAACCTACTTTGCTGTCAAAGAAACGGATATGTCACTTACATAGCACAACTTTTAAATGATTCCTTGAACTGTGATCAATATTTTTATGATATGGGGAACTCTCAAGGTTATAAAGGATAGCACAGTTATGTTTGTGTATTAGCAAGATTGGTTCCTAGGTAATGGTTAAAGTGGAATGCCACATGATTTTTTAAACATTTATTTATAAAATTTATTAGTCACCCATATTTATCAAACTGTAACTCTGGGCAGATTACAATGTTAAAAAGTAAAACTGCATAAAACCTAATGATATCAATATAATACAATAGTATTTTAAAAAATCAGCCTAGCTAAAAAGATGGGGAAGGAGTATAATGAGAAGGGGAAGGGGTGGGATCTGTTGTTAATCTATCTACCATCCCCAATGTAATGGAACCCCAGGCCAACTGGCAGAGCGAACTCAATAACTGGAGATAGGCAAAGCATTAAAAAAAACATAAATATATCATTATCTATTACTTTATTAATTCAAATAAAAGTCATATATTTCATATTCTGTCTTTTTACTTGTAAAAGGTAGTTACATGCCTGTTCTGACCCACCACCACCCGTCCCACACCAACACACACTCCGAGCCAAAGATAAGTTACGGCATTTAATTAACAGACAGACAGGTTCTTGGCAGCAAACAGGCACAGATAAGCTGTGGCAGCAATCCAGCCTGCCAAGCTCACCATAATGTTCTCCAACATTGATTCCTGCGTTGACTTCTGCAAGAGGGGTGTGTGCACAAGCAGTCTTTTTATAGTCTGGAGAGGAGCCTAATGACCACCAGCTGGGTGCAATTACCTCCTGTAACTGTGCAACTGTTTCTGACGCCTATTAGCTCTTCGGTGCCATGCATCCAGGAACAACTCACTGCTGGCATCCGGCTCACTCTCCCTTGTCTCCTCCCCACTGGTCCTAGGCTCAGGTGCCTCCTGGTGGCCAACCAGCCTCTCTGCACGTTGCTCGGAGTTGGAACCCTGTCCAGGGTCCTCCACATCCTCCAAAGCCAACTCATAGCGCTCCTCGCTGTCGGAGTCTGGTGGCAGCTCCAACAGCTCCTGCTGGGTCACAACACATGCCTATGAATGCACTTTTATAGCCAGCAGATTTTAAAGATTGAGAACAACTAAATATTCCAGTTTTTTATTCTCCGCTGTCACATTCGTCCCATCATATCTTCAGACCAAATCAAATCAAGCTATCTAAACGGTGAATACAACAATGAAAATAAGTTTTGGAGGGAGCACGCTCAGATTAACTTCAGCTAACAGAATAATGCTTATCACTTTAAAAATGTGGTGGGGCTTTTTTGCTTCTTTTCCTGCAGTTTTATTGTATGAACATTTGGCAAAAGATTTCTTTGGAGCTAGTCTTAAAGAAAACAAAATGGCTTTACACTTTCATTAATGGAATGGGAAGGGGGGGGAGTTGCAGGAAGTGACGCTGCATTTTAATTCTTTGAGTAAATATCAATTTGTCTAAACTCCAGGAAAAAAAGAGCACTATCTCTACTGCAATTTTTCTTCTTCAGCTGAAAGCTAATCACACTGTTGTTATGTGATAAGCAAGCATCTCAGCTTTCAGGCACCCAAGCTGTGAAATAAAACTAAATATAAGCATCAGAAGGCCTAAGAACTGTGTAGAAAACAAAGCATTAGAATATGTTCACCTTGGGGCAAGCAACAGCTTTGGAATAGAATCAGATCCTAAAATGGCCACACCAAGAAAAAGAAATAAACATTTCCCCTCACAAATATTCCAATCCTATTTAAACTTACCCCAACAATCATAGATAGTTAAAGGTAAAGGTAAATGTTCCCCTCACGCATATGTGCTAGTCATTCCCGACTCTAGCAGGCGGTACTCATCTCCATTCCAAAAAGCCAGCGCTGTCTGAAGATGTCTCCGTGGTCATATGGCCGGCATGACTAAATGCCGACGGCACACGGATCACTGTTACTTTCCCACCAAAGGTGGTTCCAATTGTTGTACTTGAATTTTTATTTACTTTCGAACTGCTAGGTTGGCAGAAGTTGGTACAAGTAACAGGAGCTCACTCCATTACACAGCACTAGGGATACTCATAGATAGTTACTTCAGGCAAATAAATAGATAATGTATGTATGTGTATAGGAAAATGTTTTTCTTTTCCTATCTCTTCTGTTCTTTGGATAATTTATTTCTCTGAACTGCTCTGAGAATTCATATTTAGACTGAAAACTGGGATTCAAAATATTCAATTCAATTAAAAAGCCTAATTTTCAGGTGTATGTTCCCAGTGCATCTTAAGAAACGCCTTGAAGACTGCCCCTGCAACTAATATGTTTCAATCCCAATCTATCCAGAACTTTAAAGATTAAAATAACCATTGTGTCTGACTACAAGCTAACAGTGCAGTTCTTCAAATACAGGCAATATATGATTCTTATTTCTTAAGCTAATTACTAAACTTATAGCCATTCATTTAGTGACTGTTCCAAGTTGTAATGTCACTGAAAACAGTGACTTTTGATCATCTATCACACGATTGTTGCAGCATCCCCATGGTCATGTGATCAACATTTAAATACTTGGCAACCAGTATAGATGACCGTTGCAGTGTCCTGGATCATGTGATCACCTTTTGTAATTTACTGGCAAACAAAATCAACGGGGAAGTGAATTAACAACCATGTTGGTAATTATAACTGCTGTGATTCACTTAGCAACTGTAGCAAGAAAGGTCATAAAGTGGGGCAAAACTCAATTAATAGCTGTCTTGCTTACCATTGGAAATTTCAGGCTCAATTGTGGTCATAAGTCGAGCATTGTCTGTATTAGCTATATTTTGCGCCAGTTGTTATTTCTGCATAGTCTTCAAAGGTAGTCCTGCATAGAGCATTCAATAGTAATCATGTCATGGCCACATTTTTCAGCATTAAAAAATCAGCAAAAGGCAATAAACAAATTAAATTTATTAAATTTATCTGCAGCAGGGACGTGCAGTCACTAGAGGCAGGGGAGGCATGGCCTCACCAGTCATGAGGAAAAGGAAAGAATTTTAAAGAATTTTTTAAAAATAATTAAAGCCAAGGTAGTTGCTACCAGATTCTAAGTCACAGTGACTTGGAACAGTGCTTAGTGTTAACTATAGGAGGAGGCCAGAGAACTAGGGGCCTCTTTTGCATAAGGAATTTTTCGCCTTTTAAGACTTAACCAAGGGTTTAAAAGTGAAAAATTCCTTATGCAGATGAGGGATGTGTTCTCTCGCCTCCTGTAGAGGGCATTTTTAGAGGCTTTTTAGAGTTCTCTGGGAGCAACTAGCTCAGTCTGATTCAGAGCTCTGGACTTTCATGAGGGCAGAGTTGAAATCCTCTCTGAAACAGCTGGAAAAGGTGTGTATGTGGGGAGAGGGGAGGAATTCAAAAAGTTTGATTGCATGCAGAACCCACATTGCCTTTTCAAACACACACACAGACACACCCACACAGACACACACACACACACAGCTGGATAAAAGTATATAAGCCCAGCTTCACTGAAAAGGCAATCAAAGGCTCCGATCGGAAGGCAGCAGGGGAATGGGGGGTATGGCAGAGGAGCTGCTTTCAAGCCTTTGGAAAATATATTCAATCCAACTTCTGTGTTTGTGTTTCTGTTTGTTTGAAAGTGAGTGAATGAGAGAGGGATCCAAGTTCTCTGTGTGCGTGTGTCTGTTTGAGAGAGGGGGGAGAGAGGGAGAGAGGGAGGAAGGTGGGGGAGGGAGAAGAAAAAGAATGGGAAAACTTATTTTGCAAGGGGGAAAAATGCTGTTGCTTTAAATAGGAACTGAGCATGCCTGGCTGTGGAATTCTGGGAGTTGAAGTCCATAAGTCTAAAAACCTGCCTCACCAGCCATAAAACTCACCGCACGTCACTGATCTGCAGGCAGATTAACAGAAAAGTTAGGATTCAAGAATTCCAATGCTTGGAATCTTAACCCCAAAACTGAACAATCTCTGAGAATTTGGGCTCAGGAACTTTAGACCATTGTGATTTTTATGGTCAAATCTCAGGGCTGATTCACAGAATCAGTCTGCTGCACTGCAAATATGGACCATTAACTGTTTCTCAAGGGGAGCAATGTACAACCTCACCCTGTATTCATTTCAAGCTCATGAGGATATAATCTTTGCCTACCTTTACCTGATATGCTTCATAGGTTGTTTGTATGACTGCTGCTGCCTCAGTCAGTGCAATATACTTTCTTCTTCATTTTCATTCCATTTTCTTTACTCCTTCAATTTGCCATTTTGCACAGTAATGGGAATATCACCAGGCTGCTGAACCAATAAAATCCTGGAATATTTACTATGGGATTGCTGAAAAATTAGACATTAAAAAACAACACACACAAGTCACTTAAAGAACCAAAAGGATGGGCTTTTTTTCCCTTTTAACAGTAAAAATGACTAGAGGTCCTTCAGTTTTGCCTTGTAGTCCAAGGGATGGTAAAAGTACATTCCTCGCTCCCTCCTTCTGTTCCTTCTTTCTACAAGTTCATTATTAGACATGAAAATTATGCACTTTTCTCTGATTAGGTGAAATTCTAGCAGACAACCATTCTGCCAGCTTCTCCTTTGAGTTTAGGAGACAACAACAATGTAAAACTATACTGTTTTTCTTTTCCTCTTTTTAAGGATCTGTTGGTCTAAGATATTAGGTATGAAAGGAAATCAACAGAGAGGCTTATATAAAGTATATCAGTGGAAACCACATATCCTGAGAGATCCATGAAAAATAAAGCAATTTAGTGGTAGTTTTCCCAGTATCACATCATTGCTGTGTATTTTTATAGACCTGTCCATTCTGCTTGAAAGGAACTCTTGTTTCCTATAATTCCGGAGGTAAAAAAAGAAAAAGGCAAATCCTTCTGTAGGAAGTTAAAACCCACTCCTCTCTTAGAAAAATGAAATATCCTAGGAAATATTGAAAAGGCAGAATATTATATTTTCCTGGATCTGAAAAGGGAGAAACACGTTTTAAACACAAAGTAAATTCCTGCAGCTTCCTGCCCACCCCATCCCCTTTTGTCAATGGGCCACGAAGAAGCCCAAGCCAGTCTATTTACATAACAAAGACCCCTCCCCTTCAGCTCCAGGTGATTGAATCAAGGCATTAGCCCTTTACCCAACTCACCACATGGCATCTGATAACTTAACTAAATTTGGGACTCAAAACACAGGCTAGAGAGTTGCCCCTGCATGGCCCCATGGGAGTCTGACAACCAGTCAGAATACATTTCTTACACGGGAACAAGAAACAAAGAGGTGGGGCCAAACAAAGTATTAAAAATCCAGCAAACCCCTCCTCTCGCGCTCTCTTCTTCTTCTTCACCTGGAAGCATGTGATCACCTTTTTCCCCAGGACCTCAAGCCATGTGGTCCTGTCCACCATTAAACCATTTTTCTAAGCAGCCTCCATGTTTCCAGTGTCTTCTTCCCCACTTGGAACTGAACCCAACACTTCAGACCATTGTCATGGACGAAGCAGAGGAAGGAGTTGAAATTTGGCAAAAAAAAAGAAGATTTTTTTAGGTCTGCTTCATTTCTAGAAGATTCAGAGATCAGAATCAAGCAACTTAAGGTTGCCATGCAGAAAAATCTACAAACTGTGGGCTTCATCCAGTGCCATCAATCTGTCTAATTACCCCTTCATTCTCTATCTTTATTAGAAATTGTTACTTTATCTTGCAATGAGAAAAAGAGGAGGGATTAAATAAACCACTTAAAAGAGAACAGTGCTATCTTCCATAATCTACTATACAAGAAAAATATATTCACCTATTGAGGAAAATATATGTTTGTCATGGACTCTGCATTTTCACGGGTGAAATGAGTTTGCTATAAGTAAACTTAGATTTTAGCTGTCAACAACATTAGTGAGATATTTTACATATCCTTTTATCTTTACCAGTCCAGACAGGAAATGTATTGCCCAATAAATGAAGACAGACAACAGAATTCATAGGCTGAATCTTACAAAGAAGTAAACTATCTAGACCCCTTCCAGTCCGGCTTCAGACCCGGTTACAGCACAGAAACCGCTTTGGTCGCATTGATGGATGATCTTTGGAGAGCCAGAGATGAAGGACATTCCTCCATCCTGGTCCTCCTCGACCTCTCAGCGGCTTTCGATACCATCGACCATGGTATCCTTCTGCGACGACTGCGGGAGGTGGGAGTGGGAGGCACCGTGTTACGGTGGTTCTCCTCCTACCTCTCGGACAGGTCGCAGTCGGTGTTAGTGGGAGGGCAGAGATCGTCCCCAAGGCCCCTAAAATATGGGGTGCCGCAGGGTTCGGTCTTATCCCCCCTACTATTCAACATCTACATGAAACCGCTGGGAGAGATCATCCGCAGGCACGGGATCAGATACCATCAATATGCGGACGATACTCAATTGTATCTGTCCGCCCCGTGCCAAATCAATGAAGCGGTTGACGTGATGGGCCGGGGGCTTGAAGCCGTCATGGACTGGATGAGGATTAACAAGCTCGTGCTCAACCCAGAAAAGACCGAGTGGCTGTTGTGTTTTCCTCCCAAAAATTTGGCCAATAATCCAACACTCAGGCTGGGGGGTCAAATTTTACACCCCTCAGAGAGGGTTCGCAACTTGGGAGTCCTCCTGGATCCACAGCTGTCATTCGACCAACATATAGCGGCTGTGACCAGGGGGGCATTCGCCCAGGTACGCCTGGTGCGCCAGTTGCGACCCTACCTGAATCGGGAGGCCCTCACAACAGTCACTCGGGCCCTTGTGACCTCTGGGCTGGAATACTGCAACGTGCTCTACATGGGGCTGCCCTTGAGGAGCATCCGGCGACTTCAGCTAGTACAGAACGCAGCCGCGCGAGTGATTGCGGGTGCACCCCGATTCACCCGCATTACACCTATCCTCCGCGAGCTGCGCTGGCTACCTGTCGATCTCCGGATGCGCTTCAAGGTGCTATTGATCACCCATAAAGCCCTACATGGCAGTGGATCTGGATACCTGAGAGACCGCCTTCTGCCAATTACCTCCCTACGACCTATACGATCTCATAGATTAGGCCTCCTCCGCATTCCATCGGCCAGCCAGTGTCGGCTGGCAACTACAAGGAGGAGGGCCTTTTCAGCAGTGGCCCCGACCCTTTGGAACGAGCTCCCCGTAGAGATTCGTACCCTCTCCACCGTCCAGGCCTTCCGCACAGCCTTGAAGAACTGGCTCGCCCGTCAGGCCTGGGGATAAGGATTGCTACCCCGCCCGAATGTTGTATGCATGTTGTTCATTATTTTATTATGTGTTATTGTCTCAACGTTGTATCCCCCCTTCCCTGGTTTTCTGTGCGCCGCCCTGAGTCCCCTCAGGGAAAAGGGCGGCCTACAAATGCAAATAAACCTCTAAACCTCTAAACTTTCTGCTTCAGGGAAATTGTCAGTTTGTAAAAAAAAAAAAAAAAAAAAAGGCAAAGCTTATGCCCTAGAAAGGCATGTTGTTGTTGGTACTTTCTTTCAGTCCTAACACAACACTGTTTATTGTTATGGGCCTATCCATTCTGCTTCAAAGGAGCTCTGTTTCCCTCAATTCAGGAGGTAAAAAGGGTTAGAAGACCAAACAGTCTTCTGTATTGCTTTTGACAGCTTTCTGGAATTTGTTCCCCTCCAAGATGTGGCCAATCTTGACTTCAGTCACCTTTCAAACAACAATGAAAACATAGCTTTTCCCCACAAGCTTTCACAGGCTAACATCTATGCAGTGAGAGACTGTGGGAGGCTGGGAAAGGAATGGGGGGCTGGGAAACAGAGAGTAGATATAAACAATCAAGGCAGTGGATGACTCAGTTCACAGCTTATTTATAAACAGAAACTTAACCCAGTAGGAAAAAAAAACAGTGGAAGAAGCATTTCAAATCACCCAAATTATCCATCTCAATTAACTCATTACATGAAAATGAGACATTCCTTTTACAGTTTCCAAGATTTTGTATTTACCCTGGATTAGTTTTCTTGATCGTACCTAGGACATGAGATATGTTTTACTTCCTAACCAATTGTCAGAGGGCTTTTGATTTTTTCAGCACTGTTAGTATGTTTATGGTTGCTATCCCATTTATTATTTGATTTATAAACTAAATAGAAATGAATAATTATGAAATATAGACATACTGAAATAAAAAATAGCCATTTTTATCTGAGGAGAAGGCACGTTTTGGCTGTTTGTGGCTTTCAAATGTTCCATTACATCATACTGCAATATTTATTCATATATGATTACATATACATATAAATACATGTGTAAGTATTTTTGTAGAATTGTGCATTCATAGCAGAATCAATCTAGCAGCACTTCAAACCTTTCTGATCATCAAGGTATATTCATTACAGGTTCAGTTTGAATGCTTTTTTCTAAGAAATTATACTAATCTAGTCTCCACTTTTAAAACTAGGTTGAAATATTGAATACCTGAAACATCCACCCCCTGATTTTGACATGTGTGAAGTAAACACTTCTGAAAACTAGGCCATAGGGCTGGTTTTCTCTGTGGCACAGCAGAGATTCTATATTTATAATGCTTCTTAGGAAGCACAGCAAGACGATTATATGTCGTAATACTACTACTGCTATCAAATAGGATACAAATACATTCAAAAGCATCATTAGGTTAACTAACACTACATTTTTGTTTATATCTATAATTCTCTATAATTGCGTACATTTATAATTAATTTATTGTGTTCTGTCTTAGTAATATTGGATCTATGGTTTGCCACTTGACACCGCAATTTCAATTAAAAAGTTATCAATACACGATGAAAAAAGTGACTTAATGTTTTCCATTAAGAAATTAGAACATATAGTAACATTAATGATTTCATTTTATGATATAAGCCAGGAATACATCATTTTGCAGTGGTTTTGCCTTACTTTCACTGGAAATACCTTCCAAATGTTTAAATGAAGTCATTACATTACAGTATATACAAGAAGATATGTGCCCAATCCCCTGAATTAAGAATTAACATGACTTTTTTTTCATTCAATCATTTCTGATTCTTTGAGATTGCCCAGGCATGTCTCTGCAGTTTTCTTGGAAACATTTTTCAGAAGTGGTTTGCTATTGCCTCTTTTCTAGGGAGAGAAAAAATGACTGGCTCAGGGTTACCCAGCTGGCTTTATGCCTAAGGCAAGACTACTGTAGAATTCATTGTTTCCAGAATTGGACAACCTTCCCAATGTGATGTCATCTAGCTGTTTGGATTCTCCTGTAGCAATATTGACTGGGAGTTTGGGGAACTGAAGATATAACAACTGGAGCAGGTTGTAATACATACATACATACATACATACATACATACATACATACATACATACATACATACATACATACATATTGTAAGGCAGGCCCAGAAAATGATGTGCAAATTGGTTCATACCTTTGCTTATTTTCTTCCACTATTTTTATAAAGAAGGAATTTGTATATATCGATTGATGGGATGTAAATCATATTCACAAATTACTATTTTACATATTATGTTCAAGGGTTAATTCATGCACTTTTTATCTAGGCAAAGTTACCCACAAAACATTCAAATTTCCAGTATCAGAGAAGGATTCATTTCTATTATGCTTTATTCATCATTATTTATCATCATTTTCCTAAAGGGGCCAACTATCTGATCTAGTCAAACAGGATCAATTCCTCTAAGGTCTCTATGCAAGAAATTATTTCAGGACGTCAGAAATTGACATTTTCAATATCTATTCCTGTATTTTGGGATTTTCTCCCTACAGAGATTCAATCCACTTCTTCCCTTCTGGATTTCAGGAGAATAGTTAAAATCTGGTTGTTCCATCAAACACAGGAAGAGGGCATGCTGTGACTAAAGTCTTGAATCTGGTGAATATATATAGTTTTGTGTATTTTCTTTCTTTTCTTTTTTTACATAGGGTTGATATTAAATCTGATGATAATATGGATAGGCTTTTCTTATGTTATTGAAGGATCTCCTTCTCCTTCCTGTTAGCCACTCATAGTTTTTATGAATAGCTACATATGAAGTAAATAAATACATAAATATGGGATGTGTTATTGTAATTGTGCAAGAACAGCACAAATCTACCTTCATGCAAATGGATATCCAAGTAATGCATGGTTTGCATATAAAACATATATAGCAACATACAGAACATGACATCCTATTGGATTAGGGTGATATTGATATCAAATTTGTTTTAGTTATTCTGCTAATGCCAGATCTTTATGAAAAGCTATTTGAAAACTTTTATTTATATGGAAGCAAGCTGTGACCACAAACAAATGGTCTTCAATTATGTACAAACAGATCATTTTGAGCAAAACTAGTAGAGTAGTAGATAAAATAGATCAAATTTTGTTCCAATCTTATATTGACAATTGTAATGTTATGTTCAGTTATCATATTTAAACCCAATTTTATGAGAAATAGCTCAATAAAAATGATGCTTAAAGATGTACAAGCAGATGGCAGAGTGGAACAAGAGAAAGACAGTACGAATGAAAATTAAATATTGCAGAAGATCTGAGATACTTAAAAGAGGAGATTGTTTAAACGCTAAACTTACAAAATTATTTAACTGTTTAAATAAATACTGAAATATTAAAACATTAATCTAATAAGTGGTAAAGGGTTAAAACAGTTGAATCCTGGCTATATTATAAAAATACGTTTATACATAAAAGTGGTTAAGATTCTGACATACACTGTCAAGTAAGGGAGCTGTACTATACAGTGATTATCCAATCCTTTGACTGCAACAACAAATTGCACAAAATTTTGTCACCCTTCTAGACTTGATCATTAACTTGTTAGTTAGGGGACTGGAGACTAAAACATATCAAGAACGGTTGCAGGAACTGGGTATGTCTAATTTAATGAAAAGAAGAACTAGGGGAGACATGATAGCAGTGTTTCAATATCTTAGGGGTTGCCACAAAGTAGAGGGAGTCAAACTATTCTCCAAGGGTAGAACAAGAAGCTTTGGGTGAAAACTAATCAAGGAGAAAAGCAACTTAGAACTGAGGAGAAATTCCCTGACAGTTAGAACAATTAATCAGTGGAATAGCTTGCCTGCAGAAGTTGTGAATGCCCCAACACTGGAAGTCTTTAATATGTTGGATAGCCATTTATCTGAAATGGTATAGGGTTTCCTGTGTAGGCAGGGGGTTGGACTAGAAGATCTCCAAGGTCCCTTCCAACTCTGCTATTGTATTGTATTGTAAGTTAGTTAAAGAAAAGGTTACTTTGAGGTTTGCTCCTCCCATGCCATCTTCTCTCTTGGTCTTTTAGTTAAAATCAAACTGTAGTATTTATTTTTATCAATTTTAATATCAGCATTGGGTGATGCAACTGAAATGGATATACAGTATATATCTTCTTATGGACTGTGGCGTTCTTTAAAAAAATGTGCTACCTAATGATTTCATCGGATAAATATTTCTTCTTGCAAAAACTTCAATTTCAGGAAATTAAACTTCAAAGTATTGTATACTCAGCTTTTAAAAGATATTTTGTATACCTTCTTTAGATGCTTCTGAATGATGCAATTCATTCCACTGTGATACCACACAATGTAGCAAGGAATTCCATATCTCCAAATCTCAAGATTTTTTTTGTTTTAAAGGAATCATAAATGGATTACTCTTATAGTTTCACCAGAAAGATTAGAACTAAGAATGATTATATTAAAAGAAATAGGATTGCTTTTAAGATTTAAGCTGCAAACCCTAAGAAAAATATCCACCAGAAGACTATAGAGCAGCGATGGCGAACCTTTTTTGGCTCGCATGCCATAAACAGGGGGAGCGCAGGGAGGTTGTGCGCGGGCATGCTGCACCCATAATGCAATGTGTGACTCCCCCAGCATGCATGCCCATATTCTGCATGCTTTTTTTGCCCTCTCCAGGCTCCAGAGGCTTTATAGGAACCTAGGGAGGGCGAAAACAGCCTCCCCCCCCCCCCGCCCCGAGGCCCTCTGGAGGCCTCAGGAGCTTCCCTGCAGGCTCTGGAGGAGTAAAAACAACCCTACAAGCAAACCGGAAGTCCGTTCTTAAACTTCTGGTTTGCCTGAAGGGCCATTTTTTTGCGCTCCGGAGGCTTCATTGAAGCTCCCGAAGCCTCTTGAAGGCCTCTGGGGAGGCGGGGGGGGGGAGCTGTTTTCACCCTCGCCAGGCTCCTATAAAGCCTCTGGCTTAAAAAAAGGCTGAACTCACTCACCTCACATGCCCTGACAAATGGCATCTTATCCATTTTTATGGGGAAAAAGGGTTGTAGAATAGTTATCAGATAGACATGATGCCAAGTGTCTCAGAGAAGTGCTGAGCCTTAAACTGAATAGTATACATACTATTCTATTGGGCTATGGGATATATTTTTGATTGTGAAATTCATCATTTGATTAATTTTAAAAACAGAACATTAATTATTCTTTATTTTTAATAAATTCTCTAATGGAGCATACAAAAACCGTCACCCCTGAGGTTGACAGATAAGAGTATCTGTATAGATAAGAACTAGGTGTAGAAGGAAATTAAGCTACAGCTTGAATTTAGATCTTCAAGATGCCACGTGGATGTTATGGAGCATAACATAACCTTTTTCAAATGCTTCTTTTTTTTAAAATAGGGATTTTACTTTTTTGTATTTTGGAGCTTTTGATAATCACGTTTTAACTGGACATTTGTAACCAAAAACTGAAGAAGTGTGCCTGAGTATGCTGTGAATTACCTTTTAGAAAGCAATTACAAGATCAGTTCATAATGAACCACAGCTGTAAAGAACCTCTGCAAATTGATGTTTCTATTTTGTTTTAACAGTGAACACCATATAATCCATAAAATTCACACTGAGATTAATTTCAGTTGTCTCTGCAGAGAGCGTGCCAGTGTGGGATTTAAAATCCACGTCCGGTCCGGGAGGGAGCAGCTCATTGTGTGAAGGAAAGTGAGGCTTCCCCCACCCCGTACCTGCCATATTTTACCCGTACACATAGAAACACACACCCGAGCCTCGAGAAAGGTTATCGGATTCAAGTGCACTTCAAGAGATGGGTCAGGTTCTGTTTTCCGGTTTATACCTCGTCATTTTAATCGCTCGCTACGGCCATACACGCGTATACCCCGCCCAATGAGCTGCTGATCCCCTCTTTCTGCTTCTTTTGTTGCTTTGAAAATGCCAGACTATAAATTGCCTGAGATTTCGACGAGGGAAAAGGAGAAGGCGAAAGGGAGAGGGAGGGAGGGCGTGGAGAGAATCAGGTCACCCGGGCGACTGGCTTTGCATTGCAGAGCTTCGGGTGGAGAAAGGGAGGGGGCGGAAACACAGCCACTTTGTCAGTTGCAAAGACTGATTTGATGTCCTTGATTGTCATTCGAGGGAACTCCCTTCCCAGCCCCCTCTTCCCGGAACAGTCCGGAGTGGCAGAGAGAAGGGCTTAGATGGGTGGGTAAAGTGGATGGTTGTACGAAGCGATATTACGGAAGCCAACGCAGCCGCGAGCTCGGCAATGGTACCTCAGCAACGCCCACCTGTAATCCCAGGCGGTTGATTGGCTGCTGGAGACACCGACCCCGCCTGTCAGCCAATCGGACCGTCAGGGAAAGGCGAGGATGCTCTGCCTCTCCGTGGAGGGATTCCTGGAGAAGCTGCAAAGCGGTGATGCTCTGACTCCACTCTGCCCCCCCCCCCCAAATTGGCTCTCGCATTCTCTCTCTCTGTCCCCCTCCTCTTAGCCACCCAGCCAGCAGCAGCTGAAACTTCACCCCCAACATACAAAGCCATCTCGTAGAGAGCAGGGGAGGGAGGGGGTGCACAGACTTTTCGGGGCGCGGAGAAGAGCTTACTCGCACCCCTACACTTTTCGCGTCTCACCCTCCCTTCTTCCTCCTCCTCCTCTCTTTTTGGAGGAGAGTGTGGTTGTCCCCGAAGTCCCTCATCCCAGGAGAGCCGCGTAGAACAAGACAAATCCGACTCGTCGCCCAGACGGGAACGTTGAAGGACAGGCGCGTCCTGCTCCCCGGTTGTCAGGTAAGGACGCGCCAGGATGCGCTGGGTTGCTATTTCTTCGCGTTCTGGCGGGGCTTTGGATCCCGTTTGTGTCTCTCTGCGTGCGTGTGTGTGTGTATGAGAGAGAGTGAGAGAGAAAAAGCCAGCGAGCCTGGGAGTGAGCGAGCGCTGTATATGTGCATGCGTGCGCACGGGCGCGTACAAACACACGCACCCACACAAATAATATGTAGCGAATTTGAGAAATACTGTAGAGCGAGAAAACCAGTGAAGTAGCCTCCCGAAAAGGCAGTGAAGGCAGCACATGTTTCTTTCTCGAATACTGGAAAAGCAGTTTCCCCACTGCCTGCTGACTTGAAATCGCTGGGCTGGGTGGATATCTGACAATCTCCACCCACTCTCTTTCGACAAGCCCTCCACCCACCTAGGTTTTCTGATCTGGAGGAGAAGTCAGCTGGTGGGTGTCATGGGGTGAAATGGAAAGGGGGGGCAGAAAAGGGGCGTCGGGGGAGAGGGGAGAGTAATCCTGCCTGCTGTTCAGCGGTCAGGGCCAAAACAGAGTCCGAAGCAAGGAAACTACCAATAAAGCAGTACGCAAAACCTTAGCTTCAGCTGACAAATAGAATTAGCTCCCGAAAGAATCGGCGTCGGATTTGTTTTTGTTCTTTTCTCCCGAGAGCCACAAAGGGGAGAGGGTGGAAATAGGGCGTGCGCAATAAAGAAGTTAATTGCAATTCGTTTTCAAGCATCCGTCTTCTGACTTTACTTTTCTTCTCCTAAAAACGGCCATTCGATTAAGAAAGACTTGCACATTCAACAATTTCCAAAATCAGGTATTCCCTCCCTTTCCCCAATGGCTTGTAGCTCTGGATTTATCTGCATCTTTCTGGATTTCTAAGGTTGTTGGCTAGATGCAGATATAGATGTTATTCTTCAGCAGTATTCCCACGGGTGTACAAGGCTTTTGTTGCAGTGATGATGGTACATGACTGAAGTGGCAGTTTTGAGATTTTTTTAAAAAAAATGTTTGGTACAGATCTTTCATTAAATATTTTTAGAAGTAGGACAAGATTTGTGTTTAGATTCTTGGAAACCTGTTTTTTCTTCAGATTCCTCTTGCACTTTTTCATCAGGGTAATTTATGATTTGCTGACATTATATATTCACTGTACATTATTATAGTGTGATTTGAAATAAAATGAATATCCATCTTGTTAGAACAAAAAAGTTGAAGGAAACAAATCAAAACTTTTGAGAATAGAGTTTCTGTTTTCCTGAATAATATAACATGCCTCTTGTTATATTTAAAAGGTGCAAAATCATGTACTGGAGTACGATACATATATTAAAGACACACAAAAATTAATCTTTCAACCATCTTTAGTCCAGCGTCATTTATATGAACTCCTACTGCTATTTATTAAATCCAGCTGAGAGATTTCTGTCGATGGGAAGTGATAAAAAGAAACCCCTGTATAAATTTAGGTGAAAAGCTTTTCAGTAGAATCACAAATGAACAGAAAAAAAGTGACCATAAACTATAGACCAGTATTATCCATTAGAAACCTGCTTAGCATGGGGAATGTTAATTTTTCTTCCCTTAATATTTACTTAGATCTGGATTATTGGTATATTTTAGCAGCAGTTTCACCATTTTTTCCCACATACTCTGTGTTTTGTTTGAAAGCCAATCAGCACAGTCATTTTAGGTGCTATAACCTATAACCTATTTGTATTTGTGCATTGTGTTTTGAAACTAAGAACAGACAGTCTGATTTTGTGCATGCTTACTTTGTCTTGAGTACTTTTAATTAAAATAGTTATTTTTATGTCTAAACTATATTACTACCAAATTACATAGAGGAATTTGGTTGATTTAACAGAAACCTTTATAGAGTTTTAAGTATGCAATATCTCATTACCAATACAAATATCCAAAATATTCATTAATGTAGAATTTTCCCCATAGATATGTGCATTTATAATGTTGCAATCGGTGTAGAAAACAAAACCTTTAGGAATTATGAAATGGCTAAAAAAATACTATGTCCCTTATAAATAAGTAAAATGGATCTATTCCAGCTGGATAGACGTGTTAATCTGTTGCATGAAAAACAATACAGAGTTTTACAGAGCATATTTATTGGAAGTCTTTAAGTTTCTAATAAATCTATATTGTTTAAACTTTGCTTAATTTTATGTTTAGGCATTTATACTTGTTCAGTTCTTCTTTTTTAGATGTAGATAACACGCTAAGACTTATATGCCAGTTTTATAAATATTATTGTATTCTCTTATATTGGAATATTTACAATAAATGTGCCTTGAAAATAAAACAATTTTTTGAATCAGTTACCATATAGAATTCATTGAGGCATTTCCTCTAAAATCAGTCAAAGGTTGTCAGTTTTCTATTTGTACATAGAAAAGGAAATATAGAAAATGTTGAGAAACAAGTGTCACAGGGCCAGGATAATGGCATTTTCTTGAAAATTATCCTGTAATGCACTAGAAAAAACAATAAAATGCTTCTGCAACCATATTTTAAGTCAAAATGATATAATATTGTACCTTTAAAAAAGATTAATTTTTAAAATATTTTTATTTATTTATTAATAATTGAAGCCAACGTGTAGATTCTAATTTTAAAGGCTTATTTTGAGACTGTAAATTTTATGCCATTTAATACATATGATATATGGAATATGATATTTAAACGTAGATGAAAAATCATTGGAATGGAAGAATTTTTGATACTAGTGTAACTTGTAAAAACAAATATTAAAATCTCGCACAGTTAGAGATCTGATGGGTAATGTAAAAGAAGAAAGAGTTGTTTTGTTAGAATTATGAGAGAAGAATATCCATATAAATAGAATATCCATCTAGTTAGCATAGCAGGACTGTAAATGTAACATGGGGGTTAATGGTAGTTGTTTGATTATATAATCACAAAATAAGGATTTAAAGAAATCTCTTAAATTCTCTTTATGTTATTGGGAGTGTGCTATGTTTATAGCTGTAAAATGAAGTTCAAGCATAAACTCAGTTACATGTTGAAAAAAAACAGTGTATTAGAAAGAATTAGTAATCATATGAAAACATTCAAAACATTATCTCTAAGTCTTTGCAATAAGTTATTTTTTATTTTTGATATAATAGAGGATTTTTTTTCAGAAATCATAGCTTCAGCTTAAATATTGTAAGTCAATGACATATTTGTCAGATATATTGCACAAAGATATTATTCTCAAAGATCTATGTATTCATTTATCTTAATGCATAATTATACATGAAACAAAATGATCTTGTTGGTGTTCCAAGCAATTTGTTTGGTTTGAGTATTAGTCTGTATCCAGAAGAGCATAATTAGAAATGCACACATAAAGCTTTTCGGATAATACTTGGACTTACATGTACTTGTGGCATTTATAAAGACTACTTCACCTTAAACAGGCTTAAGTGAGTAAATATAGTATGGTACCATATTATCTAAACAAATATTTGGGGGTTTTCTATGTATAAAGTAATCTGCGTAACTGTAGATGTGGATTTTTTAAAATGCAATGCGCTAGTCAACTGGAGGAGACTTTAAAAGCTTCTGGAAATTTTTCATCTTGTACAAAAAAGCAACATGCAAAGAAATATTACCTAAATATTAAAAAGTGTAGTTTTGTTAATACTTCGGATGCAACACTAATAAGAGATATTACTATTTTTGCTATCTTGATGTTCAACCAGGATTTAATTGCAAATGAAAAAAGGATCGTTGTCACATTAATTAAACAATATGCAAATATTTGTCTAAAAGTGTTGCAATTTCTTATGGATTTATTAAGAAAAATGGAACATTTCATATGCAAGTTGTGCTGAGTAAGTATTCAATTATGATTCAATGATCTTTTTGACGCTTAGCTTTCATAATTTGAAATTGTACTTGAGTTTTTCTTAATTACACAATTCTAAAGATTGTTGATTATTTCAGTAGAAATCCCACTGATCTTACAAATGCTAGAATATGAAATTTGATGTGCAGGAAAGAAATGTGGTTTTATATTCATTCAGAATTCCTGGGCTTTCTTGACTATCACTTGTATTTTATCAGTCTATCCATTGGGCTTATCTTCATTTCTCTTCTAAAGGGAGCTTACTGCTTTCTTTTGAATGTATAAATATTAGAGAGTCTCATTCCTGGAGAATAATCTTTCTCTATGGTCCTTAGGAATCAACACCAATTTGATGGCAATAATCAGTCAATCATAGCTTTGTTTTATAGTTGCAGTACTATTGACTGAAGAGAGAGAACAAGAAACTAAAAATATTCAATGTGATTTACTTGGTGAATTATCGGTTATTTACTACTTACTTTATGGTTCTTTGACAATTATTGGGCTTCATAAATGTAACATACAATGATAACTTGGGAAAAATTAGTTTACTGTCAGGGTTATGACACATTACAAAGCAATTACAAAATAGAACATCACAATATTTATGGTTCATTTAACAGATTTTGCATATCAATGCAGGTAGTCCTTGATTTATTTCCATAATTGGGACAGGATCTTCCATTGCTATGCGATGTGATCAAGGAGTGGCGCTTGATTTTATTACCTTTTTTTGCCATGATCACAATAGTCATTAAGTGAATCACATGGTTGTTAAGTGAATCTAGCTTTACCATTCACTTTGCCCCATGGAACAGTGACCATTGGGGTTCAGGCAAGCACCTGAATTTTGATCACATGACCAAAGAGATGCTAAGATACTTTTAAGTGTGAGGATTGGTCATTAGTCACTTACTTTCAGCACGGTTATAACTTTAAATGGTCACTAAGTGAATGGACGTAAAGATTGCCTATAGAGTAAAATGTGTCAAACCATAGATTTCATTAATATGTGTGATAGTATCCTAGAATTTCCTACATTAAAACATGTCCATAATCATACTACATTTCGATGATTGAAAGTTGGTTGCAGGATTTCTAAAGACCATAAAAAGGAAGGGTGTTCAGGAACCCTGAAAGTGTTATTCCAATGTCCTGCACAGCACCATCCTAAGCATAATTATTTGAAAATAAGTTCCACTGAATAAGCGTAGGTTGATGATAATTTGTGATGAGACATTTTCCAAAATGTAGACTTGTTTAATGGTCAGAATTTAAGTGGAACAGATGAATGGATAATCACTCCTAAACTTTGTTTTATGAGACTAGTGTATTTGTCTATAAACAATAATGGTAAATATATTTGATAACATTTGAACTTTAAAATTATCTAATGGAGAAAAACAAAAGCATGAGAATGGAAATGTTCAATGATCTCAGTTGAAGTCAAATCTTTCAGGTAATTTGTAAATTGCTTCAGACTTTCAATAATTACATGATTCATCTTGATTCATTTTTATATTGTTGTTGTTTTGCTTATAAACATTTGTTAAAAAGTCTTTGATAATTTCCCCAATTAAATGCTAAAAAAAAGTGCTGAGAAAATCACTTGGATAAGAATAAAAGCTTCAGGGCATCTAATGTCTGCCTTGATTACTACTTTCCAGACTTCTGCTTTTTTTAAAACTAAATAGAAAAATACTGACCTTGTTCCTTGTTTAAGATAACAAAGAAAATTGAACTGTTACAATGTGCATGTTTACATATATTTCATATTACTTATAAATATTGACATATTCTTGGAACCAATATTTCAGCTTTGATTTTATATACATATAAAGTAGTAGCAGAATGACAGGCAGTAGAGGAACGTATAATCTTTCTCAAATCAAACACAATTTTTAATTTTGTTTCATAAAAATATCCAATGAAATAATGCTATTAAAAGAGGAAGAGATCCATTCATTGGTAGATTACTCATTTGACAGACAGTCTCAGTTTTAATCCTTCTAATCTTCTGTTGTCTGGAATATCTAACTAGATAACTCTCTGCTGGGAGGGCTAACTGTTATATAGAAGGACAGTTGGTTTGATCTACGAAATAACCATTTCTTACATCATATTTGTTCTTCACCCAGACTGCTATTAATGTATCTCATGATTTGTTATCTTCAGTATATTTTATATAGATTATATATATTTTATAAATTATGTTTTACAATCAATTGATACATACTTTCTCACATTGATTTGTGAAACTGAAGAAACTATGTACATCAAGTTGCACCAGCTCCTTCTCTTTCAATACTTTTTTTGTTTCCATTGTATTTGGCTATGAAAACAATATATTAGAACTTCTGAAGATCTTTTCCTCTTCTTGTTTTCTTGCAGGATTAATTCCACATGTTGAATAAATATTTACATTCATTCCTCATATTTAAGAAGGTGTGGAACACTTTTTGTGTAAACACTGCCTCAGCAGAATATTACATGTGGGCATCCTTTTCCAGACATGAGTTGGGACTATAGTACTTGGAATTTGTCTTGTTAGCATAAAATTTTAGCATCTATAGGCCCCCAAAATGGTGAATTCCTGATTGGGGAAAAATCTGTCAATATATTACTCCTAACATCTATTGTTTGAAGAAGAAAAATAGAACTCTGATAATGACCCCTTACATCAATTTCATTTACATATACTGTATATGATTTGTAAACCTTTTTTAAATTTAAAAACAAATTGACCTGTTTGAGCAGTGCAGAAAGATGCACAAATCATGTTCATGTTGTCAAATCATTCTGATAGTATAGGCTTTTGTTTTTTTTTTTCTTTTTTCTTTTAAAAACTCTGTTATGATTTAGGTTAGTTGAACAATGTATTTAAAATGCCTGGCATAATTGTAAATCTGCATTTTAACATATTTCACATATTCTTTCAAAGACACAAAAATTCTTAAAAGAAAGTTATTTTCATTGTAATTGAATTCTTTAGTCATTCACTTTCTTGAAAGCAAATAAATATAAACATGATATTAACAAGCTTTGAGGATACATTTTCTATCTGGAAAATGACTCAAGAGATTTTTTAGTAATAGTTGTAATATTAATACATGGAGGATGCTTTTGTTAGTTAAAATAAGTTACATTATTCAGACCTGACAGTTTGTTTTCTGTTTTGCCTGATATGTCTCTTCAAAACTTCCAGCAGTCTTGTTAGAATTAAGCAAACTAAACCTTTGAATTGGGTTTCAAATGATAATTTAAAATTACTGCCAGCTCATTAGAATTTTGGGAAATTGGAGTCCATTCCACACACGTGGGATACACATGTGTAACATAGTCTAAAAAACATCTGCCCAATGTTTATGGAAATGTTTATTCTTTCAAAACATTTGAGAACATTACAAATAAGAGAATTAAATAACTATAAGCACAGAATTAACTTTGAACATCTCTTTGAGAATATTTTCTTAATCCTAAAAATGTAAAATGTAAAATCCCTCTGAGTTCAGTGGTTCTTGCTTCCCCGTTTTAGTGGCTGTACAACCACAACCTTAATAAGAGCCCCTATCTCTGGTGATAACATGTTCAGTGGACCTTATGCTGTGGATTCTGGAGGTGGCGTATAATTTATCTCCTCTAGTCTATATCCTATCAGGATCACTGGTTTCAGAAAGGAATTGCTGGCAATTCAAATCAGGATAAAGGCCCCAGCAGGGAACAACTAGGGACAAAGCAGTCATGATTTTGTTAGCATATGACCTTGTTGTACTTTTGGCACTTCTGTTCTTTAAATGCTACTGGCTGTGATTCTAAAGCCTGAGGGTGTGAAAAGTATATTTAAATGTAGCTGAGAGAAGGAGGTTGGAAGAAACCAACTATAAATATAATGAAGGAAGCTAGTTACACAGAGAAAAAGATACATAGGTCTGTGTAGATTATGGCCAATTCATTTTGGTGACTTGACAAAAGTACATTGTTCTGCTTCAATATGGCAAACTGTCTTGTGAAGGTGAGAAACTCAGTTTGAAGTATCCAGGTGATTCTCAAGTCAATCTATTCCTCTGATATTCCTTTTTACTCTTTAAGAGCAAGTATTGGAATACTTCATAAAGATAATTTTGAAGATTATCTTTCACAAATATGTATTATATAGAAGAACCCTGCAAATATAAGCACATTTAAGCATTCTATAGTCATACATAAAAGAGCTATCAGAAGCCCTAGGCTACCCACCAAATATCTGCGTGAGACTTGCAAAATCATCCATCACTGGGTCTCAGTGAGCCTGAAGGAGTTTTGCAACCTCCTTTTCTGAATAGGTCTAGAAACTTGGTTGATTAATTCACATTTGTGATTTGATAAAGTTGATTCCTCATTTTTAAAAACCTTGTGTATTCAGATTATGAATATTCATGCTATCTTGGCTTGATATTTTCAGAGAGAGAAAAGCTATTGAGGGTCTCCTATGTGGGATATAGGGCTAATGCACTTAAGAGCTATCCAAAATGCTTATGGGGGTATTCAGATCAAGATACATTAATAGCCAAGAAAGATGCAGGATGATTGAAAGAAATATAACAATAATAGCATTCACACTTTCTTACACCAATACATTATTTAAAAAAACATTTCAGTGCAATATGAAAATAAAGCAGATGTCTCTTTCTAAAAATTATGGCACTAAATTAGTTCATGTCATTATAAACTCTGGTTTTTTGGTCTTATATCTAAAGTTACAGTATATTGCAATTCCTGAAATTTAAAAATACCCAAAACTCCTTTTTTTACAATGACAAATATAGTTCTTTATTTTTATGCATTTATACTTTTTATGATCTTTCCTTTTTATTAGCTAAGCCAAGATGACTAGTTTTTTCATTTTCCCACCATTTTCCCAGATTGATATATTTAAAAATTGCTTTGCTGGAGATTTATCTTTGGGAAGCAAATTTTCTTGATGTAAGAGCACATTTTGAATTAGCCCTAAAGTTCCCAAAATACTCTTATAGAATTACACAGGCAATATAGTAATAAAAATTCTCTAATTCAGGATAACCTAAATAAAATAAGAAAACACCATTGTTGGTGTCCTCTTCTGTGACTGCCAAGGAGAAGGTGTGGATTTCTAAAATCAAATTGCAGGTTTTTAAAAGATTCACTTAGTTAGTAGCATTAATGAAATGATTTAATTATTCTGACATCCGTTGGAAGACAAACTCTGCCAAGCATGATCCTTAAGGGAAATTCATGACTTGTGTGCTGACAACTTTCTCACTTGAAAATGTGGAGGAAGGCACAAGAGGATCAGCCATCACTGATTTGATCCTAAAAATAGGAAAGACTTAAGAGGCAAAGTGCTAATAGAGAGAACTTCAGGAAACAAGAGATCATGTAATTCTGGAAAGTTTGTATGTTTATATTTGCAAAATGAAAAACAAACATAAAATACAAAAGGGAAAAGAATAATGAACCAAAGATAAAAACAAAGACAATATTAACTTACCAAACATGCTAGAAAGTTTGTATTAAAGTTGGATATCGACAAGTTGGCAACTGAATTTTTTCAAAATTATAAATATTGTGTAAAATGAAATATGATTCCATTATAGCAGAGGCAAATAGGGAAGCACCTCATGGGCGAGGTAATTCCCCCCAAAAGAGATAAAAACAATTGTGAATAATTCCAAAGCATCAGCAGCAGAAGTAGCTAATTTGCATAAAAACTGGTCAAATTGGGGGGGGGATGTATATAGAAAGTGGGGAAAATCTCACACACACTGATGAAGAATATGGAAGTAGTGGTAAGTACTTGGTGGAAAATTGATAGGTACTTAGTGGCATAAAAACTGAAGCTTGATGGCAGGAAAATTAAAGCAAAAGAAGACTTTTGTACACATTCAGCTTATGTGCCAGTTGTACTCATTCCTGGAATGGGAAGCTCTTCAAACAGTTGCTCAGCTACTAGTTACTTCATGACTAGATTATTGAAATGCACTGTATATGAGTTACCCTTAAAGACTACCTGGAAGCTACAGCTGGTCCAAAAGGCAAATAATATGAGCAGTAATTGATGTACCTTCATACAGCTTTGTGTCATCACTGCTCCACTAGTTTCATTAGCTATCAATTGGCTTTCAGAGGCAATTCAAAGTGCTGGTTGCCACCTATGGAATCTGCTATTCCTATAAGGTAAAACTGAACAAGAAGCAAACAACATGTAGACCTAAAGCAACTTTTATTGGAACAGCTATAGTAACAGAACTTCTTTTATCTTCGGGTGAATTCATGGGGGGAGAGGGGGATCTCATTTTTCTAAACAATATTCTATCTTTTGCTCTATTTTAATTATATGAGTCACCTGGAATAATTCTGGAGTTGAGCAGCCTTTAAAAAAAAGTAAATAACCAAAGAATAAGTTGAGGATGTTAAGGATGATAAGAATAAATGTGCTTTTTCAGGCATATTCAAAAGAAGAAAAAACGTTGCAGCATTGTTTAAGTACTGTTAGTCTTCTCCAATTAGAAAACATGATATTCATATGATATTCTTCCATATTGATAGGAAAAAACTGGATAAAAGCCAGATTCCAGTGATCTTAAAAGAAAACAAGAGAACATTTATTGACAATGATCAGCTTAAATCTCCATTGTAATATAAATTACCTCCCAAATCAGTGATTGAAATTAGCTATGATTTGGCTAAAACATTATTAGTATCTTTGAGAAATCTAAGAGAATTGACAAAGTTCTAGAGTGATTATAAGTACCTTGCAAAGAGTGCACTTGCCAGAATTCTGAACAGATTTCTAAAAATATGGTTTGGCTAGCTTCTTTAATAAATTGTGTGACTAAATTATACTGTCAACATAATATATATTAATTCAGCAAAACATAATGACAAACTATTCTGTTCCATCCTGGGGCCAAGCTAATTAAGTGTGGACTAGATAACAAGTAAAGCTAATAGATAGGTGGCTCAAACATTTTAATCATGGTGTGCTCTTCAGTGATTTCTCAGTAAATTGGGGGTAAGGTGCTAAATGAGATATCACAGAATTAGATCCTAGACTTAGTTTCCTTCTGCATCATTAATAACACAAATGAAGTGGTTGGGTGTATGCTTATTAAATAATAGTTAATTGCAAATTGCATGTGAATCAGCATGGTAGTTCAATAATATGATTCATTGCTGAGAGAGATTATTGTTTCCATGCATTGACTACATTAACCTAGGGGATAGGCACCCTTTTCAGGATGAGGACTGGATGTAATGGTGTAATCTAGATTAATAATTTAATATTTACTGACCTTGAGTAACTAAATATTTACTGACTTCATATTTCAAATTTACCTGCCAGAATAAAAGAATATCAAGAAGCATTTTTCAAGTATCTGAATGCTACTACACAGATTCATATTGTTCGGTGTTAATCTGGTTTGCATGACGCAGAATGATGGTTTTACATTGCAAAAATCCAGATTCCAATTGAAGGCTAAGTAATACTTTTTCTAACAGCAAGGAAAGATCAACAGTTACCATGGGGAATGGTGGGCTCTCCTTTCTTGGGTTTTTTCATAACTATATTAGATATTAATCTCCCAGTGGTACAATTCACAATTGCGTATTTTATGTAGCAATAATAGATACTGTGCATTCAAAATTATGAATAAGACTAGATTAGATTTAGATTTCTTTGTTTTCCAAATCTCATTGTCACAGGTTATATATGTGATTAATTTATCATTCCTTAGAGAACTATATCCTTTCTGTGCAATTTTGGAGAGTCATTTTAAGAGGCTCCCGATTAACGAGCGGCTATACCCCTGTGACACAGCCAAGATTGAAACTGTGGAGGACGACCTTCTATTTTGCCCCATGTATAACGCAAACAGATCTGAGTTACTGTCTCTTCTTGAAATCATCCCTTCTAGACCTAATGGCTGTAATTTGTTTGTATATTGCCTTGGAGATGTCTCCTCATACATCACCTCTCAGGTTTCCAAATTTTTCTTAAGACCTGTAACCATTAGAGGAGAACGCTGTAACTTCCCTTAGTTAAGCTTTTGGTGACTGCTATGATACTATGATCAATTCTCTTATGTCTCTTTTGTAGCACTCGTGTTTTGGTCTGTGACCATAAATAAAGTGTGTGTGTGTGTGTGTGTGTGTGTGTGTGTGTGTGTGTGTGTGTATGTATATATATATCGATCGTTTCTGTTGTGTTGTTGTGATTTATACAAGAGCCAAGGTGGCACAGTGGTTAAAAGCAGCACTGCAGGCTACTGCTAGATCAGCAGGTCAGCGGTTCAAATCTCACCGGCTCAGGGTTGACTCAGCCTTCCATCCTTCCGAGGTGGGTAAAATGAGGACCCAGATTGTTGGGGGCAATATGCTGACTCTCTGTAAACCGCTTAGAGAGGCCTGAAAGGCCTATGAAGCGGTATATAAGTCTACTGCTATTGCTATTGCTACTATATAATCACAATGTTGATGAGAAATCAATTTCATCTGAAAATTGATGCTGCTTAGGCAAATAACTAGATTTTTAAAAAGCATTTACAGTAGAGAAATCTGCTAAATATACAGTTAAAGGAATAAAAATAAAAAATAAGCCCTTTCCATTTAATATTTTATCAGGGAGCTTCCATATCTATTTTTTCCTTTAATCATTTGCTTTAGAAGAATGTTAAACTTTTTAAAAATGACTTTTGTGTATGCAAGGATGGAAATATACAATTCAATCTGTTCAGATGCAGGCTTCCTCTAAAAGGCAGCTTTCATTCAGCTGCTAGTCCTTTTTTCAATAGCAGAACCCTGAGAAAATCTGCTAATTATGTTTTTTTATTTTCAGATAAGGCAGCTTTGGAGTAATTCTTCTCAAAATTGACAATAATAGTTTTCCAAGGATCAGTAGATAAGGAGTGAACAAATTCAGGGAGCCTGGCCACTTAGAGGATGACTTAATTGCCACTTGTAAACAGTTATGCCAATGTAGTATTGGGCTTCACATTTTCCTTGAAATTATTAATTCTTACTGTGTGGCAGCTGGAAAGGCTTTTAAACACCCTAGGATATAGAAAATATAAGTTTAAATGATAATTGCAAATATGTCATATTTGGATACATTATAGAAAAATCTAGCCTCTTGAGAAATTTGTAATGTTGAGAAAAATAGGAACGAAGAACTGAATGTCCAGTAGCAGCATGGATAGACTCAATTGTAGTAATGATGGTTACACTGATAAAAACCTGAAAAGCACCCTGGAAAATGTCTGCCTGTATCGTGACTAAGATTTAACACCAATTTCTTATTTACAATGATCGTAAGATTCCTATTCTACAAAATAAATTCTTAGGGCAAACTCGTGCAGTCTTTAAATTCAGTAGTAGGAATAAACATAGATTTACTGATGATGAGACAACATCAGAAACATTCCAAAGAGAATGTCTACCTGACATGAACAGCCAGCTTCAGGGAGCATGCTTCTGGATTTATTTTTTCTTTGTTTTTTTTTAATCATGCCTTTACTTAATTTCCTACCAAAAATGGCCTGCAGCTGAACTAAAGTATTACTCATTAAATCTCTTGCACTGCATTAGCAATGATGCTGTATACAAAACTTTTATTCGTTGCCTATAGAAAGGCAAATAGTAAAAAGATCCAGAAAGGATCTTGGTAGTCATAGGTTTTTCTCTGAAGATACCTAATCAAAGAGAAGCCATAATGCTGCTTTAGGACAGTATATATAGGCTTTGGTAGTTCATCCCTCCCCCATCCTGTCATGTGTTCCAGTTGCCTGGAGTAATCTCTACAATAATTATAGTGACATTCACAAAGTTTGTGCAAATTAGGAAGTGAAGCTGATAACTGAATTGTACAAGAGAAGCAAGAAGAGACAAGGAAAAGGGGGAAAGCAGGGATAATAAGGAGGTGTGAGGGACCACATGCGGTGAAATCTCATTCAGTTTAGTTTTTACATTTGAATAAAGACTATTCTTTAGTGGGAAATAGCTCACACATTTCAGTGCCTTTGTCAGTTGCATTCATGAGCAATAGCTTTCAAGGTCAAGGTTAATTAATTCTCAATTTAAATAACATCTTTAGAAAATGAGTAAATATTTGTACACTGAGCTGACTTATTTGCAATTGGAAATACTATATTCTTTTTAAAAAATGCTTACATTCTTTATAATCTTTTTTTGTAGAATACTTTTTGATATATTCTTAAATGGATAGTATCCTTGACATATCACAGGTCTAATGAAAATAAGAGGAAAAGATAATAATTAACATCATATTACATCTGATATCAGCAGAAGCAACAGATGTGTGGAAAATCTGAGAAAAATCTTGGCACAGCAAAAAGGACGAGATCTATCATTTTTCTAGTGTTTAGCATTGCAGGACTACAGAAATCAAGTTTTCTGTTTTCTTTATGGGTTATGTTCAGAGGTGGGTTGCTGCCAGTTCAGCCCAGTTCGGCCAAACCGGTAGTGGAATTCAGGCCTGGGTTGCAGAACTGGCAGCGACCCAGGCCTGCCATGCCCCCAAACTGGTTCCCTCGCTGCTGCTTGGCCACCACCATTTTGGATTTTAGTGACTGTGCGTGCACAGTTCACTGTAAATTGTTCTGCACACGCGCGAAGAACAATTTACAGTGAACAGCACACACACAAATGCACACGTTGCTCTTGGGTTGCGAACCGGCAATAATGCCGGTAGCAACCCACCCCTGGTTATGTTTACAAGAAAAAGTACAATTGAATTAGAAAGGACGATAAACAAACATACAAATTAGCTGCTGGATTCAATTTGAGTGAAATTAATCCATTTGTTTGTGTTGGAATGGGAGTCTGTGTACTTGTATTATCTCATAACACAGGCAGCTCCATTCCATTAGCATTCTGTTGAGCTGTCGATCAACATTTTCTCCTATTTTTGACTGATGAAGTCCCATTAAAAAGACTTGATATGACTTTTTCTAAAATGATCAACATGTGTTTTTTTTAAAAATCTCTCAGTTAGGCATTCAATCCTATTATAAATATACTTTGCTGCTGGTTGTTCTTTTCTTCCACTTCCTTCTACTTTTTCCAGCATTATCAACTTCTCAAAACAATTGAGTCTTTGTATAGAGTATCCAAAATATCATAATTTGGGTCCAATCATTTGTGCTTCAAGTGAAAAATTTGGGTTGATTTGTTTTTTGGACTTTTGTTTGTTTGTTTGTTTTCTGGACTATCCATATCATTCTGAACAGTTTTCTCCCACATTCACCTGCTTTTATTTTGCTTTTTCAGAGTTCAATTTTCACATAGAGTGTCACAGAGAAACCTATAGTCTTTCTGTAGTCAATTAAGCACATACTGACTTTCTGGTATTCTTTGGCTTTCTTAATTACCCAGCTGAACATCTGGCATTTCCCTTTCTATGTATGGCTCTCATCTGCATTGGATGATCCTAAGGATTATTAGCTAAGACCTTATCATTCCCTTAGTTTCTGATCTTCCACATGTGGAATAAAAATGGTTTTTATTTTGACTTTTCACAAACCAAGTACAAATTTTTACCGCAGTATGAGTATATAACTAAATTGCAAATATAACATGTAAACTGTTAGCGGCAAAATGGTCATTCAAAAACTTTTTAAAAAATGAATTGAAATATAAATTAGAAGTCAATTAAAAAGCACAAGAAAATAGAAAGTTCTTCACCTGGTTTTAAATTAATTCCATAAATGAATTGCCAAAGGGTCTCCCTCTTGTGGATGAGCATAAAAATAGGCATAAAGTCTTCCTTGCGGTCTTCCTCTCATCTAGAATTTTTTTTGGAAAATATTAAGTATAAATGGTTTTATAATAAGTGTTTGAGAAGTTTTGTGTGGCCATTGGTAAAGGTGGTCAGGCAGGATTCTGATTATTAGGGACAGAGACTTTGCTGTGGCGACTTTTGATTTTGGGCCAAACTTCATCAGGCTAAATTGCAGGAGTACTTATAGTTAAAAAATCTCCTAAAACATGTCTTTTTCAGAGTTTAATCTGAAAATAATTATTTGTTTTGCAATATATATGTAACATTTTATACTTGATATACACTTGAAAGTATTTGCAGACAATGTATTTTAGAGGCAATTGACAAATCTGAAAAAATAGGATTCTGTTTTATTTAGGAATCAAACTATCCTTGCTTTTTCAGACATGAAAACATGAAAATCACATTGTCACGCCTAAAGAAGTTGATGATTCTGGATAAACTTCTAATTGGTGAAAGCAAATTGAAGGACACTTTCTTAATTAGTTCTTCAGTCCCTAAAGTTATGATGTTATGGACCCATTTGACTAAGTTCCTTACTCAATGGGACTTCCTTTTGACTAAGAATGTGTGCAATTACACTGTAAATGCTATATCTTACAACATGATGTATTGATTGTGGAGTAATTTGCTGGCAAATATCCTGACTCACTCAGAAAGCTTTGCTGTGAAAAGAACAGCTTGACAACTAGGAAAGTGGCAAACCTTGTTTCTTATACACAAGAGAACAGAGAGAAGAGGTCCTTGATTGTTACAAATCAACAGACACACTGATGCTACAATGGTTGTACAGTGAAAGGAGTAGAAGATCTCGCAGCATTTTGTCGTGTTTATTTATTCCAACTAAACAGCTGTTGCCTCTAGTTACGTTGACCTATCTGAAATGCTGGCAGCAAGCTCTGCTTTATGCACTCTTTAATAGGTAGATTACTAATATTAATAATGAAGAACTCCTCAGGCATTGCTTTCAGAATAGTTTACATTTGGTGCTTTGCCTACAAGTCTTATTAATGCTTATTTTTTAACCCCACAGTATAACTCATAGGCGTATGTGAATGAAAATCTTCTATTCTGGAGTCTTTCCCACCCATATCTTCAGTTTTGCCATATATATTATATCTGACAGTAAAAATAATGCAAACAGTCTCTTCAGGCCTACATTATATACATCATAAAGGGATACATGATTAAAATGTTATATTTATCACTGGTAAAATAAATAAACCTGAAAGGATGAATAAAATTTGGTTTTATTCAAAGAAAAGACAGAATTTGCAAGTGATGAAGTTCATTTTACATTTAAAATAATGCTATAAAGAATATTTAAAGCATGTTTTATATAATATAGGTATTAAAGTATATTTATGTTTATGGATTATTTGGATGTCTTTTTATTCTGAATCCCATGCTGATAGTGTTCTCTGTCACTTGCTTGGTTAAAAATACAGCCTAATAGAAAATATTAGACAAAACTATATTTTAAAATGGCCACACACTGACATGTTAACTCTCTCTACCATATATACGTACAACCATGTGTAGATATGACATATAAAACCAAATAACTACATTTCTTTCAGACAAATGTTCCGACTGAAACTGTGACCAACAAGCTGGTAATATTCCATAGTTTTGTAAGAAAGCCTGTTGAAGACCAAAGATTGTAGACATAGCACATTGATTTTTTTCAGTGAAAAGAATTCTTAAATAAGAGAGCAATAATATTCTTATTTATAGCCAAAAGAACCAAAAGAACCATACACAACTCAATGCTCTCCATCATCTTAATAAAAGCTTGCATATCTTTCACAATATCAAGAAATATGGACACATAGACTGCAATTACAAAGCCCGTGTTGAAAAAATCTATTACTTATTTTGGTTGCTACTGATTCTATTAGAAAATAGGAATCATTTTTTTAAAAAAGGAAAAGAAATGTTTTAAAACATTTAACACAACTAATGGAATTTTATAAATATCAAATAAAAATTAAATCATTATTGACCATAATCCAGAGCTAATTATACATTGAAAAGGTATTGCTACTACTTAATTGGCATTGAATTTAAGGACTAGATTCACATTTGTAATTAGCAACAAAGTATGGCTTGTGTGTGCTTAGTAAAGTAATATTTGTTTTTTACTTAAAAATATACTTGCACATGGATAATGATATTTTGAATTAGTACACAAGATTTTAGATTTAGAATTGATTTTTTATTTGGACTGCTTGTTTGCTAATTCGAATGCAAACTTTACTTGTTAAATAAAATGGATCCATTTGTTTCCCCCTGTCCAACAGTTAAATAGCTTGTTATTTTGTATCTTGTGCACACATTATTTAGCAAATTCAAAATAAATCAGTGCAGTAGTAACTTCTTCTGAAAGTAAAACTTGTTCCTGAATGGAAAAGCTTCTACTCTTTTATTCAATGGAGACCTCATAAAGTAGAAAAAGGAAGTGTTTCTTCCAAGCTCCAAGATGCTGTATCGGTCCTAGTATAAAGAAGAAGAGAAGATGGCACAAAGAGGAGGAAGAATTTTCAAACAATGAGGCTCATTCTGGCAGCAGAAATACTTTTCAGGAAATGTTAGAGCTCAAATCATAGATGATATCAGACAGGTGTCAATGAAATAAAAAAGATACTGTTTTGATAAATTGCAAGGGTTCTCCGGGATTTAAAACAAAATGCAGTATCATTTTATTTCATATTATTGAGAAGAAAGTGGCTTAAAAGCAAAAATAAATCAGTTTAAATTATTTATTCCAAATAAATCAGTAAATTGATTTATTCTAAAGTTGGATTTGAACCATAGGTTAGTAGTGATATTTCAACATTTTAAGGTTAGTTGAAATGGCTTCTAAGTTCTGATTTATCTTTGCTAACTAAGCAAAAACAAACAGTTACAGTTTGTTGGGCTAATATTTTCATTAAGAAACATACAGAGGCAAAAGATAAGAGCCGAGGTGGCGCAGTGGTTAAATGCAGCACTGCAGGCTACTTCAGCTGACTGCAGTTCTGCAGTTCAGCTGTTCAAATCTCACCGGCTCAGGGTTGACTCAGCCTTCCATCCTTCCAAGGTGGGTAAAATGATGACCCGGATTGTTGTTGGGGGCAATATGCTGACTCTGTAAACCACTTAGAGAGGGCTGAAAGCCCTATGAAGCGTTATATAAATCTAACTGCTATTGCTATAATATAAGGAAATTAATTCTGAGAGTCAATTTTGCAAAAGTAGCCCAAATATAGAGCATAGCTATAAATATAAACCATAGTCTATGTTTTTTCAGGATGCAAGAAATACAAAACTAGCTCTACTTTCAGATTCTAAATACTATTTGGAATCATTATTCAAGGACATAACACATTTTTCTTGCTTTCTTCAAGAGAATTACTTTTGCATTTTATATCTAGGTCATTAGTTCCACAAGCAAGATGCTACCATTAGTTTGTCATGACTGGATTTATTTAACAGCTTTATTTTGAGTTAGTGAACAAATGTATGAATACCTTACAGTAGATAAAACAAAAGTACAACAAAACTAATGGTTTGTCATTAGTGTGATGTGTCATTATGTTACATGCATTTAGCTAGGTAGCATGTGCCTGCAGTCAGTCTATTTCTTTCTAAGAATAGATACGGTAGCTTACAAGTGTAAACTTAAGTTGCAAGGAGGCAATGGCATACATAGACTGATCTGATTAGGAATTATGGTGAAAGAATGGTGTGCAGGGTAGTGAATGAAGCAAGAGTTGCCATTGTAACTGTAACTATGATCTTTGCTGATCCTCCTGAGCCAGCATGAGCTAGAGGTCAAGCCTGGTTACTCCTGGCGAAATTGCCACTGGATTGTGGCCTACTCTGGTCAGTTTTTTCTTCCTTGTAAGTAAAGGGGTAAAAGGGAGTAAATCAGTGGCGGGTTTCAATTTTTTTTAGAACCTCTTCTGTAGGTGTGGCCTGCTTTGTGGGAGTGGCTTGCCAGCCATGTGACTGGGTAGGAGTGCCTTGTTAGCCACGTGACTGAGTGGGAGTGGCTTGGCAGTCATGTGACTGGGTGGGCATGGCCAACTTGTAAAATGTGGTGAAACTCACTTAACAATGCTCTTGCTTAGCAACCAAAATGTTGGCACAGAAACTCTGGCACTTGAAACACGCAAGTCTTAAAGCTGTCAAGTGACAAGACCCTTGCACCCCTAATTCTTTAGAAAAAAAACCCAGGGGTGTTCAAACTTGACAGCTTTACGACTTGTGGACTTCAACTCCCAGAATTCCTCCACCATTCATGTTGGCTTAGGAACTCTGGCATTGAAGCACACAAGTCTTAAAGCTGTCAAGTTACAAGACCCTTGCACTCCTAACCCTTTAGAAAAAAAATCCTTGTGGACTTCAACTCCCAGAATTCCTCCTTTCGCTCTTCATCTTGATGATGTGTGGACAGAAGTGGGGAGGGAGCTGGAACCGGTTCTAAATGGCACTGTAGATTTGTGGAACCTCTTCTATAGAAGAGGTTAGAACTGGCAGGAACCCACCTGGAATAAAATACACATACTTTATGGCCAAAAACAGAAAGATTTTCACACAATCCAATGGGATATCTTTTGAGGGAGGGAGTGTGCATGTCTGCACAAGAGTGTGTGAATTTGGAATTTGTGCAAAAATTATAATATTAAAACAGCAACAAACTGGTGGGAACATCAGCCTGAAAAAGTCACTGAAAATCAGATGGTCAAGATCTTGTGGGATTTCCGTATACAAATGGACAAAATACTGGCGCATAATACACCAGACATCACACTGGTTGAGAAAAATAATGTCACAATCATAGACATCGCAATACCAGGTGATAGCAGGGTCGCCGAGAAGGAACATGAAAAAATCGCAAAATATCAGGACTTAAAAATCGAAATTCAACAACTATGGCACAAACCAGCAGTGGTAATTCCAGTGGTAATTGGCACACTGGATGCTATTCCAAAAGCACTGGAATTACATTTAAAACAGTTAAAAATTGACAAAATCACCATCAGTCAAATACAAAAAGCCGCACTGCTTGGATCTGCACACATATTACGAAAATACGTTACGACATCATAAGCCCCTGGGTGGGGCCCGACTAGTAACCAATGCCAAATCTGGCGAAACAACTGGCCGCTGTGATACAATTGTATAATAATAATAATGATGATGATGATGATGATGATGATGATGATGATGATGATGATGATGATGATGATGGTGGTGGTGGTGGTGATGATGGTTTGCTTTCTTGTAAAACATTTTCTAACTTGAGTTAATGAAATTACTGCCATTATAACTCCCGCTTTGAACAGATACAGAGTCTTCAGTAGCTGTGTTCCTTAAAAACGGGGGGGGGGGGGGGGGAATAACTTCTGCCCATATGGAAGATGGTTGCAATATATGCTAGCAAGGGCAGGATGATAGAAGATCCTTGTTTTCATACTGCAGTGTGTCCTTTTATGGCAAAAACAGAATCTGAAATTCTTCAGAATTCTATATTGCTCCAAACAAAGAAGCTAGAGTACAAGTCAGTACAAGTTTCAGTTATTGGATATAACTTGAAAAGTCTAAGTGGCTTAGATATCACTTCTTCATTATGTCCATACAGAGACATTAAGATTTACAGAAAAGAGCTTTAAAGATCCCCTGTCCCTGAAATAGATTAAGAAATCTGTTTTCAGAGCACATAGAAGAGAGCCTTTCCCCATAATCTCCCTATCCTATAAAATTCACTTTCTTGCATTTAGCCTCTTTCTTTCTGAAAATGAATTAAGTTTTATCTTTCCAAACATCATTCAACTCTCTTTTCTGCTTTTGTTGGAAAGGTGCGTGGAGATAGCGTTGAACCATCCTTCTAGCTGCATAGCAGTGTCTCATTCCAACTATTTATTCATAGATTGGAGAAGGTGTAGATTCACCCAAACTGATAGAATTTGGGAATTGCCAGCCCCGCCAAGTAGATCTTAGATCTCACCTGTTCTGTAATGATCAGGCAGCAAAGCAAACCTAATTCTTCACGCACTTGGTATCTGCAGAATGTCAGGAAGATGCACTGTTCAAGGTGACATACTCCCCTTTGAGGATAGTGACTAGAAAACTAAATCCAAGCAAATTGTGATTGTTGGTTAATCATTTCATAAATAATATATTTGTATCTACTTTGACTTATAAACTTGGTGGGCAAAATCCAATAAGATGAAGGAGGTAGCTTCTTGTGATATTACCTGGGATGTTTTTGAGCCTTTAGAATCTCCAGACGTGGACAGCTTTCTCTGTAATATTAGATCTGCTGCTTGCGTACTTGCCCTCTACACTTCCTGGTTATTCAAAATAGCTGGCAGGAAAACAAGGAGGCTAGCAGGGAAACGGGATTCTGGCAATCTTTGAAAGATGTGCTGATTTGTCTCTTTTATTTATTCTTATGGTCATTTCAATGACCATCTCAAGGTAATTTTTTATTTTTTCAGGAGTTTGTAAGTACTTCAACCATAGTGAACTCCAGCTCCCACTGTGTAGATCTTTAATCTGCTTCTGGAATATGGATATGCAGTTACAGTTTTCTTGTAATTATCCCTGAAATTGATCATAGAATGTGAAGGTGAGGTTTGAGGGTAATATTAGGGGTGAAATTGCTGGACTTCTCATTAATGTTAAAGTTTTCCATGTTTTTATCAAACTGTGTCTCATAATATGTCCTTTTAGATTTTTATCTTTTTTTCCCTTTCTTATACTATAATTACTTGTCAAATCCATTAGCTGGACCAGCTCCTTCTCATATTGACGTTCTACTATTTGAGAATTTTATTTGTCCCATTTTTACATATCATGGATAAGTAACTTGCACAGCAACAATATGTAAAATTTGGAAAAGTAAGACTGTTTCTTCCTTTTGAGTCTTGTAAGATTTAAAATTTTACTTCAGATTTTCCTCACTCCATATAAATCTGTTGACTATACTTTCCCAATCTTGCAGTATTTTATCTGAAATTGAAATTGGGACCATTTGAAATGGAAAGTTTAAATTAGGCAGTATATTCATTTTAACAATTAGGAGTAGTCCTAATCAGGACAGTTTTAGATATTCCACCTTTCAAGTTACTTTTTTTAAAAAAAAAGTCTATAATTTGTTATATTTGTTTTAGAATATAGCTTAATTACTACCTGCCAGATATAGTCCTAATATTTTACTGGATCTTTTGTTACCTGGCAACCAGATTCTTTCTTCAAAAAGTCTCCTTATTGAGTTATATGTTTTGTTATTGTCTTTGTGTTTTTGCATTGATTTTGCATCCCAAAATTCACCAAAACCTTTGTTTTCATTACATCAGCCTTCTTTTCAATTACCTTTGATTTTTCATCAGGATCTTCTCCAATGATTCTTGTATTAAATGTTCATTCAGCTCTAGCTTCATTATTAGTGTTTCCAGGGATTACTTTGGTTTAATTCTGTTTAATATTGAATGATTTGTTATATACATATCTTTTATGTATAGATATGTGATAACTGATACAAAGGTACAAAGATAACCAAGTTTCTTGGTTATCATACAAATTTACATACCTACCAGAAATTTCTATGTCATCCTCAAGTTATTGTGATATACAATGTTCATAGTTAAAAGCCTTTGTATAACCAGAAAAGCAAAACTAGATATCTTTTGAGAATTCCCTTTCCTTTCCCAGCATCCATTAGAACTGACAATGTTATATTGAATACTGCTTTTTCTTTTGAATTTCTTCTGTGTATTGTGCAGTCTTTGTTTCATGTATGTTGAATTCTGAATTAGAAAACCTTGAACATTATCTTACTAGCATGTGAGATAAACACTATTGTTTATTATTTAGTATTCAATTGTTTATCATTATCAATTCCTTATAGGTTGATATTAGAATATGAACTGATATTTTTTAGTCCCTTGGCCATTGCAGTATCTTGCATTCCTACTTATAAATTACAGATTGTAAAATTTTAAATTGATTGGCTGATATTAAATCAACTCTTGAAACTCTGTAATTAGTAATATTTTTAGGTCCAATTTAACTTTCTATAAAGTCTGTATGTGGTCATGACTTTGTATAAGGGAACTATGAAATTCTGAATGACAGCTTCATAGAGCTGGAAGGGGCCATCCAAGTTATTGCAGTTCAGATAGATGGCTTTGTTAGGACTCATTGAATAATAAGTATTCCCTAAGAAGGGAAGTCTACTGTTGTTACTGTTAGATTTGATTTTTTTCTCCTAACATCCACTAGCAATATGTCTTTCTATAATTTAGTTCTGTTGTTCCAGAGAAAATCTTGATCTCTTTATGAGTGACATTCTTTTAAGTATTTGAAGAATGCTAACATTCCTATCAATATTTTTTGTCAAGGCTAAACATACATAATTCCTTCCCAATGTTTCTCATTGTACTTTTCTGAACACATTGCAGTTTCTCTATATTTTTATCGAAATATGGTATACAGAACTGCAGACAGTATTAAAGATGAAATCTGACTGAAGCATAATAAAATAGATATATACAAAATCACATTTACCATTTTTATATATACACATCTCAGTGCTGATTCATATTCAGTTTGCAATTCACTACTATTCCAAATTCCTTACAAGTACCGTTATCAAACCAAGCATTTGTTTCCTACATAAAGAACTTTACAATTATCTTTTACATGTTTTATTTTGATTTTAGCCTATTTTTAAACCAATCACAATCATTTTTAATTTTATTTCTGTATTCCAGGGTATTGACTGTTCTACCAAATTTGTGTCCTTTGAACATTTGACAACCATACCTTCCACTTCTTCATTCAACTCAGTAATAAAAATGCTAAAGAATACAGAAGCCAGTACTGACCTTTATGGTAATAGCACTTGATAGATCTCTCCAATTTTCTTTTGAAGAACTGTTGTTAAGCACACTTTGACTATCACAGTTTTAAGCCAGCTGGCATTTATTCAGCTGCTATTTATTTATCTAATTTAGATAGCTGAATATCTTACAAATAAGTGACTCTGGGTATCATACTACAAAATGAAATATCTAAATGAATATCTAAAACCACTTTTTTTAAAATACAAAAAACATTAAAAATATAAAAACAGAATATTGAAGAATAGAATAATGAAGAACAGAACAGAATAAAAATATGAAACAAAGAATAATAGAGAAAGGAATAATAAGAATAACAAAGCTACCTCACTGGTTCATCCCCTGGGATTCCCAGTCCTGCTGGCATAACCAGGTCTTGAGGGACCTTCAAAAGCTTAGAAGAGATGAGCCTATCCTCCTATATTGCCTACCTTGTTTGTTGGCATGTTAAGGGGTACTTTGTCAAATGCTTTGCTGAACAAAATGTATTTATGTTTAAGCAATTCCAAAACCTATTTAGAAAGTTATTTTAAAAATGAGATATAATTAGTTTAATAAACATATAGGTTTATATCTTGTTTAAACATAATTTGTTGATGAATACTCTATAGCAAATCAATGAAAAAAGAACAATTTAATAATAATTTATTAAATTTGTATGGTTCTGACTCTCCATGGCAATCATATTCCCATCATTTATATGTTTATTTGAACTGTAATATTTAAAATGTCTAAAAAGTGCTTGCAAGATTTTTATTTTAAATAAAAATTGCTGCACAAGAAGCCTTAAAGTTTCTCAGTAGAAAGCAGTGACCTTGGATAATTTGGCTGTCAGGAAGAATTTATTACTTATTTATTACTGTTGTAATGGAGAAATCCTTTTGAAACAGAAAGTCTTAATTGCTAAGACTTGTATCTTGAAATTTGGGAGGGGATTCTGTGATAACAATTCTAAGGACCTAGCTGGGAATGGAGGTTTAATGAAGATACACTTTGTTATTTGTTGTTCTTCGAATGTTTTGTTTTGTTCTTTGAAACCTTTGACAATATGAAAAATTATTACAAACCCAAATTACAAAAAGAAAGAAAAAGCTGATGATTAATGATTAATAAAGAGAATTCTTGTTGCTAATGCTTAAGTTTATTAAAAAGATTGCTGAAATGGCTTTAGTATTACTTCCCCTTTTATAGTCTTCTTAAACTAAAGTTGCTTAATTATTTCATAGCTCATGTTCAGTACTTATTCTGAGCACATATGTTGAGATAAATATAATTTATCTGAAATTTCCAAGGCTTTTCTGTACTTTAATTTTATTTTTTCTGCAAAATCATAAAATATTCATTTTACATCTTTATATATATATATTCCTATGATAGCTTAATATAAGTAAAATGATGTCTCTAAAATTTAGTATATCTACGCAGTCTTCAGTAACTTTTCTGTCAGTTTCCAGTAGTTGTTTTATTTAATTAAAACAATTAAGAAACTAATATGGCTTTAACTCACCTATTTTATGACTCTTACTGGCTCTGATTTCAACCAAGGTAGATAATTATTTATTTATTTGACTTCAGAATACTAGAATCAGTTATCTCTGCATGAGTTAAAAATCAGTAAGTTGTAATAAGATATGCATAGATTTGTCAAAGCAATTGGTAAAAAAAATCCAGCAACGTCAAAAATAGAAGTTCTAACAAAGAGAAGAATTCAAAGAAAAATAAACTAGATGTTCGTATGTACATGTCAACAGCCATCTTAAACCATTCTGCTTCTAATAAATTCTTGGAAAACATTTTTGCAAAGCATCAGTACTGTGGCGGGAAAACACCTCCTGAAAGTGCAGAATAACTAACAGGTTCTCCCAAGCACTATAGATAGATAGTTCCAATCTTCAAAGAAATGTAAAAGAAGATAAAATGTCAAATGCTTTTTATGCAATTTTCTTCTCAGCTTTTTTTAGGGTTTTTTGTATTTAATTGATCTGCATGATCAATTTTACTTGAAATATTTTGTGTATTTAAATCACTAATGTTTTATAAATCACAATGAACATGTAGTTGTACTTTATACTTGGTATAGTGAAGTCAATAAGACTGTTGATGGGATGATGACTGGTAGGAATGCTTTCAGAAGTCTTGATCTTAATATCAGTTATTAGAATCATTAGTGGAATAATTATGTTATGTACATACTATTCTTCTGAATTTCTCATAGATATCAATATAGTCATTTTCCAGAGTGGGAGGAGGGAATGGTCACGTGTGGGTTTTATCACAGCCTGATTGGTCCAAGACTGAGAGGAAATCTATAAATACTGGTGCCTGTCCACTGCTAGCCCAGATTCTCTCTCAGTCTGGTCCAAGTACTGTTAGAGTAGTTTGTGTAGGTAGGATTCCTTGTTTTTTTGGTGAGTTTTTCTTCAATCTGGTTTCTATTTGGCTAATTGGACACCTTTAAATTCCATTACAAACTCCAAATTGTTCTGCTGCGGCCCCAAGGGACAGATCTCTGCCTCGGGCGGCTGGGGGAGGGCCCTGTGTGGCATTTCTCTCCCCCCCGCAGGCCAGGAGCCTTAGCCCGATCCCCGGGAGTGCGGGGGTGCCAGCTCCTTATCGGCTGCTTAGAAGCAGCTCCGTTTGCAGCAGCGGCGGCAGGAGTGGCTTCGGCGCCTCGTGGAGCGCGCGAGCTGCTCGCTTTACAGCTGATTGCACCGGGCGGCTGCCGTGCCGCTGGATTGCTTTAATTTGCCGTGGGGATGGAGCCGGGGTGAGGAGAGCGTGCGTGGGTGCCGTGTGGCTCTCCCCATCTCGAATTAGCGCGGCGCCGGCTCCAGGAGCCCGGCTGAGCCGCTGGACATTGGTAGTGGCTTTTCTCCTGTGCACGGAGTTCCGGCGGCCATTTTTGGTGGCTGCCACGTGTGAGAGGCCTTTCTTTTTTCAACGTACTCAGTGCGGCCTAGCGCGAGGCCTTGAGCCCAGATCCCCCCACAGGCTTTCGGGCCCTGGTTTCCGGTGGGACCTTAGAAGCCTAGTTCCTGCTCCCTTCGTCGGACACGTGAGTGGGGAATGGACGAGGGAGCGGAGATTCCCCAGGGCCAGGTGGATGGTAGTGATGAGGCCTTGGATCAGGTGGTGGGGCGGGCGGCTCCCCCCCAGGGATCCCTACCCACTAGGCGCCCTTCTAGATCCTCCACTAGGGAGGAGGCCAGGCATCATAGGGCGCTGGAGAAGACTTTTGCCAGGGCAGAGAGACAGGGCCAGTCTACCAGGCCTTCACCCAGGGACAGATCCAGGTCTCCCCTTGGGCCTATGTCCGGCAGGTCTTCCCTTAGGGGTTTTAGCCCGGCATCTTCCTCTAGCTCCCCTGGTAGGTCTCGGGCCTACTCCAGGAGGGGACATTCTCCATCCCCTGTAGATGATCCCCTGGAGGGTACGTCCAAGGGCCCCTGTTCTTCCCAAAGGTTGGCTCCTCAGGGCCCGGCTTCTGCTTATGGGGATGTGGAGGATCTGGATAATCTTCCTGAGGGAATTAAAAGGCTTATTTCTGCAGCCATTATTCGGGGCATTGCCCAGCGGGACAAGGGCTCCCTTTCTTCGAGGCATGGAGGGGTAGGCAGGGCTCAGTATCGGGCCTCTTCTCCTTCCATGGTCAGTGAGGCTTCATTCTTGGGGGGGGGGGAGTTACCCCAGGAGATGGGATTCTCGGATGATGAGAATACCACCATTTCTGAGGAGTCTTCTTCCAAGGTCCTCTTTGTGCCCACCATGTTTAAAATTCTCTTGGATAAGGCGAGGCAGGCCACCAAGGTTGGAACCAGGGATCCTTCAGTGCCCCCCCTAGGGATCCCGACATGGTCATGTTTTCTGCCACGGCCACCAACAAGGAGGAGATCCCTGCCCCTCCTTTGTTTTTAGAGGTGCTGACGGACCAGTGGGCTCGTCCTTCCAATTTTTCATCTCCCGGCAGTACTGACCGTCGGCATTATAACGTTGAACAGACCTTTGCTCAGGCCATTCAGCTGCCGACAATTGACAGCCTGTGGCCGCCCTGGTTTCCTCCTCCCCGGTGGTATCGGGCGATGCGGCGGACAAGATGAAACCGGAGGATAAGCGTGCAGAGCTTACCTTGCGGAAGAACTTCAACGCCACAGCATGGGCTATTAAGTCGGCGGCCTCGGCTTCTTACTTTAACCGTGCCACTGTCATGTGGCTTACGAAGCTTCAGGAGCGCATCCCCATACAGGAACACCGGATCCATCAGGATCTGGTCAAGATCTTGGCAGCCTGTCAGTTCTCGGCTGATGCGACCTTGGATACGGTCAAGTTTGCATCCAGTGCCCTGGCCACCTCTGTCACCTCCCGTAGGCTTCTGTGGTTGCGACACTGGCAGATGGACAACAAGGCGAAATGGGATTTGGTGGCTGCCCCCTTTAAAGGGCCCAATCTTTTCGGGGAGGCCCTTGCTCCCATTCTGGTGGAGGATAAGGACAAGAAGAAGGTCATTCCCTCCACGGCTAAGAAGGCCGAGAATAAGTCGCGTCCTTTCCGTAGGCAACGGTATAGGGCTCCTAGTTATGGCTATAACCAGCGCTTCTCTTCCTTCTCTTCTGACAGACAATTCTCCGGGCAGTCCTTTCAAGACAGGAGTCGTTTCCAGGGCCAATCTCAGCGGCCCTTTCGTGGAGGAGGCGGCCGTCCCTACCGCAGGGGGAAGTGACTCGAACCCGAGTCGTCCCATCGGCGGCCGCCTCGCTCTCTATGCGGACCGGTGGGACGAAATCACGTCGAACTCCTGGGTCCGAGCCACGGTTCGTCACGGGCTCAGGTTAGAATTTCTCTCCACTCCTCCAAACCTCTTCCAGTCATTCCCTCCGTCCCGGAGTCGGGAGCGCCGCCGCCTGATGGTTCAGGCGATCGCCCACCTCCTCGAAATTCAAGCAGTGGAGGCAGTTCCCGCAGGGGAACAGGGCCTGGGCCACTACTCCAATCTCTTCGTGGTCCCGAAGAGCACGGGGGGCTGGAGAGCAATTCTAGATCTCAAGCGCCTGAACAGATTCCTGGTGTACAGGCAATTCAAAATGTCATCTCTCAAGTCTATCCTTCAAGGTATCAGAAAGGGAGATTTCATGGCCTCCATGGACCTCACGGAGGCCTGTCTTCACATTCCCATCCTGCCCGCTCATCGCCGGTTCTTGAGGTTCTCTCACGGGTCCCGCCACTACCAGTACAGGGCTCTCCCCTTTGGCCTGGCCTCGGCCCCGCGAACCTTCACGAAGGTCCTGGCTGCTCTAGCGGCTCATCTGCGATCTGTGCCGGTTTGTCTCCAATGTTATCTAGACGATGTCTTGGTTCAGGCGGGATCCCTTTCTCAGGCCGTCTCAGATCTTCGGCTCACCATTCGGAGCCTTCAGGACCTGGGGTTCTCGGTGAACTTCGCCAAGAGTCATCTTACTCCCTCCACTCGCATCCTGCATCTGGGGACAGTCATAGATTCCAGGTTGGGGGTGGTGCATCTGTCTCAGGAGTGACAGGTAAGCCTCCGTTGCCTGGCGGAGAGCGTTCGCACAAGGCTGTCCACTTCCATTCTCTTTCTGTCACAGTTGTTGGGCAAGATGGTCTCTTGCATCGGGATTGTTCCGTAGGCCAGGCTTCATCTCCGGCCCCTTCAGTGGGAACTCATCCCCTTTCAGAGGGGACGCTTGAGCAATTATCTTCGGACTCTCCGCCTCTCGGCGGGAGTCTGCGCCTCCCTGGCATGGTGGCTTTCCCCGGCCATTCAGCAGGGGTGCTGCTTCTGGGAGCCGGACAGGGTGACCGTCACCACGGACGCGAGTCTGTTCGGGTGGGGGGCTCTGGTGGGCTCCCGGATAGCGCAGGGCAGATGGATGGCCACGGACCTCCGCCACAACATCAATTGGCTGGAGCTGAAGGCTGCGCAACTGGCTCTGCGTCACTTCCGCTCCTCGGTGGAGGGGCGTCATGTTCTCCTCCTGATGGACAATGTTGCCACCAAGGCACACATCAATCGTCAAGGCGGGACCCACTCGAGGGCGCTCTGGCTGGAGGCTCTGAGGTTGGGGTCCTGGGCGGAGAATCACCTGCAGTCCCTGGTGTCGGAGCACATCTCAGGGCTCTCCAACGTCCAAGCAGACTGGCTCAGTCGGGCGACCCTGGACAACGGTGAGTGGCAACTCCACCCGTCATCGTTCCGGGAAATTTGTCAACGGTTCGGGTCCCCTCAGGTGGACCTGTTTGCGTCCCCCAAGAACTCCCAGCTCCCACAGTTCTTCACCCGCTTCCAGTCCAGCTCGGCGGAGGGCACGGATGCCCTCAGGAGCCGGTGGCCCCCGGGCCTTCTCTATGCCTTCCCTCCCATTCCACTCATCCCGGGGACCGTCAGGAAGGTGGTGGCGGAAGGGGCCTTGGTCATTCTGGTGGCCCCGTTTTGGCCCAGGAGGCCCTGGTTCGCGGACCTGGTACAGCTGTCAGTGGTTCCCCCGTGGAGGATTCCGCAGGGGGAAGTGGTCTTGCGGCAGGGGGCTCTGATTCACCCGGAGCCTCAGTGGCTCCAGCTGACCGCGTGGCTCTTGAACGGCGGCTTCTGAGGGGGGCTCATCTGTCTTCCGGGGTCATTCACACCATCGAGGCGTCCCGGCATCCCTCGACGACCCACATTTATAACTCCACCTAGGCGGCCTTCGTCCGATGGTGCTCTCCTAGGGGCATTCCTCCCAACAAGGCCACCATTCCCAACATCTTGGATTTCCTTCAGAAAGGTCTTGAGCACGGGCTTTCGCAGAACACCTTGCGTCGCCAGGTGGCGGCTCTGTCTTCGGTCTTGGGGGGGCGGGGTCTTCTTCCCTTTCCCAGTTACCTCTGATCAAGCTTTTCCTTAAGGGGGCGGCGAATCTTAGGCCTCCCCCCGTTCACAGATTTCCCACATGGGATCTTCCCCTGGTCCTCAGGGCATTGACGGGAGCCCCATTTGAGCCCCTCCGTTCTGTGCACTTGCGCTTCTTGTCGCTGAAGGTGGTTTTCCTGGTGGCGATCACTTCCACCCGGTGTATCTCTGAGCTGGGCGCCCTGTCCTCCAGGGACGACCTTTGTCATTTTCACCAGGACAGGGTGGTCCTTCGTCTTGACCCGGCCTTCATCCCGAAGGTGAATACTCCCTTCCACAGGGCCCAGGAGATCGTCCTTCCCGAGTTTTGCCTGGGCCCGGCCAATGACAGGGAACGTCTCTGGCATCGGTTGGATGTCCGCCGCGCTCTGCGGATCTACCTTCGGCGGACCAGGGATGTCCGTAAATCGGAGGCCTTGTTCGTCTCCTTCCAGCCCGGGTCGCTGGGTTCAAGGGTTTCTTCGGCTACCATTAGCCGTTGGCTGCGTCAGGCCATTTCAGAGGCCTACGTGGCTTCGGGGTGTCCTGCTCCGTTGGGAATCACGGCACACTCTACCAGGAGTGCCACGACAACGGCGGCGTGGGCCACGAGGGCCCCATTTGAGGACATCTGCCGTGCGGTCACTTGGGCTTCTCCAACTTCCTTCATCCGGCACTATCGTCTGGATGCTTTCGCGTCTGCGGACGCGTCCTTTGGTCGTAGGGTCCTGCAGGGGGTGGCGGCTGAGGCTCCCCTTGGGCCCTAGTGTTCTCGTTTCCCTCCCTGGGACCTTAGCTTGGGTATGTCCCACACGTGACGATTCCCTCCTCCCACTCTGGAAAAAGAACATTGGTCTTACCTGAACGTCTATTTTCTGAGGGGAGGAGGGAATGGTCACGACCAGCCCTGAGTTCTGTCAATTGGGGCCAAGGGGAGGGCCCGGACGTTCCCGGGGTTTGTTGGGTTGTTGTTGGTTTTTTGTCGTTTCAGTTGTACCGTTCATGTTCGAGAATCTGGGCTAGCAGTGGACAGGCACCAGTATTTATAGATTTCCTCTCAGTCTTGGACCAATCAGGCTGTGATAAAACCCACACATGACCATTTCCTCCTCCCCTCAGAAAATAGACGTTCAGGTAAGACCAACGTCCTTTTGCAGGTACAATCTTTGCTTTGATATAATCCACTGTGTTTTCTTAATGTGTAGAGAATGCCTGCTTGGTGTTTTGTATGTTTTAACTTCTAAATACATTAAGATTAGTTGGCAATTTCTTTCTTAATTAAATCTATTGTCCTTTGCACCTTGATCTTCTATGTCTGTGTATTTGACTAAATGCTCTATAAGCGAGACACAATTTAATAAAGGTTGATCTTTGAGATTGGCTTTGAACATCATCTTCCAATTTAAACTGTTAAAACTGAATATTAACTTTTCTGAATATTAACACAAAATCCATTTGTGCATTTATCATGTGCTTTAGGGAAAAAGTATAGGTTTTTATAATCAAATTAATTAAAAACAATTAACTGCAGAAATATATAGTTTTAATTTAGTAATACTTTAATTTTTTGTGCATGCATTTTAAAATTGTGTGTGCATTTTGATTCTTTTGAATATGAACAATAAATTTTTACATTAGAAAAATAAGTGTTGCAAAAATAAAATTAGATAAATTCAGAGTAACTAAATTCCTGAGAAAGGTAATTGAGTCCTGCAAAGTTGCTAAGCAGTAGGAGGCACAAATTGTGAGATAAATGATATGAAATCTCAGATTTACAAATAATGGTATGACATTAATATTTTTGGATACTTAGCTATTAGCTTGGAGCTTTAATGAAGCTAATTCAGTAGAAATAACACTTTTGACACACTTCCTACTGTGAAACACCAACATGTATTATGCGATACAAGCATCTTTTTCTAATCTCCCTGCTGAAGGCTGATTTTCTCCTTGAAAGCATAATAAAATACCAGAATAATTAAAATCTACAGTATAAAAGATTAAGCAACACGGGATTTTAGATTAATTTCACCTTTTCCAATTTCATTATCATTGACCCCAAATGTTATAAAGATATATTTATCTATCTGAAAATCATAACATAATTATCCAATGTTAGGGTTTTGGGTTCAAAATGCTAATATAAGTTTAAATTTTAATATAGATTTAGTATAGATTAAAGAATAATGAAGACAGGTGTGGTAAAGATAATAAATGCTCATGAAACATGCAATTCTAACCCTCCCTTTTGTAACCTTCATACATTATGATTTTCCATTAACTTCAGGTAGGAACAAGTGCAAAATGTTGCTTAGGCTTTAAAATAAAGCTAATATTATGTTTTACCAGCATCAAACAGTTACCTAAGATTCTCTTAGATGAACCATGGAGAGATTTTGGAACCATGATCACTGGTCAGTTGAAAGGTAGGATCATAAATGTGGAATGTGTTTAATGGTCTGAAGAAAGAATTGAACAAGTAACACTCAACACTCAACATGGAGAAAGTACAGGATCCTTTATTCAAGTTCCTAGACTCTTATCTGAACTGAGACACACAAACTCCTGTCTGTCTCCATCTATCCATCTATCTGTCCGTCCATCCATCCATCCATCCATCCATCCACTCTCTCTCCATAATGCAAAATCCCCATTCCTGGGGGAAGGATACTGTAAAATCTCCATTCCCTCCCCACCCCGCTAACCTGCTTTCCACCTCCTTTCTCCTGTGCAAGTCAATAGGGGAAGACTCAGCTGATCAGCTGGGACGAGGTAGTGAATAGATGAGGCAGAGCCAGCCAGAGATGATATTTGCCAGTTCTCCAAACTACTCAAAATTTCCATTACCAGTTTGCCAGAACTATCTACCTACCTACTTACCTACCTACCTACCTACCTACCTATCTAAGTGTGTCATTATGTGTATATACTAAATTATGTTGATTCTTGTCTCACTAAAGTCATAAAGAGTATTTGATACATATTGGAGCAATAGTTCATAGGTTATGTAATGTCTGTTCATTGTAGGCAACTATTTTTCAGAACACCAACTGCAGAAATAGTTAAAATAATTTTGAACTGTTCAGCTAATGATACATAATACTATGATTGCAAAGAACCGATCTGAAGAACTGGTACTTTCTGTACTGTTCTGATTCGATAAGCTGGCAAATGGAATAGTTCTTGCTAAGCATCAAGCCCTTCAAACATGAGGCATTTAAAAATTGAGCATATTGTTATTATCAAGCAGTATGAATCATGTGGGAGTAGTGAAGCTTGATAACTAATAAAATATTAAAATATGTGGGAATACATTAAAGAGCAGAATTGAGAGAGAGAAGGGAAGAAGGAAGGAAGGAAAGAAAAAGAAAAAGAAAGAGAAAAGAAAAAGAAGGAAGGAAAGAAGACATTTGATACTAGCAAAAACTTGCCTAATAATATCTATATTGTACATGACTATGTGATTTGCTATATGATAGAAAATGCATACACTGTACTGAGCAGTTTGGGGGCAGAGAAAATGCTGCCTGCACCTGTGCTGTATAAAGATATCCTAAGACTACTATTGTATTTACCTTATCTGAACTAAGATAATTTGACTATTATTCTACTATACGTCTTCTTTCGAAATAAGGCAAGGCAGATAGCACTAAAAAAGGAGCTTTCAGTGGTTGATACCTAATTTGGGGAATTCTCTTCCCAAAATGAGTCATCTGGCTCTATTTATACTCCTAGGCATTTTTTAAAAATGTACTGTTCTAGAACTGTATTGCTAGTTGCACTATTCTGATTGTAAGGAAATAGTGGTCCAATTTTGCAATTTAATGAGCTTATATGCCGCCCAATCCCGGAGGACTCCGGGCGTCTTACAAATACAAAATAAAATAAAATAACACATAGGGGAAAAGAAACATAAACAGTTTAAAAACACGCAACATACATTTGGCTTAACTGGGGGTTGGACCTGATTTAAAAAATCAGCAACCCCAGGCCTGTCAAAACAGACAGGTTTTGGTGGCTTTTTGGAAGGCCACGAGAGTGGGAAGGGTCCTGATCTCTGTTGGTAGATCGTTCCACAGAGCCGGAGCAGCTACAGAGAAGGCTCTCCCCCAAGTGGTCGCCAGCCAGCATTGTCCGGTCGACGGCACCCGGGGGAGGCCTAGCCTGTGAGTTCTTATCGGACGTTGGGAGGTGTGTAGCAGGAGGCGGTCTCTCAGATATCCAGGTCCAATGCCATGTAGGGCTTTAAAGGTAATCACCAGCACTTTGTAGCACATCTGGAGACCAATGGGGAGCCAGTGCAGCTCGTGGAGGATAGGTGTAACATGGGTGTACCAAGGTACACCCGATATTGCTCACGCGGCTGCATTCTGGACCAACTGTAGTCTCCGAACATTCTTCAAGGGCAGCCCCATGTAGAGTGTATTGCAGTAATCGAGCCTTGAGGTGACGAGGGCATGAGTGACCATTTGAAGTGCCTCCCGGTCCAGATAGGGCCGCAACTGGTGCAAAAGGCAAACCTAGGCAAAAGCCCCCCTGGTCACAGCCAACAAATGGTGTTCTAATGTCAGCTGCAGATCCAAGAGGACACCCAAGTTGCGGGCCCTCTCTGAGGGGTGCAAGCTTTCACCCCCCAGGCTAATAGATGGAGAGTCTGGACTGTCCTTGGGAGGAAACATCAATAGCCACTCGGTCTTGTCTGGATTGAGTGCCAGCTTGTTTACTCCCATCCAGACCCTAACAGCCTCCAGGCACATCACTTCTACTGCTTCGCTGAGTTGGCATGGGGCGGACAGATACAGTTGAGTATCCGCATATTGGTGGTGCTTAATCCCGTGCCGGCAAATGATCTCGCCCAGCGGCTTCATGTAGATGTTAAATAGGAGGGGGGACAGGACCGAGCCCTGCGGCACCCCATATTTGAGGGGCCTAGGGGTCGACCTCTGTCCTCCAACCAACACCGACTGTGACCTGTCAGAGAGGTAAGAAGAGAGCCACCGTAGGGCGGTGCCTCCCACTCCCACCTCCTCCAGTCGTCACAGAAGGATACCATGGTCAATGGTATCGAAGGCCGCTGAGAGGTCAAGAAGCACCAGGATAGAGTAATATCCTCTATCCCTGGCCCACCAGAGATCATCGGTCAGCGCGACCAAAGCAGTTTCGGTGGAGTAACCAGGCCTGAAACCCGACTGGAAGGGATCAAGATAATCAGCTTCATCCAAGGACCTTCGGAGTTGAAAGGCCACCACTTTCCCTTTTGCAGCATCTTCATTATTATGGTGGTTTTTTTTAAATATTAGTGTGTCTAAGTTAAGAGACCGTGTTCTTTAACCTACCAGATAATATGAAAGCACAAAAAAGTTAAAAATCTTATGCAGGCAGTTTAGAGTGAATCTTTTCAAAATCAGTGAACCATCCTTATGAGAAAGTGTAGGAATAATATGCAAGGCTATATTTAGATATTGATAGATGACCAAATTTTACTGAATATTAGGTAGTAATTCCAAATAACCTTGTATAATAGTTTATTGTGGACAATATGTCATTTCTAAACTTTCTAAATCTTGTTTCGTTCTAAACTCCATTGTAGGCTAAACAAGCTCACTGTAGGAAGAGGTCTTTCTTTTAAGAATATCTGTTTAAAAACATTAGAATGCAAAATACTTTTGAAGTAAAATAGAGAGCAACAGGCAAAGAGAGGAAACAACAGCATTAGAGATTAAGATCAGGAAATTGAACACAGCTTTGAATTATGGACTGCAAATATCCTAGGTGCCTGTAGATTTCAAACACAAAAGGAAATGTGTGGAAAAATAAATATAAAGAAAATGCTTTATATTCTCATGGATAATTGCAGATTTCAAGCTATGAAATTAAATAGACATCCATTTATATATTTTTTTAAAAAACAGGTTAACTTTATTAATTGTGAAAAATAAATTGCTACATAATTGTTTAAAAAAGAAAATGCATATGAGGTCTGAGTAATTTCTCTCAAGTGTTTGAAGAACAAATCCAGTCAATTTGTTCTTAGTAAGTATAACAGTTAAATTATAACTCTGCAAACTCTTACCAAAATAAACATTCTTATTGTCAAGATTCAGCTATTACTGGAATGACTTAGTATTGAATGTGTACCCCCACTATGACAGGTGTGAATTTATAAAGTCAAGCCATACTACTTCACTTTCGAATGTGAGAACTCTGGACTGCATGTTTTAGGACCCTACAGTATCAGGACCCTACAATAACAGTCTCCTGTTTTATTTAAGTAAACACTAGAAGAACCGCGCAAAGATTAGTGAAAAACTGGCTAGCAGGGAATTGTATAATGAGCAAAAATAAAGTATTGTTAATAGTTTCCTTTTCAAAATTCCTTTTAATTTCTGTTCCAAATTACTGCTTCAAGGTGCTTATGTTATATTTTATTTTATGAGTATAAAATAAATTCTTGCTTGAATAAAGCAAGAAATGAGGAATTAAAAAAACTACTTTTCTTTGATAATGTGTTAGGGTTCCAAGTAACACCCCTAACCAATGAAAATTCCAAGGCCAGCAGTTCCTCAAAGTTCCACGTCATTAGACATGTCCTATTAGTACATCTGGGAAAACCTGAACATGAAATCCCCTAAAGGAAAGTCAAAGTGCCTTCCCCTGCATCCATATGCCCATCACATAGTCCAATCAATCCACCATCCCAACTGGAGATGTTCCCCCAGTCATGCCTCTCCAGGTGCAGGCTGAATGTCCTTGACTCCCAGATAAAGGAATGTTGTTAAGGCTATATATCTCCACTACCTCCATACAACCCCGCCCCTCCTGTTTTCCCGCAGCACTAAGTGTGGCAGTCCTGAGGATCCAAAGAAAAAGATGGCCTCCAGGGCTGACTATGCCTCATTCTCAGTGAAAATTTGCAGAATAATTAGTGTAGGGATAATAATTCAATGTAGCATTTTTGTGCTTTTAGCACATTAAGGCTTAGTTTGGTTTAGAAATATGTACATTTGTTTGTTTGTTTGTTTGTTTGTTTGTTTGTTTATTAGACTTATATACCGCTTCGTAGGGCTTTCAGCCCTCTCTAAGCGGTTTACAAATTTTTTAGCAAATTTGAGTCAGCAACTTGCCCCCACAGTCCGGGTCCTCATTTCACCCACCTCGGAAGGATGGAAGGTTGAGTCGACCTTGAGCTGGTGAGATTTGAACCACTGAACTGCAGATCACAGTCAGCTAAAGTGGCCTGCAGTACTGCACCCTAACCACTGCGCCACCTCGGCTCATACATACATACATACAGTACATACGTGTTTGTGATAGTATGTAAGTATTGATGTATATATTTGTATAATAAGTTCTTATGAGCTTTTAAGAACCTGACTTCTTGACCTATTCTAAACCTTTGGGTAAAGTTAGTTTATCTAAGGTTGCTGTTTTCATAGAGCCAAATGAAGGACAGATTACTTTATAAAAGAAAGGTGAAAAAGCTTTGTTAGTTAGCTAATTTAAAGAAATGGGGGCGGGGGGCAGCATATAGCTGTGATTATTGAATAGCACTAGATTGTCCTTTTTTCCTATTCCATCAATTGCCATAGAAACAAAGTAATATATAAAACCTTTAATTGCATAAATGATTTCTCATATTTTTTTTACCTCGGTTCATAACTGCAGATTCAGAATAAGCCAAATCATAGGGGGCAAATAATGTTTCATTTACTATGGCTTTGTAGACTACTATTCATAGTCTAACTGGGGGAAAGCTGTGCCTTATAATATTTGAATTGAAGACTAATGTTACATGCACTATGCCCCATTGTACATCCAGTACAAATGCAGTACAAACCTACACAGAATAAAATGTCTTTGAGTAAATACTTACAGTAAGGTACAATGCAAAATGGATAAATTAAACGTAAATCGATCCAGCATTAAATTCTTGCATGGAGTATAAAGTAATATAACTAATTTAAAAGAAGAAAGTATTTCCATCTCTTATAAAAGAGAATATTTGTAGTTCAGTGTTGACATGAGGAGTGCTTGATGCTCTCCGAGCTTGCCTGTTTTCTTGCAGACATTTCATTACCCAAACTAGGTAACATCATCAGTGATACTAAGTAGTGCTGTTTGCTGTCAATTTATATTCTATGGTAGTGGTTTGCTGATGTTGGTGGGGGTGGTCTTAGAGATTTGATAGGGTTGTTTACTGTTGGCTCTTTAGTAGTCTGTTGATTGAGGTATTGTTTACTTGATTGTTGGTCTGATGTTAATCTTGGAGTCAATTTATGCTGATCTGGGTGCTGATTGCTGGTGGAGAGGTGATTGTGTCTTCTTGTTCCCTTTTGGGATGAGTGATAGTCTATTTTGCTTAATCTATAAATGTTGTTAATGTCTATGTGTCTATGATGGCTGATTTGTCATAGTGCCAAGCTACAAGCTACAAGCTTGCCAAGTGAGATATCATGGATAGTATGACTAAACATATCTTTCAATTACCTGGTTTTAGGAGGAATTTTTTATTCAAAGCATCATTAGTTGTAGGCTGATTAGTTCTAAATATTTTGGGTTCAAAAACTTAAAGAAGTTTTTACTTTATGTGATTGGAAACAATATGAACAAGATATGTAGGTAACTCTTAAAACAGTAGTAAAGTTGACCTACATAAAGGTTTTCTAAGGATGCAGTAGTAGCTATAAACCTTAGCAATAATAGTTTGATTGAATCAGATTCAATAACTCGTAAGTTGCAGCTGAAAGTTAACATACTATCAGTTATTTTATACATAGTACATGTTTAATGTATATTTAATCAGTACAACATTTTGATTAATGTTACTAGAATACATCCCACAACTGTTTCTATCAATTCAATATTAGTCATTTATGTGATGACAAGCCATTGCTTTATTGTAGAACAGACCTATCATCATAGATTGTACCATGTTTCCCCGAAAATACGACCTGTCCTGAAACTAAAGCCTTGCCACATTTTTCTCCTGGGCAAAAATATAAGCCCACCCCCGAAAATAAACCCCCTGGAACCCCCCCCTCCAGCCAGGCAGAACACCACTCACTGACATAGCGGTATCCTGAAGGCGCCAAGTTGCAGGAGCAGGGAGGGGGGAGAAAGGCGCTCACATTGCTTGGCCCCTTCAGGATACCACTAGGTTGATTTGTCATAGGATACCACTAGAGTAGCTGGGCAGCTGCTCCCTTGCGAACTGTCTCCCAAAGAGCTGGACACAGCTTCAGGGGTGAAGCAGCCATGAGGTGACCACGCTCATGAGCAACCGCTCGGCAAACCCCCTCTTCAGTCGGGCAGAGCACCATTCACTGAACTAGGGGGTATCCCTAAGGAACCAAGCCACGTGGCGCTCTGCCCGCTCCCCAGCTCCCCTGGCTTAGCACATTAGGGATACCCCCTAGGTCAGTGCATGGAGCTCTGCCCGGCTGGAGAAGGGGTTGCGTGAGCGCCTGTTCTGTCCACAGCAGGCATGCCTCCTAGCCTTAACATGTCTGGGCCCAGCTCTCCCTGCAGCAGCTGCCTCCGCCAACGCACTTCAAGCAAAACGCCTTCTCTGGTTCCAAACTCCAAAACTCAGCTGCTGAGTCTTCCAGCAGCAGCCGCTCTAGGAGTGCGCTCTATGGTTGTGGGTTGGTTGCTGGAACTCTGGACAGCGCGTACAACCATAGAGCATGTGCCCAGACTGCCGAAAGACTCAGGTTGGAAGCTGTGGAAAAAACCAGGCTGGGATTGCGGTGGTGGCGGAGGTGCCCTGGCTCTGTAATGAGAGCTGGGCCATGCATCGTGAGGCTGGGAGGTGGGTGAGCAAGAGCGGAACAGCCACTCACCTCCATCCATGCAGAGCGCCATTCACTGGCATTTGGAAGGTGCAAGCTGCTGCGACAGTGCAACACAGCCATTCACCCATGAGGCTGTGCCTGGCTCTTTGGGAGCCTGCTTGCAAGTGAGCAGCCTCCCGGCAACCTCCCTCTTCAGCTGGGCACAGCGCTGCTGACCAACCTAGTGGTATCCCGAATGCGCCAAGCAACGCGATCACCTTTGCCTCCCCCAGGTTCCCGCGGATTGGCACCTTTGGGATACTGCTAGGTTGGTGAGCGGTGCTCTGCCTGGCCGGAGGTGGGGGGTTGTCCAGGGGGCTTATATGCGGGGGGAAGCTATATTTTTGCCCACCAGAAAAATGTGGCATGGCTGTATTATGAGGATATGTCGTATTTTTAGGGAAATATGGTAATAAAATGTGGTGTTTTAAAGTATCTACTTCAAAAATTAAAGTGTTGATCAACAATGAAAGTAATGGCTAATTCTTTCAGTGTCTGTGTTTAACTGTAAAAGATTTTATTTGTATTTACATAGATACAAATAGCGAGGTCTCACTCCACACACACACACACACACATGTATATATGTATATATGTGTGTATGTATGTGTATATATATGTTTGTGTGTGTGTTTACATACACACACACACACACACACACACACACACACACACACACAAACACACAAATATAGTCTGTGTCATTTCTTTCCTTGGATGGTTTTTAGGTAATAAAATTTGAAAAAGACATTTTAAAAAACCAATTTATGAAGCTGGTGGTTAAATTTTTATAATAAAACTATCCTGAACACTGCATATTTCAGCATGTGTCAGTGCCAGTTCTCTGTATTGTGTTTTTCTTTCATTTTTCTCCAGGGGATTCTTCTCTATGGAGCAATCTTCTCTCTTCTTTACAAATGCTTTCTAGTAAACACTGTTATCTTCAATATCTGGCTAGAAACAACAGTAGCCACACACAAGTCCTGCAGTTTGCTTTATGGCAAAAACCTAAGACATTTGTTACCTTAGGAACAATGCAAAATAATCCCATCAGGATCCACAAAATAGAGTTTAATTCCTATGGTTTTCTCCACATTTTATTTTTTTCAAATAAAATTTATAACAGCAATAAAACAAATGTTTATTTGACTGTCTCTCTAAGTACATGGCTGGTGGCTTCCACGTGTGTTGGATTACAACTTTCAGAATTCCTAGGCAGCATTGCCAATTTCTGCTGGTGATTGTGATTTCAACACATCCATATAATGTAAGGGTTAGAAGGCTGGTTTGAGACTGATACGGAATTGGACTCATTAAATTAGATTTCTATATTGTACTAAAACATGTATTGCTGAATAAATTTGCTACTTCACACAACAACTGTAACTAAATTACTGTTTGCAAATCCAAAGGCTGGGTTAACATAACAAACTAAATCAAAACCCAACTAACCACTTTAATGTTTAGTAGTACACTATGTGAATTTAGCCAATAAGTATACTCCATAGGCTTCATGAGAAAGTTTGATTTTGAATGCTTACAAATCTAAATTTTCATGCAGACATTCTACAAATGTTACTTAACAAAGACTGTTAATTTTCTCATGTAGATATTGCAACAAGGTGCTTAATTTTAATTCCCAAAACTGAACAATATCAAAGAAAAGTATGCAGAGAAGGGCTAAAGTATTTGAAAAGTGAATTACCTTAAGAGATTCTCTTAATCGGCTTCCTTTACACAGGTGTTCTCTCTGTGTGTGTTATGTATATATACATACATACACATATACATATAGTGGGGATAGTAAATAGTTTGTAGTTTTTAGAATGATCAAATGGAGAAACACTACTTTTATCCATTTAATGGATCTACAGAACAAAAGCAGTTTGCTTCAGAGCATGAAGTGGTAATGAGGGATTTTAATTATCGTAACCTCTGTTGGGATATAAACTCTGCCAAGCCTGATGCTTTCATGAAATTCATGACTTGTCTTGCTGTCCACTTTCTCCTTGGATGACAGAAAAGAAAAAACTGTTTTAGGCTTTGTTTCAATCAATTGAGAAGACTGGATTTGGAAGTGAAAGTAGCATTGGGAACAGTGTATAAATGAAGTGGCATATATGTTGTTAAGGTTTGATCTATATTTTCATGTTGTATTTATTTATTTACTTGATCAAAGTAATGAACTATAAATACTTAACCGCAAGTTAGTTATATGCAACCAATTATACAGGATACTACCAATTTTCATAATCAGTGAATATGTGTAAAATAACTGATATGCCTAAAGGAATTATATGCCTAAATAATTTTTCTTAAAGGTGAAAACTCCATGTAATTTGAACCTAGCACAATGTTTCAAAGAACAAGAAAATAAATACATCGTATTTAAAATCCTATAATGAGATTTTACTAATTAATTTTTTTTTGTTAGAATGCAAAAATAACATATATTTTCTTTTTGTTCTTCAGAGATGCAATTTTTCTGTTTTTTAAAAATATATGTATTAATACGAGAAATTTAAAATTACAGAACTACTTTATTTTAATATTTTAAATTTAAAAGTAATACAGGTAGCCCTCCAGTTACGACCACAATTGAACCACAAATTTATGTTGCTAATTGGTTAAGTGAGTTTTGTCCTATTTAAGACTTTTCTTGCCCCAATTGTTAAATGAATCACTGCAGTTCTTAAATTAATAGCATGGTTGTTAATGAATCTGGTTTCCCCATCGACTTTGCTTGTCAGAAGGTTGCAAAAGGTAATCACATGACCCTAGGATACTGCATCTGTGATAAATGTCAGTTGTCAAGGATCCGAATGTAAAGCAAGTGACCATGGGGATGCTGCAACAGTGTGAAAAATGGTCATACATCACTTTTTTCAGTGTCGTCACTAAGTGAACTGTTACAAGTTAAGGACTACCTGTACAGAATTAATCCAATTGTTTAATGCTAGCAACCAAAATATATCTTGCTGCTTTTAAAGCATTTGTGAATTTTGTTTCAAGTGTTAATTGGTATAATACTGAACACTAAGCGTAATTTTGATTTATGTGTAGTCCTTGGTGCTCTCTGAGCTTGGTTGTTTCCTTGCAGACATTTCATTACCCAACTAGATAACATCATCAGTGCTAGATGTGGGTTTTCCCCCCTCACTTTATATAATAGTGGCTTGCTGTCAGTGTTTGTGAGAGGGTTTTTGATGGCTCTTTCACTGTCATCCTTCACTGTATTAATCTTGGTGATAATCTCTCCTTATCTGGGTTTATTGCTGGCAAGGAGGTGTTTCCATTTTAGCTACTTGATAGTCCATTTTGAATGTATGTAGATATTGTTTATCTCTTTGTGCTTATTAATGACTGATTTGCCTGAGTGCCAGGCTTCCAGGAATCCTGTAGCATTTTTGGATTTAATTTGGTTTAGGATGCTCACAATTTTTGTTGTGCAATTAAGAAGCTTCCATCATGTCTCCTGGCTGGTAGTTGGTGTTTAGAGATGCGACCAGCTAGTCTCCTGCCTGTTTGTTACAGTCCTTACACTGTAATCCTGGTGTTAATCCCTGTTTATCCAGGTGTTGATTGCTGGTGAAGAAGTGTTCTGGTGTTTTTATTTCCATTTTAGCTTATTATTTCTTTTGAAGGGCATGTAAGTATTGTTTATCTTTACGTGCCTGTGGATGGCTAATTTATCTGAGTGTAAAGTTCCAGGAATTACTGTATTTTTCTGAGTATAAGATGCACCGGAGTATAAGACGCACCAAGATTTTGAAGAGGCAAATTTAAAAATAAAAGTTTTTGCACTATGCAGACCTCCCCAAAACAGCCCATTTCTTCACGAAAACGGGCTTGTTTTTTTTCCAAAAAAGGGCATTAATAGCCTTTAGGAGGCTTATAGAGTGCTCCTGGGGGCTGGGGAGGGCAGAACGGGTTGTTTTTTCCTCAATTTTGCCCCTCTAGCCCCCAGGAGCATTCTATAAGCCTCCATAAGGCTATGCATGCAATTTTCTTGACAAAAAAGTGCCCATTTTTTGACCCCCCCCTCCCCGGAGCACTGTTTTGGGAGGTTTGCAGAGTGCAAAAACTTTTTTTTTTCCTTTCGGAAAGCTCTTTAGTTAGTTAGAGTGATTGATGAGAATTAGATTGATTGTGTTGTGCCAACAGAAACAAAGTCTTAGGTGCTGCAGATTGTCAGTGATTTCCTTCTCCAGCACATGGATAAATACACCTGAAAATATCTTCCTACCTACCTACTCTCTCTCCCTACCTATCTACTGTATTTCTCTCTCTCTCTCCTCTCCTCTATCTACCTATGTACCTTCCTACTCTCTCTCTCTCCCTACTTATCTACTGTATTTCTCTCTCTCTCTGTTTCTCTATCCCTCTACCTACCAACCTACCTACTCTCTCTCTTCCTTTATCTACCTACCTAACTACTCTCTCTCTCTCTCTAGCTACCTACCTACTGTATTTCTCTTTCTTTCTTTCTTTCTTTCTTTCTTTCTTTCTTTCTTTCTTTCTTTCTTTCTTTCTTTCTTTCTTTCTCTCTCTCTCTCTCTCTCTCTCTTTCTCTCTCTCCCTCTATCTACCTGCCTACCTTTTTAAAATTTGCCTCTTCAAAACCTTGGTGTGTCTTATAGTCCGGTGTATCTTATACTCTGAAAAATACTGTGTGTATGTGTGCGCGCACACACACACACACACACACACACACACATACACACAGAGAGAGTATATATAAATGAAAGTTAAATCAAAAAATATATTCAATTAGAGATGGAAAAAGAGGTAAACAACATAATTAATTCTGGTTCTGTGAACAGTTTTGCCTGAATAAAATTAGTAAGGTGGTGATTCTATTCTTTGAAGTATATCTTATGGATTGTTTATATTTAGTAATAGATTATATATACTATGTTATAAACCTGTGTTAATTTCCACTTTAATTTCTTATAGAAGTGTTTTATAGTTTTCAGACTAAAGTGATTACTAAATCGTTACTTTCAGAAAAACTAGATTAATATTTGAGGTTAGACTTGATTCATTTCTTCAGGCAATGCTTTTCTTATCTCAGTCCAGCTATTTGTGGTGGTTATTCTTTGCTTTTAAAACTTTTATTTGTTATACATTGAAGTCTGACAATGTTTGGCAATTATACAATGTTTTCAGAGGTTATTTATTTTCAAGTTAAATCTTGGAAAATGAAAAAAGATGTGAAAGAAACAAATCAAGTTATTGGATAGATATAATTTAAATTCTGATCAGGTTAAAAATGAGGAGAATATTATTTAGAGGGTAAGGTTTTCATAGAAAATGACGAGATCAGATCAGAACACAGTGTGTCATTTAAAAGTCTATAATTAGGCAATCCATAAAGTAAATTTAGAATGTAAAAATAACATATATTTTCATGGCAAGCATGTTATTGGAGATCTTTTAGATATTGGGCACTAGTTCTTCCATTACTGTTCCCCTTACCCTTCTCTTTCATACCCCTATATGAGCTACTAGCCTTCTATACAACTGTTCTACACTGATAGAGCAATTCACTTCATATGAACATCAGGGACTAAGTACTAATCATGCCAGTGTTCAGTAAACCATATCTAAAGGAGTGCTTGTTCCTCTGGGCTTAATATGGATAAAATGTTGAAAAGAGAAATTGGGAAATGAGGCTTTTCTGATAAGAAAACCTGCCATGAAATATGAATTAATGGCAGTGTACCAGATTTCTTTTCCCAAATGCCTTATTATATTATTGGAATAGGTAAGATTTAACTTTTTGTGGAACCTTCTTCCTATTTGAATAGTGAGAAAGGGAATGAGCAAGTTTTATTTTTCCATCAAGCCTTTGTTGCTTAAATTAAAAGAACCAAATTATTGGATGCTGTGGTGTGTGGAGAGTTTGTGGTGGTGTTTTATTCACCAAAGAGCATTCCCTTTTCAATAAGATTTACACATTTCTTGAGCAAACAGACCTTCAAACCAAGAGGACAGATTGCTTTGTAGGCATAGATCTTTTCTCTCCAGGAAGTGCAGCAATGTACAATCACATTAGCAAAACAGCTGCTCTCTTTGTGTGGCTCACCCAATGGTTGCTGTGAAAGTTCCTAACGAGAATAAAACCAATTAGAAAGAATGCATGAGAAGCACACTCACACAAGATGTCTTTCTGCAGCAGAAGTGCAAAAGATGTGGTGAAGCAAAGATTTGTGCACCACTGGGAAGATTGCCCAACAGTAAATGCCACAACATAGCTTTTTTCTCCCTGTTGAATACAAATTTAAATAGCAAAAAGAAGAACATAAATCAAAGCCAATGTTCAGATGGTTAACAGAGCATGTGATACTCAGATCTGAACATTTTTGAAGTTTTAGAGTAGGATGGGATGTTATTTTTTTTTAAAAAGGACCTCATCTAAATGTAAATTTGTTGTTGGTTTATCAAAACAAATTTAGTTTAAAAAATAACAGTAATTTTCAAGATCAAAGTCACATATAATACTTGTAGATTAGGTGTTCAAAGTGATTAGTGATCTAGATTACACACAAAAAATCAGATTACTATCACTCAAAATCTAATACAAAATAGCAATAGCAATATAGCAATAGCAGTAGACTTATATACCGCTTCATAGGCCTTTCAGGCCTCTCTAAGCGGTTTACAGAGAGTCAGCATATTGCCCCCAACAATCTGGGTCCTCATTTTACCCACCTCGGAAGGATGGAAGGCTGAGTCAACCCTGAGCCGGTGAGATTTGAACCGCTGACCTGCTGATCTAGCAGTAGCCTGCAGTGCTGCATTTAACCACTGCGCCACCTTGGCAATAAACTTCTTGAACAGCATTTTAGGCCCTGTTTGCCCTACCTGCTTAGCAGAACCCTATGGGAATAGTGTATTATGCAAATGGAAAACTACCTCAGTTAAAAATTAGGCATCATTTTTAGCCTCCAGTTTCTCTGGAACTAAATCCATGTTTTCTGAATGGCTAACCAGCATATTAACAGATTCCTCTGCCTTATATTAGAGATATAACATCCTAGTGATCAGTGTTTCATGGCCACATTGAATGATGTCACATTGATTCCATATATATAAATGTATGTATGTATGTATGTATGTATGTATGTATGTATGTATGTATGTATGTATGTATGTATTGTGTCACAACCCCTGGTATGCCCAAATATGGGAGGAATCATATTGCTTCCTCCCATATTTGGGCATATGTATGTATGTATGTATGTATGTATGTATGTATGTATGTATGTAAGTAAGTAAGTAAGTAAGTAAGTAAGTAAGTAAGTAATATATTTAAATATACCAATATTTAAATCAATATATTCAATTAATTTGTTGAATGTTTTTATTCTAATTTAATGCTAATAAATATAAGAAGCTAACCAGCTGAAAAGCAAGGTAGACAACTAAAACAAATTAGTTTGTGATGAAAACCTAAACTAGGTGTAGTAAATAGTCTTGCATTTAAATAAACTAAAACTAACTAAGCTAAAACATACATTGTTGCAATATTTTAGAGATTACACAAGAGTCAGCATGACGTATCAAAAAGAAATAAACTGAATTTAACTGTTGGATAATTTTATTTGAATCTACATTGTTGCTTATTTTCAGGCATATAAAATCGTTTTATACACACCTAATGCACGTATACATACACACACATTTATTATGTATAAATAGTATATATATAATGCAGTATTTTGACAATAAACTGATTGTCATCATCAATCAAGTACATTGTCAGTTAACTATAGATGCATCACATAGATTAGATATTCTTGTTGATGTGCCACATTAGTTTTTGCAATGCAAACACACATACACATATCCAATATATAATTAAAATTCTACTCTTTTATTCCTTAAGGTGCTTCAATTATTATAACATTTTTCCAGTATTAAAAAAAATAATTGTTTTTTTTTTACCATCTGATGTTTTCTGATCCAGTACTGGTTTCTCAGTACTCATGTATAACCATTGGTTGCTTTCTTAAATTAAGTATCATATGTATTACTTTGAAACAATAAGTATTATTTTGATCATTTAATTCAGTAGCAAGAGGCAACGTGTATATAATTCAAAGGCAAAATATTCTGTCAAGACCTTGAAAATGAATTAGCTATCTCTTCACATTGCTTTAACTTTTAATTCCCACTTTTCCCACTGGCTATAATCGTTAGGCAATTTTGTTCAAATTAACAGCCTTTTTCTAAAAATATTTTTGTCATTTTCAATATTTATTAATGACATAACAATGTTATTTTGTGTTAATTTTAGCTTGTCACTGTCAACAAATGTTAATCACAGTTCCAAATCATGTCTATGTAATGAGATAATGTATATACTATGAATAGATACTGTGGTTAAGCACAATATCTCTCTGCCACTCATTAAAGTAGTATCCCTTTTTTTAGATGTATCACACCCAGCCTTCACAAACTAGATTTTCAGTGAATGGGCCAAAGCTATCACATAGATAGAAGAATTAGATTTTTCTATATAAGTTCTTCTGCCCCACTTCTATGTGAGCCCAGAATTATGGTATGACTGTTTTAAGGAGCAATTTATTAACGTTAATGAAACTCTTAAAGCAGTGGATCTTGAATGGTAAGCAGAGGTGTTCCAAGGAAATGTTCTTGTGGTATGCACGGCCCTTGTATAGTGTATACCTATACAAGAACCTTGTACAGGTATACTAGCAGTTCTTTTGGTATCTATGTATTGTTGTTATAAAGCAGAAGGGTAGCTATTTAGGAACTTTGCTAGTTTCATTTAATTCACATTTTGAATTCAAACACTTGTTTAATTAAATAATTAACTATAGTTATCAACTCAAATAATGATTTATAAAGTCACTTTGTTCATGTTATTTCAGTGAGCACTGTCAATTGCTGCTTTCATGCTTGTTTATTCACAGAAATGTATAATGTTCCCTGCCCTCAATCCCCCATTGCATTCTTTGTTCATCCAATTTGGATTAGATTGATTACTTCTCCTATCTTGCTTTCCTTTTCCTCATTTCTCATTCAGAGTGTGGAAAGTTTATTACTAAAGAACTCTGGATCTTATTCGGCTGCCGTTTTCATAATTTCTGACTAGTAGCCAAGGTCCCTGATGGGAATTAAACTCAATAATATTAGGAGAGCCACTGATTCCCCATTCCTGATCTACACTGACTGATTCTGGCTCTAAGATTCATATAGCAGCCTTTGCTAGCACGACATTAGGACTATTTGAATGTAAACCATATTCATCATTAAATTAGATTTTTTTCATCTTTTGAACTTTTAATGCTGAAGACATCTGGTACCTAAAGAGGAAATATCAAAGACTTTTATAGTGCTTACCTGTTGAATAGTCAAGATAAATCATAACAGAAATAGAGAGCTCTTTTATCTGATTCTTACCCATATCAAGACATTAAATGTTGCAGTGCCTCCACAGTATCTTGAATTAGATCAGAGATAACCATCCAGGTGCTCTTGCTGCATTGTGTATTAGAAATGGGCATTTCAACTTAATCTACATTAGGTTTCTTTAAGGCAACAACATTTTCCCTCCTAAACTTCTTTATTAGTGTTGAATATCAGCTGGGGGGGGGGGTTGATTGAAAATACAATGATCTGATACACTTATGTTTCTATTGCCCTGAAAAATACTTCTCCTGAACATCTCTTATGGTGTGGACTATGTTGCAAGACTTTTTTTTAATCAACTCTGTTTCCCCAAAATTTTAAATAAGAACTTTTAAAATTGGTCATAGAATGTGAGTCAGGCTATGTGTCATTTTGGCAAGTGAATAATATTGACCTCGGAGATCAAAGGCCTTCTTTCAAGTAGGCTTGAAAGGTTGGAATTAGAGGGTACACTTAATTTTGCTCAAATATATATCCTTGTCGTGCAGTCTGTCCTAAAACCAAAAAAAGAATAAAAAAAATTGAAAGATACAAGGTTAACATTTTTAAAAGAGTATAGGCGCTATATTGTCAGCTGTTGAAATCCAGTGGAGATAAAAGAAAAAAAGGAAACTGAGATAAGCACTCATTGTCACAGCAAGGAGGAACTAGAGGCTATAGCAACCATGTTGCTTGCCCTGAAAATAAGAGGAGGGTAACAGCACCATTATAAATACAGTGTATGTTCTAAAATGAAATCAACCATGTCTGCTTGCTAAACAGTACGGAAGACACGAAGAAGTTCTTCTGGGGAGATGAATTTTGAGATCTACCTCTGAAAAATCGCACAGGGGTTTGTTTGTTCACAGCAATTGTGGTGAATGTAGAGACTTACAAAAGGTACTGTTAACACACGGCTTGCCCTGATTCTTTCTAAAGTCTTCCTGGATGCTTTGAATTGTCCTTTTTTTTTTTTTTTTTTTTTTTGCTGTTTTTGGAAAGGCAGGTTGCTACAACCATTTTATTTTAAAAGAATTATGAGATGGGATCTAGCTGGAGACCAGAAGCACTGCTGAATTAAAAGTTTATGCTGGAGGCTGATGCTGAGCTTTGCAGCATGCTAGTTTCTCAATTTTTTTTTCTTTTTAAAGACTAAAAAACTACAAATCCCCAATGAGCTTGGAGGTACCACGGAAAGTGCCTGCAGACATATTGCTGTCCCTGGGTGCCATTGACTTACTTGTAGTAGAGAAAAAAGGGAAAGTATGTTCCTGAGACTGGAACACAAAAATAACATCGCCCATGTGAGACATGAAGCAATTAGAAGTTTGATGAACTTGAATTAGGTACATCTTTATCACTACCTGGATTAAAACTGGAGCAATAACATAGGAGAACTAATTAGAATTGTGTAAAAGCAGTACTTTAGTTCTGCATCAATTTGATAATAAAACTTCTTATTTTAAAGGCAAGTCTAATTTTTTTAAAGGCTGAGAACAATTTGTTCTCTCTCTAGTACATCAGGCACTGATACACAAATGGCTTAAAACAAAGCATTTAATCAGAGAAAAAAACCATTTAAAATACCTAATGATTCATCATAAAGCCCTTATTCTATGTCAAGTCTGCTTTTCTGTGCTATGGAATATTTAAAGAGTCCGGTCTGTGTATGCCACTGCTGTGAATGCTATTGTAGTGTAAATTACTATTCCCTATTTGTTTCAGTTTCAATGTTTATTTGCAGTAATACTTTCTTCAATTTTGATTCATTTAAGCATTTTAGATAGGTGCTTAAAGTCAACTTTTGTTAGCGGTAATGTTTTCATATTATTTGACTAGCATATTTTAGTTTGATAAAGGTACAACAGAGCTAATCTGATTAATGATTAAGGCACCAGGCTAGTAACTACGAGACTTGAGTTCTAATCCTGTCTTCGGCAAACCCAATCCACCTCACAGGATTGTTGTTGTGTGGAAAATAGGAATAGGTTGTATTTGGATATGTTCCTTGCCTTGAGTTATTTGTCAAAATAATAAAGGTGACATATAAATAAATAAAACAGAACCTAACAGTATATAGTTAACAATTATTTAAAAAATATTTCTTTTTTCCCACATTTAATGTTTTAAGTACATTTTTTACAAAGTACTGATGACAAGTTTGAAATTAAATTTCTGTCACTATGTATTAGATTAATTTCACATATGATCCATAATTTTGCAATGTCTTTTAATCTAGATAGTCAATGCCTTTATTTTCTTATATTTTGAAAAAGGTTTTGTAAATTTGTAATAACTCCAGTTTGTTCAGGTATACCAAGAAAGTCTCTTTCCTGTGAAAGGATTTGAACTTAAGTAAAAATAAATCAAAAAGAGAAGGAGAAAAGACAGGATGTTCTTATGTGGGAAGTTAATTACCAGTGGGCTAGAAAAGGAATAATAGTGATGAACTTACTTGCTAACAATTATAAGAAAAGCCTTGATAGATAGATAAGAGCAATGCTGTTTGTTTCAGTAAACTTTATACTTTATATTAGCCTAAAGAAGTAGACATGCTTTTCCCACTGCCATTGCCATTGCCTAATGGCTTTCTGAGAGTATTGATTGCAACTTCTAAGCACAGACCCACCGGTACGTTCAGGCTGTAAGTTTCCAGATTTGGGCTAGTCTAGTAACCATCACTCTGGACATACAGTGAATATGTTAGAAAGAAATCAAAGAAGAAAATCGAAAGAGATGAATAACTCAGTGAAAAGCTGCAGGTAGAAGAGAAAAAGCTTTTTACATGAGGAACTTACCAATAACTTTGCAGACAGTTTTCACTGTGAATGTATGAAAATGAAATACATACTACATACATATCTACACACTTCCTTTTCTTATTGTATATACAAAATTCTAGATTTGTTTTTTGCTTGAGCATAAGGACTCACCTTTGGTGCCCCACAAAAGCCTGCTAAGATTGTATCTACTTATTTCTTAAACTTTCCATCTAGCGGCCTTGACAGTAGAAAAATACTAATCTGCAATTAGACTGTGTCATTTTTCAAAGTGTCTAGTTAAGGTGAAGTGTATAATTAGAAATGTGCAAGTGCATCTCACCTCCACCCACACAGCAATGGCATTTGGAAGAGAGAATGAGAAATTGCTGAAAAACTTTGGCAAATGGGATTTTGCTACAAAAATAAAGCTGGTTTTATATGATTTCTGTAAGCCTTTTAAACGTGCAAAGTGCTTTGGAATATTCCTATTTCAATTACATATCACAAAGGTCCATCTGAAATTGGTGTGTTCATTCTCCCTCCAAGGCAATTCAGTTGTTTATGGCAGATTTCTTTTTTCTTTCGTTCAGTCATATCTGATTTTCAGAGACTGCCTGGACAAGTCCCTGCAGTTTTCTTGACAAGGTTTTTCATATTTTTTTAAAGAAGTGATTTGCCATTGCTGCTTTCCTTGGGCTGGTACAAAGTTATTAACTCAAGGTCACTCATCTGGTTTTGTGCCTAAGGCAGAACTAAAATGTATGGTCTTCTGCAGTGGTGGGTTCCAGATCCCGTTCCAACTGGTATCGTTGGAACGGGCCCGGCTTTGGCCATATGGATGCGGGCAGCGTGCACATGCATCATACCTGCCAGCAATATCTTCACAAGCCTCCATGACGCTCAAACTGCTTGGCGGAGCGTTGTGCAGGCGCTGTACATGCCATGCGGAAGCACAGAAGCCTTTAAAGGACAGGTAAGGAGCTCGGGCGGGCAGATAGGCTTGCCAGAGCACTGGAACGGAATGGTACCCAGTGCTCTGGACAGGCTCCGGGACGCCCATACTGGGGTGTACTGCCTGCTACCCACCACTAGTCTTCTGGCTTCTAGCCAGAATTATCTCTCTTCTGGCAGATCAGAATCTAACTTTCTAAAACACTTTTGTTTATGGACATTGCAACTGGCAACTCAGGATAGTGTAAACCTTTAGACCAGTGGTTCCCAACCTTTTTTTTGGCCATGCCCACCTAAGCATCTCTAAAATGCTGATGCTCCCCCCCCCCCCCCCAGTGACATATAATTCTTACTTTACTCAAAAAGTGAACTCTACTCACACGGAGGAAGCCCAAAATGCCATTAACTGGATTTAAACAAGATTCAAATTGTCCCTATTTAAAAATCAAATTGCCCGCCTTGTGGGGCATGGGACCCACATTGGTAACCCTCTGTTACTCAGATATAGCAAAAAAACAAAAAAAAAACCAAAAACCTGGTGGTGGAAGTTTAGAGCATAAGTTTGTAATATATGTATTTCTTAAAAGGAAGTCCCGCTTATACTTGTTGGAACTTCTTCCAGATAATTGCATCGGCAATCATAGTCTAAGCTTGTTGATGCCAAAATGATTAAATGTGTTGTGACATCATAATGCAAGTTCAGTTCTTTTGTAATTGTGTCATGATGTCACATGCAAGTGTGGAAACTGCAGGGTTTACAATAAAATTATTTTTTTGTTACTTGTCTCCATCATGGATAAACTTGTGTTGAAATTTAGCCATAATAATGTGCAAGTTTTTATGACTTGAACTTTGGTTTATCACAAATTGATATCATTCTCCCACACAGATTTTTTTTCATTAGTTTATGCTCTATATCATCTATTAATTTCCAAAATTTATTGACTTACCTAAAAACATCCTCAGTATTAAGAGCAAGAATTATTCTGCAAACCTCTTGACTGATAACTGTTTCAAAAGGTGGCCTACAAAATGACATGGAAATGGGAAAGAAATATTTTGTAAAGCTTACCAAAAAAAAGTCCAACATTAAAGAATTTTTTTCTCCTGATTGCCCTAACCCAGATGTAGTTTCTCTGAAATGTTAGAACTAAGCTTGTAATGATTTTAAAGTCAGGTGAAAAACCCAGGCATTGAAGGATGCAGAGATTGTTGAATTGGGTATGAACAACTGTGTGTACATTTCAGTTTGTAGAAAAGGCTGTCCTACTGAGAACTGCAGCAGAAGGCTAGGTGAGACTGGGATGCAATTTGTAGGAGAACACAGCATGAGGGAACAGTTGAATGCCATCATCTCATCGGCAGAAGCAGCTTTTAAATTTAAGTCAATCTCCTGATACAATCTAATTTAGGACAACAATGCCCCTAAATAAAATGGTAGTCTCTATTGGAAGCAACATGTGCAACTAAATTAAATATAATAAAAGAAAAAAGGCCATTAACATGTTTGTATGGATATAACATTCACTTAGTTTCTTAATGTTACTAAAATGGTAGAATGAGTTTCTTTCCCAGTCTTTTTTGTTAGTGTGAATCATTTCCAGAGAAATTAATTATATTTCCTTGTTTGATCTTGAGCAGTAAGATTTGCCTTCCAAGTTTATTGACTGCATGATTTATTTGATAGTATGATTTCAAGTTTAAAACTTGCTTAAATGTTTGTCAGAAATATCAGCCTCTTGAATACTGGCAAATTATGCTTTTAAGGATTTGTGTATATATATATATATATATATATATATATATATATATATATATATATATATATATATATATATATATATATATATATATATATATATATATATATATATATATATATATATATATATATATATATATATATATATATATATATATATATATATATATATATATATAAGAGAAAATATTTATTTCAATACAGGTCTAGTTGATGGTTGATAAAAATATTTCCTGTATCTTAAAACTAATTAGCTGTTGATTTAAAACATTTTCTGGCATCAAACACTGTGTTTTGTTCAATGTAGAATTTCAGGCGGAATCAATCCAGCAGAAAAACCCTTTTTTTATCTGCTAAAATACATTATCCTGGTATTCTAGTTTGTTGGTTGGTCACATATGTGGATTTTCACATTTTAATTGAGGTTCATTACCTGTGAGAAGCAAGAAGTATCAAAATGTGCCACTTAAAATTGCAGTAGCTTGTTTGTCTTTATTTTATTGCAGTGTCACAAGAGTGCAAGGTTTTGCTTTTAACAATGTCTGGAGCTTACGCAAGCAGATTTTTCTGGTTTTCCTTCCTTTTTAGATATTTCTCAGAAAAATGAAGATTGCAGATGCAGTTTAAGCATTTATTTTAGAAACCCGGCCGCACAGCGGAGGTGAACAGCAGGCAAACAAGTGAAAGCGAAACCATCCTCCCCTGAGTCCGTCGAAAAATTGTCTTGCACATAGCCGGTCCAGTGGTGGGATTCAATTTTTTTTTACTACCAGTTCTGTGGGAGTGGCTTTGTGGGTATCATGTGGCTTTGTGGGCGTGGCTTTGTGGGACTGGCAGGGGAAGGATACTGCAAAATCCCCATTCCCTCCCCACCCCACTAACCTGCTTTCCAGCTCTGTTCTCCTATTGAGAGCAACTGGGAGGCAGCGGGGACAAGTCCAGCATATTTGGCAGTTCTCCAAACTACTCAAAATTTCTGTTACGGTTGTCCAGAACCTGTCAGAACTGGCTGAATACCACCTCTGAGTCGGTCCCTGGTGCCAAAAAAGATTGGGGCTGTTTTAGGAACTATAAATGAGAGATGATTTGACTGAAATTTTTTCTAGAAAAAAGCAGGGTGCATGCTTTGCAATGATTGATTATGCTGGGATATCAGAAGTAATCTGAAATTGTTTATGTTTATCATATATTGATTAACCTGCCTGTGCTCAAAATTTCAGACAATCACTAGCCAAGTATGCTACGTAACAACAGGTTTAGCATTCTTTGCTGCCATCTAAGTCATCTAGATTTTTGCAAAGCAGCAACATTGATCTGTGAATGAATTTAATTTCATTATTTTATGTACTTCAGCATTTGCAGATTGGAATAAATTCCTTAGAATATCTAATGAAAATGCCTTTTGTGTTCCAGTCTGGCAAAATAAATTTATAGCAAGAGTTTATAGATATGTGTTAGTATATTTTGAACAAAATTTGAATTGGAACATTTTGGGAATACAAAAGATAATTTTTCAAAACCCAGTGAAGTAGTGAACATAGGGTATGTAATAATTTTAAATGGTACAAAACATGGACAGAATGAGCCCACAGAAATGATATTTAAAAGCTAAATATAATATTTATAAATCTTCACTAAAGATTTACTGATTTAGTAAAGATAAACATGTCCATAGAAAAAAAATTGCATTGCTATAAGAATCTGTTTTAGTCAAAATATACACTGCCATGAAATTACCAGTAATGCTTAGAATTAAGATACTTTATGCTGATACTTAATATTGATATCTGATTTAATATTATCATTACTAGTGCAGAAAACATGTTTGTCATAATCTTGTTTATTTAAGATGTTTTCTCCAATACCTTTTCACATTATAAAAGTACAGTACAAAAATATTTCCAGCAGCAACTTTGTGTGGAACAAAACACAATAAGTGTAATAGGAACACTTTGTTTTTGAACTGCAATCTAATCTAAATTCTGTGCAACAAATGGGTTTGGGGGGAAAAAGCAGGAGATAATTAAGGTGATTTTGAGTGGATGTCATCATCAAAATATAGGATAATGTGCAATGACCTTTATGACAATGTCACTCTTAATGTGATAATTTGAATATTGATTCACTTCTTGCAATTGAGTTAAGTGGAACTTTTCTAGGTAACTATTTTGGGATACATGATAAATATATAGATAATTGTTTTGGAACATAACTTACTTTTGAGGAAACAAAGGTAAAATTGGACAACTAAGAGCACATACCAAATTTTCTTGTGTTTGTTAACTAGTTATGATCATGCATGAACAATATCTGGTTAATGTTTCATAGAAATTCAGATAGTTAATGTAATCTTGCAATAAAGATAGACCTACTATTCCAAGTTGTGTCTTGTCTGGACTATTCACAGGGATTATGTTTGTGTGTATTTACATGCATATAATCACACACACATGCATGTATACATATATGTTTGTGTTGTGGCCCAGCAGGAGCCGTTGGAGCTGTCAATGGACTCCGATAGCGAGGGACCTATGAATCGGCTAGGGAAGATGTGGAGGACCCTGGGCAGGGTTCAGACTCCGAGCAGGGACCAGAGAGGCTGGTTGATCACCAGGAGGCGTTTGAAGCATGGAGCAGTGGGGAACATCAAAGGGAGTTTGTCCCTGACGTCAGGCAAAAAAGGGCGGAGAAACGGAGGCAGCAGTTACAGAGACAGACTCATAAGAGATAATTAAGCCCAGGTGGTTGTGGCTTGGCTCCTCCCAAGAAAGTATATAAGAAGAGACTTTGGGAGGAGACCTTTTGCAGGACACAACCATTCATACCAAGCTGGAGAGTGTATTGTGTGTATTGTATCTTTTGTCTGTGGAAGTCTGGGTTGCTGCCAAAGTTTTGTCTGTGAGTAATTGCTGTGAATAAAGCGTGGCTAACAGTAAGCCTGGGTCGGCGTTAATCATCGGACGGAGGGGGGGTCAGAACATGTTTGTATATACATACATACAAACAATAACATCTATATTCATATACATATGTGTATGTATGCTTGTTTATGGAATTTATGACAATAATTTATATACAAAAATTAATATTGCACTATGGCATCTTTAGAATCACTAGATGGCAATCAAAACATCAGTAATGGCAATTAACTAAATATATAAGTAATTTAGTTTTACCTATCATACAACTGGTTGAACATTCTGATGTCAGGGAGCATGCCTATGAAATGTAGATTTTCCAAAATGGCTATTGTATATTGTGCAGCTGTATAAATAAAATAAAATAAAATCATACATACATACATGCATGCATGCATACATGCATTCATACATACATACATACATACATACATACATATCAATTCCAGTGAGTATATATTATGTATTTCTGTGAAGAAATCCTAGAGAGAAAGAATATGTTTTGCCCTTTGCCCGTTATTCTTTTGCCAGTTATTCTTAAAATATATATTGTTCTCATTTATTTTCCTTTTTATCATTTTCTTTTTGTGTGAAAAGACAAACTAAAGGAAGATGGGTACTCTATTCATTCTACTTCTGTCTGCACATATTAAAATAGAAGTTACAAACAGGATGTGTAAAATTGAATTATTATTTCATTAACATAGTTGGCTATGTTTGTATAACATTCCAAACCATATGGTACTTTATGATTTATAAATTATGGCAGACAAACCAAGTGTGTTTGGTGAAGACATCCTCTGGCTAAATGTGGGAGTTAAGGAAGGATAAAAGCTAAAAAGTTAGCAACAGAAAATTAGAACAGCAATAGAAATTTGATTCTTGCCTTTTCTTTGTTTCCTTGCTGTTTTTGTTTCACTCTGTAGTTAAGTATTGGTACATACGTATAGTAGACAATTTCCAAAACACTTTGGTAAGAATATTTCTAGAGACGATAAAACTCCTTGGTCAATTATTGAAGTCAAGGATCATATTCCAGCCACCAAAATTTTATCTCTTTATGAAAATTAGCTGCAAAACTGTTGGGGCTTCCAAGTCAGAAAATCAAATCACAGAATCATCTTTGAATATCTCTGCAGTGATTTAATTAGATTTTTATAACTTGTAATAATCTGAAGATTCAGTTCCAAGATTCCATTTGAAAAGTGATTTCACTGAATCTTTTCTAGTTAAATCCTTGTTTTGAATCTTACTAGGCTTTTACTCCCGGTTGTTTCAAATACACAATTATTCTCTTTTTATATTTTTAACTTTATTTAAAAATAATATAGAACAAAGTTTCAATGCTTAGTAATACATAGTTTGATTGTAAAACAATAATGTAACCATGCATTTTAAAAATGAAAAAAAAATACCTAAAAAGAAAAGAAAGTAACTTTCCAAGGTATTGATTTTTATTAGAAAAATGTTGTCTTGTGTATCATTTTGCATCCATAGATTACTAATTTAGCCTTCTTTATTGCATTTGTCTAAATTAGATATTCTTTGTTCAATAAATTACAATTCAGGTAGACCTAAGGTGACCAGACGTCCTGCTTGTGGTGGGACAGTCACAATTTTTCACAATGTGTCCCGCAACGTTTTAAAAAGGTCCCGATTTTCATGGGTGAGTGGACGAAAGGGCATCGGCAGTGAAGCCAGGACCCGCTGTGCGAGGGCGAGGGAAGAGCAGGGCGTGGCCTGAGGGAAGCTGGTGGGAGGGGGCTCGGAGGGAGGGGGAGCCAAGATGGCGGTGGCTGAGGAGGAGGAGGTCTCACGGTCTCCGCTGCCACCGATGACGCCAAGGAATTGAAGGATGATAGTGCCTGTGCGCCGGGAAGGCAGCCTGCGGGGCTGGAGGCTGCGTAGTGGCTGCGCGCTGCCGAGCACTAACAGGAGTCGCGGGACGGGCTGGCTGAGCAGCCTCGCGTATGCAGCTCGCCTCGCCGCCCGATGGAGGCTGCCCTGCTGCTGGCGCTGCTGCGCCTCTGCTCCGCCGTGAAGATGCCACCTCTACACCCGCCGGTTCTTCCCGCTCAGGCACCCGCCGCCCAGGAGCAGCCAGAAGCCCTCCTGCCCACCACCGGCTGCACTGCAGCCAACTCGCCCTGGGTGGGCTGGAAGGCTTTGGGTGGCAGTCATCTGGGCGGGAAGAGCCAGTGAAGATGCCACCACCACCACCCTGCTGGCTCTTCCCGCCCAGACACCAGGCGCCCGAAGCCTTCCTGCCCACCACCGGCTGCACCACAGCCGATTTGCCCTGGGCGGGCTGGAAGGCTTTGGGTATCCGGGCAGGAAGAGCCGGCAAGCAGATGGCGGTGGCATCGCCGCCCAGGAGCCGCCCAAAGCCTTCCTGCCCACCACTGGCTGCACCGCAGCCGACTTGCCCCGGGCGGACTGGAAGGCTTTGGGCAGCGGGTGTCCGGGCAGGAAGAGCCAGTGAAGATGCCACCCCCCGCCAGCTCTTCCTGCCCAGACGCCAGACGGCCGAAGCCTTCCTGCCCACCACCGGCTGCACCGCGGCCGACTCGCCCCGGGCGGGCTGGAAGGCTTCGGGCGTCCGGGCAGGAAAAGCTGGCGAGCGGATGGCAGTGGCATCACCTCCGGGAGCCGCCTGAAGCCTTCCTGCCCACCCACCACCGGGTGCACCGCAGCTGACTCGCCCTGGACAGGCTGGAAGGCTTCGGGCATCCGGGCAGGAAGAGCTGGTGAGCGGATGGCGGTGGCATCGCCGCCCGAGAGCCGCCTGAAGCCTTCCTGCCCAACACCTACTCTCCCCGGACTTGTTTTGATGAGCGCGGGCGACTGACGGTAGTTTGTGCCAGCCGCACTTGCTCAAACTATCGTCAGTCGCCCCATGTTAAAATCTGGCCACCTTATGCTTGGTGAGAGCTGCGGACGCCGTTGGGTGGGCGCACCCCGCGCTGCGCATATCCCTCTCCTTCCCATCACATGCGACTCTCCTACCGGCTCTGCCATCCATCGGAAGCAGATATAAACCTCCGGAAGAGGCGCCACAACTGGGGCAAGGTGCCAGTGGGGGCTGCTCTTTGTCCTGCCAAGGAACTGGGACTCTCCGAGGCTGTCCTGCCGAGGGACTGGAACTCTCCGAGGCTGTCCTGCCGAGGGACTGGAATTCTCCGAGGCTGTTGCAGTGAGATAGAAAGGATGATTGGGGTTGGTTTTCTTCCTCCACCCCCCACTCCCTACGTCAGCAGAGTGTCCCCTCTCCCAACTCTCCCCCCCCATCTTGTAAAGGCTGTGATCCGCACCTCCCCCACCCCGATCCTTACTGCTAAGACACAAGGGTGCTCAGCTTTCGGCAGTTATCAATATGGTCACGAGGCACGATTGATGGAAAAGGAAAGATAAGTGGCTATTTTCTTTGGAGGTATGGGGATGGGTGGTGGGTGGGGAGAGATTAAGACAACACGGTTGATAAAGAGATGTTAATGAACGGTTTGGGATGAGGGTAGGCTCTCCACAGGATGGGAACCTGAGGATATTGTGCACTCAGAGTGTTCCCTGCAAGTTTTAGGACTCCTACATGTCCCTCCCAATAATTGGGCTCCCTTCAAAAAGGGTTGGAGATTTTTAGTATCCTGTTAGGGACCATGCAAGCCTGACCCGTCCAGAGGATGGATGGTGGTTGGGAAAGCCTCTTTTGTTTGCAGACAGTAAGTGCCATGAGCACATTGGTTGGTCATCTCAGACAACCGTCTTTTGATGGTTTTTTTTTCCTCCCATGGGGAACGGAGGCTGCTGTATTAGGGATTTGTCCGAAGACGTGCTTTCAGATAATTCATGACTTTGTCTATGTGTGTGCTTGTAGGCAGAGAGATTTCCTTAGATGAGGAAATGTGTGTCATCTGAAAGATTATGGAGCAGAAGGAGGGTGAATGTGGGCTGTGATGCACGGCTAACCCTCTAGAGATTTAGCAGAGCACAAAAGGATTGTGGCTCCCAGTAGCAGCAACGGCAGCAAACGTCTTCCTTGCCAGCTTCTAAACTGGGATGCTATTGAAAGAAAGGAACCCTTGAATGTGAAGCTAAGAGTAAATTTTAGGCAACCAGATAGTGAGTTAGCTCTCTGATAGTAAAAAGTTGCAGGCTGCTTAATTCATTCTCAGAGTATATTCTCTTTTTGTTTTTGCCCTTGCTTTCAATTGGGATTCAAATAAGGACTGTAGTCCAACAGCTAAATTCCGTAAGAAGGGGGATGAGTGCAAACGCCCTTTCCACTGTAAGGCTATGAAGCTGGAACTGATATGTCAAAGTCTCCAGTTTAAATGTCATCTTAGCTAGGTGACCTTAGGGAAAGTACAGCTGTCAGTTAAGGTACCTACCCCCATCTGCTGAATGAAGATAATAATATATTCTGATTTAAGGGAATGATGGCAAACAAGGCTTCTTGAAATAATGCTAGCAAAGTAATATAGAAATGTTGGCTGCAAAAGTTGATGGAATTAGGAGAGATGGCAAAATTGACTGCTTTGATTAAAGAACACAATTAATTTTGTTTCTACTTGGAAACCCCCTTTGTGCTTCGGGGGAGGGGGAGTAAAACTTTGATTTTGGTTTTCCTGATTAGATAGTTTGTTGTTATAGAATTGGGTAGTATATATTATGTGTAAAAGTAAAAAGTTAGGTTGTAATGTTATTATCTTCTATTGTGCTAAAAAAGAGTCAGAAGTCAATGCCTCCCCCCCTTTTCCCCTTCTACCACACACTTTCTCCTTTTTCCCTTTTTCCACTCTTAATTTCCCCTTATTTTCATTTTTTTGTCTTTTATATTCTGATAAACTAATAAAAATAATTAAGCAGGCGAGAAAGATGAAAAGTAAATGTGATTAAAGTTCACTTTTCATCTTCCTCCACCATCAGTGCCTTTCCCTTTCACTTTGGCCTTTTCTAGTGGAGCAAAAATAATATTTCTGTCAAAGCTTCCTTCCCAGGGGAGAACTCCCAGAATGCCAAGAGATGGGCATTAAAGCCAACCCAAAAAAGAAAGACCCTATCCCAGAAATCTTGCTTCAAGCCGAATTTCCCCCCATTTCCCTCATTACACTAAAAAAAACCTCTTCCGTGTCTTCCTACTAAATGAGAGCCTTTTGGTGTAGTGGTGAAAGGGCTGGCCTACACACCAAGGGAAGATGAGTTCAAGTCCTGCTTTTGGGCCAGTCATTCTCTCTCAGCCCAACCCACCCCACAGGGTTGTTGTTATGTGGAAAATATTAAAAGGAAGATTAGGTATGTTTTCCGCCTTTCAGTTATTTGTAAAAATAAGACAGGTGGGATAAAAATCTAATAAATAATAAAAATAAAAATAAATGAACCATAGACCATTTATTCTATCAGAACATCTTATTCCTAATCAATTCAATTGGATTATTCCTTCATGAGGATTGAAGGTAGCATTAACTGAAAAGTCCCGATTTTTTAAAAATTTTAATCAAGAACCCCCCCCCCCCCCGGGTCAATGGTGTCCCTCTTTACCAATCTGAAAAACTGGTCACCTTAGATAGACCAGAATATTTAAGGATTAGGATATGTAAAATGATATATCGCCTTTCACACTTAAAAAAACCCCTCATCCAATGGATATGGGACAAGTTTTGTCCTGTCTCATTAGATAAAAAGTGAATGTAAAAAATTGCTCTGAAAGAATCCAGAGCAGAGGTGAAATCCAGCAGGTTCTGACAGGTTCTGGAGAACCGGTAGTGGAAATTTTGAATAGTTCGAAGAACTGGCAAATGCCACCCCAGAGTGTGGTGGTAATGGAGATTTTGCAGTATCATTCCCTGCCATGCCTACCAAGCCAGAGCCACAGAACCGGTAGTAAAAAAAATTGAATTTCACCACTGATCCAGAGTCATAGATCTGATTAGCTTTGCATTTTAAATTATACTAATAGACTTTAAGATCAGTAATATGTTTTGCCACTTAGCATAACCCGTTGTTAACTAAGAAATAAAAATTTTATAAGTATGGAACACTTATACTGAGGCATTATTAAGCTGTTATGTTTGCCAGCACATTGATCAGTGAAGCACTACTACACTGCTCATTAGCATAATTCTCAAAACTATATACAAATTGAATAAAAACCTAGGATACAAATTTAAAAAAAACAAAGCAATAAAGCCAGAAAGGCACAGGATAAATATATCATCATAGCACAGTATAGAACAAGGGAAAGACATAAAGCATTAAAATGATAATAAAATATATGGTGTTCACTCAAACAGACAAAGAGCCTTAAATGGAAGGTAAATTCCTCCAGGCATCTTACAAATCTTGGCCTTGCAGTTAAAAGCTGGGAAGGCAAAAGAGAGTTAAAAGTTAACAAAGGAGTTAAAAGCTAAGAGAATGTTTTAATTCTAGCTTCATATTACACAATAATAGATTGTGGATTTTGGGAGAGCTGATAGGGCAGTCAGAAACTCTCGGTGATAAGGAAATGTTCAAAAGAATGAGTGAAAGAAGAAAATCATCATTCATCCTTCTCCTATTAATACTGCAATACCCAGTACTTGATATGATTAATGCAAGTATCATCCATTTAAAATTTAACTCACAAATCTTCCAATACCAAATGAACCTCAACAAGCAATATATCACAACAGAAATTATAACTATTTTATTAAAACTTCTCCAGCAAAAAAAAAAAAGTTTGCAAAAAGTCTACTTGGAAAAAATGAAAGTAAGGTAGAATGTTATATCTATAGAATATCCCTTTGACATACTTATTTTTGGAAATTCTGTTTTCCTTTATGAAGATTGCTGTCTTAAGGATCTTGAAAATGAAACATTGCTATTGATTTTCATTTCTTTAAAACTAACTGAAAAATGTTGATATGAACATTTACATGAACATGTAAGAGAGTTTATTTCTTTTTTTTAAACCAGGTAAAGAATTAGCACTGAAGAATCTTGATCTACCCATTGCTTGATTTTTCCTTGTGATTAGAAAATACTGTTGATGCCACTTATACAAGGTATTTGAAATGATTATTTACTTAGTTTTGCTTATGAAATATTCCCCATCCCTATTTATAAAAATACCAAATTTTAAAACAACTGATTGCATATATATTTGCTAAACTTGCTATCTTTTGGGTATTTAGGAGGGAATGATGACTGATTAGTCAATGCTTTTGCATTTTAATTCTTAATATAAATAACTCTGCTTCAAGGCCTTGAGAATGGCCAAGGTAGCTGTTCTTAATGTTCCTCCTAAGTGTAATTTTTAAGGTGACAAAGATTATTTAAAAGATATTGTACTATTTGTTTAGTATTGTACTAGTATACTATTTGTTTTGTATTTCCCTCTTACTGTATTTTCCTGGCTCAGCTTATATTTTGGAAGGAGCCTTCTAGAAGGCTACTCAAAGATCAAGTGTATTCTTCAGCCTCACTGCCCCTCCAAAGTTGCATGTCTCTACCACAATTCATAATCCAATTTTAACTAATGTTTGTGTTTAGTCAAGCACAATGTTTTATTTCATAGTTATGTTCATTACCGTATCTAGGCTTTACAATATGAAATGTGTTCTGATTTTTGATGTCAGTTGAACACTGCAGCTCAGATATTACAGAAGAAGAATAAGGAAAAAAACAAGCAAACACAACATTACTATCAATCTTACTTATTGAAATACAGTATGCAAAGACGGAGATCATGCTGCATACATACAGACATACAGATCGTAACAACTACAGTTTCTATAATGACTTAAATATAGATCTTTTTGTGTTTGTTGAATTATTAGATTTCCTTCCAGTACTTTAACAGCATATGATAAAAGACAACTAGTGGCATGTCATAAAATATTACTTCAGTTACAATGGAAGAAATTGTGTTTCTATGCAGAATTATTCCTGGAACCAAAAATAGCAATTCAGCAATTCTCAGTTCTATTATGTTACCAATATTAGGTTTTTCCATATTATTTCAGAATTTGTGTTGGCTAATTAAATTGTTTTTCATTCACTGTTTTTATAAATAGTTTTTAATATTTGTTGTCTCTGAAAGTATTATTACGTTTCTATTGTGTCACTGTGGTTTTTAAATTCATATTTTTACAGGTTTTTAAAATTTTACAGATCTCAAGTTAAATTGATGATCTAGTTCAGATATTCTAAATGCACCCCATCTGTCCTTCAAAAAATAAATTAGTACAGACAATATTGTTGATGATCCAGAACAGGTATACAGTGTCCTTTTTATGCCTGGGTAGTATTGGACTACTGTTTTCAGAGTGAGGATGCAAATTGTGGCAGGACTTTCTCTCTTGTTTTGTGGAAGGCTATGGGGTGGGTGGGTTATTTTTGGGGGAAAAATGGCCCTTTTAAAGAACTTTATTACAATTTTTGAGTGTTGCTTATCTTTCAAATACCTATGCTATCAATGTTCAACAACTGTTGTCTGAGATGCTTCAATACAATATCCCCTACCACAAGGGGCGGATGTGGGATCACATGGGAGCCCCGTGTTTCAGGTTGTCTATATCTGAACTAGGACATCTACAGGTACACTTGTTGAGCAGTAGCTTCCAAGACAATTGTATAGGCTATGATTTTAGTAAGCATCTCTGGGATATTGCTACTTGAATGTATTTCAGGAAACAAGAAGGAAGTCTGGAAGAATAAAATTTGCCTTAAGCAATTTTACATTGGTGCTTAATGTAGTATAGGTAACCTATCTTCTCCCCAATAGTTTAATTGATGTCATAGAGAATATTTCAGACTTGAGAAGCAGGGCTACTCTGCACTCAGGTTTGGTATAATTGAAATGCAGATGATAGAGTTTTAATTTAGGTTCTCACATCTTTAAATATTCAGAGACAGTAAATGAATTCTACAATACTGACATTATTAATAATGATTATATTAATGAAAGTTAATTATGTCCAGACATTGAAAATCATGTTTAACTAATTGAATCATATTTTCCCTAGAGTGAATAAAATGATTACAGACAATTCATGATTAGATGTTATAAAGTATTAGATGTTGTAGTGTATTTGGTTTTATGGAGGGGACCATTCAGCCTAAATGAATGTTGCTTTTACTGATCCATTCAATCCCCAAGTCAGAAAATTATATTGAAAAGTTTCAGGAAGTGAAAGACAATTACTTGTAAACTTTATATGTATTGCACTCTTAAGCAATTCATTTTCATGAAATGTAATAGGTGCTTGTTGCAGTGAGATAAAAGAAAATGAAAATCAGGCCTATAAACAAACAAACAGAGAAGTCATTATTGAATTAAGATGATTTTAATTGACTAATATTTGCTATAGTTCATAAATAAAGTATAAAGTGAAACTCTTTTTGGAACATTTATCTAATTCTAACTCATAATCACCCAATTTGAGTGTTGTAAGAGAAACAGAGGCCTGAGGAATTTGAGCCTTTATTATAAGGATGTCAGGTTCACCAAGAAGACGAGCCTTGAAGTCAACTCCACAGAAAGGCAACCAACTTGGTTACAGTAACATAAACTTGCAAGTCTGATTGCACTGTATCTTTTCCTCCTTTGTTCAGAGAATTAGGCAAGTCTTTGCTGAGACTTCCAACATTCTGAATAAATAAATTTAGGAAAACCATCAAGATCTGGCTCTACCATCAGACATCAGGGACTATTTAAGAGACAGTTTCTTTTTGATTGGCTTGTTCTTTGCTGATTGCCATTTTATATTTTGTATTTATATTTCGTATTGAAAGGAAGGAGCAAATGGCAATAAATATAATTGCACAAATGATACAATTTGTATATTTGCATTAGGTGGTAGCATATCATTACATATCTACACTGTTGAATAAAATCTGATAATCATAGATTCCAGTGGTGGGTTGCTACTGGTTTGCACTGGTTCGGGTGAACCGGTAGTGAAAATTGCGACTGGGTCGCCGAACCGGTAGGGATGGCAGGCTGGCCACACCCCTGAACTGTTTGCTGGCATGGTTTTTACTCTGTAAAAACGGGGCATGCAGAGAACCAGCAGTAGCGCCAGCAGCAACCCACCCCTAATAGATTCACCCTTTGCTATGGAAATATACATTTTTAGTAAATAAATTAGAGTTATAGTTATTATCCAAATGCTTTATTTCATTTAAATACTTTTCCCACGGCTCCTTTTGCAGATGATATCCACTTCACTTTCTGTTTCATTTTTAGTATTGATTAGTACCTTCCAATTTCTGCTTGTGATTTTTTTTTAAAAGAACAAAATTAAGTGGAGTAAGGAAAGAATCTAGACCGAGTGCCCAAACTGTTTGTGTGTGCACATGCCCAAACTGAAAGGTGCGCATGCGCGGGCATGCAGACACACATGAACAGACATGTGCGCATGTGCAGCAGAGACCCCAGGGCCAGCTGGGTGGCAGGAGTTGGGGCATCCGAACACAGGGAAACAGAAGGTCACAAAAGAAACGCCACAGAGGTTCAACCTGGGGTGATGGCGGGTGTGCCAGCAGAGAAATCTCAGCGTGCCACCGCTGGTATACGTGCCATAGGTTCGCTATCACGGATCTAGACAGATACAGTGATTGATGTTTCATATCCAGCAATGGAAGCTTTGTGTATTTAGTACTCAAACTTCCAACCATTATGCTAATATATTTATTGATTTAATATAACAATAAGGCATAGCAGTTTAATATTAATTGTAGATTCAAGGCTCATGTGATCATACCTATGAGGTACGTTATTTCATTTACATGATACATGTAAATGCATGTATAATCTATGTGTACATAAAAATATGTATCTTGCAAGCAGGATTTGAAGCCCTGCAGAAAATAGGTGTGAAATAAGAATGTAGGAATGCACTTTTATCTGTAGCATTTTTCCTTTCATCTTTTGAAACAAAATTGTGCTTATTCCCAAATGGACAAGTAGTTGACTGAAATAGACTTACATGTCTAAATTCCATAAGTTTCAGGTAGAGTCTGATAGAAGCGAAAAGTTTCTTTTAAAAAAAAGAAATTATATCTTTACCTTTACATGTTGTAAGTTGCACAGACATAATATATTTCAGTGACAGAGAATATTTTTACTGCTATAAAATAATGAGTGATTATTAATTGAGGGTGAAGCAGTTTTTGCCACAGGGAATATGGAAGTCCAAGGGAATTGAAAAGAGGGAGCAAATGACAATAATGCTTTGCACAAATGATCTAATTTATATATTTTGTGTCAGATGTCATTATTCTATCATCACATAGTTATTCTCTTGGCTTGATTGTGTAATTTTGACATCATCATGGCTTGTTGTCGGTGGCACTAACTTCAAATTTTATTGCTAAGCCTGAACTTTTCAGAAACTGGCCTTTGATTCCTTTTTCTGAATTTCATTGTCATAGTGCTCATTTCTCCTGCTGTGAGTCTCCTTCTCGTATTTGTTTTTCCTTCATGGCTTTCACCAACTTGGGTAAAGGAATCACCTACACTTCTTGTTAACCTAAATGTCCTTTCAAAGGCACCAACTGTGATTTGAATAAGATGGTTATTCCCTTGTCTCCCAAAGCTATAAACTGCCAGACACTGCTGTCTTGAGGTCTCTCCATGAAAAGCAGCAATCTGAACCCTTGTGGGTAATCTCAAATCCTCTCCTTGCTCAACTTCTTGAGGTGCCATCTTCGGTCTGACATTTCTTGTGGGAATTCATCTTCACTATGTCTTTATACCACCAGAGGTACCTATACCATCAGTTGTAAAACTCTGGTTTAAATAGTTATCCATAGTACTAGGGTCTAAGATTTTTCTGTTGGACCACTGGCTTTAATCCTCAATTTAATCTTGCCAACAACAACCACAACAATAACAATAATAGCAATAATAATAATTCAATAAACGTGTATACTGCCTGACATCCAATGACTCTATGGGGCTCACAACTATCAAAGAAATTAGAAGAAAATAAAAAAAAGATGGCAAGAGTGGCATACAAAATGGATTGAAGTGAAGGGTCTCACTTTCTCTTGTCAAAGACAATATTTATGCAAGAACATATTTTGCTTGGTGGAAAATCTGCAAAAAGCCACTGGTATATACTTACTCTGTTTTTTTTTTAAGTTCTCAGGGAAAGAATTAATTCCATCCTTTTTCAAGTGTTGGAAACAAGGTTGATACTTTCTTATCACTTGCTCAGCATCCTCTCCTACTGAAAACAAATGTTGATTGCAGAAGCTGTATGATCATGGAGATAATGAGCATTAATTTACATTCCTATTTTGCAGTAATCTGTGTTCCTTTTAGCTTCTTCTGGGACGTATTTTAAGAACGTGACAGGAAGTTAAATAAGACACTAGTATTTCAATCTGGTCTTAGAGATAACTCTTTTCTCATTTATATACACACTGAGAAACGCTTGGAGATATGAATGTGAAATTCCCTTATAAAATATAACATGCAGCACAGCACCCAGAGCTAATTGTATTTTAAATCCTCTGGCAAAGAGCTACGGAGCATATTATTCACACATATCCTTAAGCTACAAGGGGATGGAGCAAAAAAGCAAAAGCAGAGTCAAAAACAAGACATAGAAGTACTTCAGCAAGAAGACCCAGGGCAGTCTTACCCACATCTCTTGCATTGCAAGTCCCGAAGTGCTAAACTGACAGTTGGCTGAGAATTGCAAGAGTTTTAGTCCAACCTATCCGGAAAGCACCAAGTTGGGAAAACCTGATTCAGAGGCTTATGAAATGTTCCTGATAAATTCGAAATGTGATTGCTCAATTTATAAAATGCAACATTTGAACTTTGATTGACAAATACACTGATTGTTTGATTGACAGATTGATTTGGTAGAGTGTTGCCTCCTTTTAGAAGAAAGAAAATAAACTAGGATTAAAATTACCAAGGCAAGCACAGGTATAGCCCACTGAACACTGGGAAGAATTTTTGAGTAATATGATTATAATTTTAAAAAAATGTTCTTTAAGTTAATTTATATATTACTCTGTTTATTCAAAGTGGTTTTTAAAGATTATTTTAATATGTGTTTATTAGTATTTTAAAGCATTTGCTTACAGTTTGTACTTCTAAGTGCTTTTGATTTTACTTTATAAACAATATTTTTATCTGAAAAAAATGCTATCTCTATGTTCCATTCTGTTCCATAAAATTGTGGATTAGATCAGTTCATATTAGCTTTCAAATGTAAATTCCCCATGAATCCCTAAATAAAATTGTTCCATAACTCATAATACTGAGAGAAATTAGGAGACTAATGCCCATTCAAGAAATATACAAGTTATTCAAAGAGAAGATTTGGAATATAGTTCACTCTGGTTTCTTCTCCAGCCAAAAAGAGCCCATCTCTGCTAAAGAAAACCAAATCTTTCAACTTATTTTAATGGTACAATTGTCAGTATGTTTGGATTAGTTTTAAAAGTTTTGTTTGATTTACCTCATTAATGTTTTGCATCAAAGGAAGTATGATAGAAGTCAAAGAGGCAAGGGAACTATCAGTATTTATGTATTATCCAATGTGGGAAAATAACATAAACATGTAATTCTGGAGCGTGGATCCTGAACCAAAGCTTTTGGAACTGAAGTTTTAAATTTCAGCTGCTGTAGGCTGACCCAGCTGCTTGTTAACTTCCCAATATATACTTTATGAGATGATCTTAACTACCTCACCTGGATTTATCTGCAAGGAATTTTTTAAAGAGAATTAAATGCAGAGCAAATTGAAGCAGTGATTCAGGTGACACTATGTTCCAACATAGTGTCATGTTTTCCTTCAACTTTTTGAAAAATGTCCTTTAGAAGGAAATGATTTCCAGAGTAGTTTTAAACAAGAATTAAACAACAATTAAACCTGTCTGTGTGTGTGTTTTAAGTATGAACAAGTGTGTTTTACACTTGTTCAGTGTATAGCTTTTTTTTTTAAAAAAATGGATCTATGTCCAAAAAAGGGACTATATCTTTTAAAAGAAAAGAAAAATAAGCAACTGGCAGGTTTATTTGGGTTTATTTCTGTCTTGGAGAATGTCTTTTGCCACTAGTATAGCTGATTATTGCCAATCCTTAATCTATATATATAAAAGTGAAATGCCAGTCATGCAACATCATGAAATCTCCAGAACTGTAAAGCCTACAAACTTGAAATTTGGTATGTATGTTCCTCTTAGCTTCTAGGTGCTCTCTAGGAAAAGATTTTTGGGAATGATCATCAGATCATTAGCATTTCTTATATTGTTATAACATGCTCTGATGCTATTTTCCCCCTTTTAAAGTAAAAACATGTTTTAAGCTCTGAATTGTTATCATCATAATCTATGGAAAAAATTGCCCTTTTTCCTGAAAATATGACCTCCCCAGATAATAAGCCCAATCAGGCTTTTGAGCGTATGCACTAAAATAAGCCCTCCCCCAAAATAAAGCCCTCCTTGAAAATATTGCAACACAGCAGCAGCAGCCATGAGGTGACTACGCTTGCCACCTCCCACACCTCAAAAATAATAAGACCTCCGTAAAAATAAGGCCAAGTGCTTATTTGGGGGGTCAAAAGAAAATAAGACCCTATTTTATTTTCGGGGAAACATGATATATATATATATATATATATATATATATATATATATATATATATATATATATATATATATATATATATATATATATATATATATATATATATATATATATATATATATATATATATATATATATATATATATATATATATATATATATATATATATATATATATATATATATATATATATATATATATATATATATATATATACATGCACACTTGAATACATGCTGGTTTAAGACTGTAATAAAGTTTACCTCCCTTCCTCTATATGTTGGAACATTTAGATTCACCTAGGTCTGCTCCCTTGCTCTTTCTCTTGGTTCTAGTTACTCAGAATTGCTGCGATGTTAATCTACTGTATTAAAATAAAGTGTGGTGAATGCTATTCCATAAAAAACCTTTGCTACAATAGGCTCTTACTCCTGATCTAAGCTACATCAGAGGAATTTTAGTTCCAGCTAAATATTAGCATTGGATCAAAACTTTTTTTTAAAAAAATGACCCTTGGGATTTAGCTTATTATCCATCACAAACCCCTCTAAGAAATCATAGATCTTTGAGGGTGTGACCCTGTAGAAGAAAACACAGCATTGGTTTGTTCTGTTATCTCCTTTTGCCTTAGAAATTAGATGTTTCCAACATTTGGAAACCATTACATTGGAAAAAGGCAATAGTTGTGTATCTGAGAGCTCAGTAGCTATTCTCTTTTCATTTTTCTATCCATCCCAGGGGCTCATTTAGATGACTCTTTAACAAGTCATGTATTTTCTTTAGTTTGAATGAGAAAAGTGTTTTAAACCAAACGACATAGGGCTCTGAATACTAGTTGTGATTGGAGCTTGATTCTGGATTTCAATATTATTGACATCAATGGAATTTATCACGATGTATTTGTGCACTAGTTTGCTTCCAACGTATATGGTCATGCACTGCAGTTCAGTGCATGACTACTGAAAATTGATGTCACTGTTGGCACTAGACAGCAAACTACCTCTTTTAATAAACAAGGAATATTATGCAGTAGCTGAAAATAATGTGGATTCTTAAGACCCCATAATTATGATCATCACAGTAATTCATATCTGGTTACAAAATGTCCAATTAGAAATAATTCTATCAGGTTTTATATATTTACCTCCTACGTTATTAAATTAGAGAGAGACAGAGAGAGAGATTTAAGTGCCAGTCAGATCTGCCATCACTTAAACCTTTAAATAGAAATTATCCTTGGCTCCATTTGTTGTGAAAGGTATAACTTATTGCAGCAATGCATAATCAGAACTGAGCACTGCATGACAAAATCTCTAAATTCAAATTTTCCTTCCCTCGGCTAACTTCCATTTCCCACCGGTGCAACCAGTCAGGTTCAGGCAGAATGTTTTTGTAATGGTCAGTTTAGGCACCATAAGGTTTGCAGATGGCATGCTGGGTGACCGTAAAGCAGTGTCTCGAAGAGATATAGCACCTACTTTTGTTTTCCCCCTTGCCTACTTCCTGCACCATAGTTCATGGCAGTCTGTCACCATAATGTAGTGAAGCACAATTAAACATAAGGTGGCATCTGACAGCCAGTTTTTAGCTGTACAAGAGATACTCCTTATAAGAGATCTAAAAGATGCAGTACTTTCTCTATTTAATTATCTAGCAGTTTCCAGCTGCAGCCAGGCTGTTATTGACATGGAAAATTTCATTTTGTTCAAATATCCTTCAAGTCTGCTTCCTTGATATTGATAGCCGTTGCTTGTATTAGCTCTTGTTTCTTTAAAAAAAATCTCAAAATGTAATAAAGGAAGAAAATACAAAGTAACAGCTAAATGTCATGATTAGGCAGGCAGCCTTCAAAGCTCTGCATCAAATCAAACTAATATTGTGGGGTAATATAAAATGTTTTTTGTACCTTATGCTTTTCCTTTCCTTTTTTTCATACTCTTGATACCTCAAAGCAATACAGATTACAAGGCTCTGTTTCAGCAAGCTGGCAAAACAGATCATTATCAACAAGAAAGAAATGAAATGGCTCCCATGGGATTTCCTGTTATATATTCTAACTAGTTTTCAATATATTGTATTAATTATCACATTTATCCATGCTATGCTCTTTCGTGTGCATTGATTATTTCCCTAAATAAAAAGCCATTGTTAACCACTCAATTCAACGTGGTCAATCAGAAGGTGTTCTTAGGCAGATAACAAGATAGCTTCTATGGTGGCAGAACAAGGTTTCGAAATGCTTCTCATTTGCTCAGAATTAGGTACAGCAGACAAGCTTGTGCTTCAGTAGATGGAGCATTGATATCATCTTTCCCTTATAATAGCCATGGTAAAACATGTACTGCTGTCATATGGAAAATCAATTTTTCTTTCATGCTTCCTTGAGTTTCACTTTCACTTTAAAATCATGTAGACATTCTTAGGCAAAAGGATTAGAACAAAGCAGAGAAGAACAATATTCCTGAACACTGAAGTTTCCTATATTTTGGCTTTTGAACTAGAAGTAGCTGCTTTTGTTTCTACTTGACTGGTCCACTTTAGAAACCATTATATTTTTTTAAAAAACATTATTTCCCCTCCTTTTCCCTCTACCACTAGGATTCAAAAGTCATCCCCAAAAAGGTTTTTCCTGCCAATTGGTACAGTAGCGTTATGGTTACGGTGTAGGTACCTCCCCAGGGGGAAACTGTCATCCATTAATGGGTAATGCTAACCCATTTGGCAGTTTCAAAAAATGCACAGGAGTTCTAGAAAAAAGAGATGTAATTGGTGCAAAAACTCATTGGAGGGCACTTCTGATGGAAGAAATTGTGGATGAAGAAATTCTGGACAAGAAAGGATTATAATCATCCACAAGTGCATCAGACAACTGCTCCTCATTACCAAGAGTAGTTTCAGGTGAGATGAGGGAACAACCATCTTGCTCAAACTCTGGTAGCCACTTTTGAAAGGACACTAAGTCTATATCCCTCCTCCTTATTATCTGCTTGTCAGCTTTTAGAAGCCTTTGGGTTAACATGGTTGCAGCATTAGCTGCTTTTTCTTCAACCCTTAGAAAAAGAAACTTTAAATTACTGTATTTTTCAGAGTATAAGATGCACCAAGGTTTTGAAGAGGCAAATTTTTAAAAAAAAGTTTTTGCACTCTGCAGACCTCCCCAAAATGGCTCATTTTTCGTGAAAATGGACCCAGTTTTTTTTTTCAAAAAAAGGACATGAATAGCTTTTAGGAGGCTTGTAGAGTGCTCCTGAGGAGTGCCCCCCCCAAATGAGCAAAAAGTGGCCTGTTTTTCACAAAAACGGGCCCATTTTTGACAAAAAAGGGCATGCATAGCCTTTAGGAGGCTTATAAAGTACTCCTGGGGGCGGGGGCAAAATTGAGCAAAACATGATGCATTTTTTGCTCATTTCTGCCCTCCCCAGCCCCCAGGAGCACTCTGCAAGGCTCCTAAAGGCTATGCATGGCCATTTTGGTGAAGGGGGCAGGGTTTCTGTATCTGTATTCGGTGTATAAAATGCACCCAGATTTTCACCCTCTTTTTTTGAGGGAAAAAGGTGCGTCTTACACTCCAAAAATATGGTACAAGTTTAAGAACCTATTTTTTTAATGAACAGCAAACAAGTGATTAAAATTAAAATTTTAGAAATAACAAACAGAATAAGTCTTCAGTAAATTTGAAATAAGATTTTGGAATTAATTATAAAGAGTCCTTCCCTTGGGAAAGATTAATATAATTTTTTAAAGTGAATTTTAAGAGTTGGAACTAAAGTAAGGTGACCAGATTTTCAGATTGGTAAAGAGGGACACCATTGACTGGAGGGGGGGGGGGCTTGATTAAAAATTTTATTTTTTGTCAAAAGGTCACCCCAGGACACTGAAACCAGCATAAATACGAATCTGTTGCCAAACAAAATTTTGATCACGTGACCATGAGGATGCTGCAATGGTCGCTAAGTGTGAAAAATGGTCACAACGGTCGCTAAGTGTGAAAAATGGTCATCAGTCACTTTTTTCAATGCCATTGTAACTTTGGTCACTAAATGTTTTCCCCCTCCTCGAGACACCTCACTTCTTCCTTCATTCCTCTTGCTTATCTACCTTCACTTTATCCGTCTTCTGCTCTTTCCCTCTCTTCCTTCCTTTCTCCTTCCATCCTCTCTTCTTTCCTCACTCACTCACTCCTTTTCTCTTCCTTCCTCCTTCCATTCTTTCAGCTTCCTTCCTTCTGCCTATCTACCTTCACCTTCTCTCTTTCTGCTCTTTCCCTGTCTTCCCCTTTCCTCCCTCCCTCCCTTCTTTCCTTTCTAGTTTCATCTTTTCTTCTTTCCTCTCTCCCTCTTTTTCTTTTTTCCTTCCTTCCTCCTTCCTCTTGCCTATCAACTTCATCCTCTTTGTCTTTCTGCTCTTTCCCTCTCTTCCCCTTTTCTTCCTACCACCTTCCCTCTTTTCTCCCTCCCTTCTTCTTTTTCTTCCTTTCTTCTTCCATCTTCCTCCTTCTCCTTCCATTCTTTCTCCTTCCATCCATCTTTTCTCCTTCCATCTTCTCCCCCCTTCCCTTCTTCTTTTCCTTCCCTCCTCCCTCCTTCCTTCCTCTCCTTCCCTTTCTCGCACACAGGAAGGGGAGGGGGGCTTTCTAGTCGCTTTCACAGCATAATTTCTTTATCTAACTTTTTTTAAAAAGTGTGCAAATCAAACGAGATTTTCGTAACCTGCGAAGCACGAAGTTATTATCTTCTGTTGTTGTTACAAATTCGCAGCTACTCTATTCTTTCCGATAGGGAACTGCATTTCCCAAGATGCCTCAGGTCCTCAAAGCGCTGAATGCGGTTTTGCAATTGACTCCAGCAAGGCCCGGTAGCCGCCGGCTGGGGTGGCTGTCAGGGCGCTGATGGTGGAGCGGACGCGCCATTTGTTACTGCTTCCAGCAATCGAAACGGACGAGGGAAGCGAATGAAACGATGCTGCGGCAGGAGAGCGAGGTGGCGGCGTGCCATTTCACCTCGCGCAGAGAACTTCCACTTGGTTCTGGGGTTTCTGCCGGGCGGCGGCAGCCCCAGAAGCAAATGGAAGTTCTCTGCGCGACTGAAACGGACGCCCGGGCAGGAGAGCGAGGTGGCGGGTCCCCGTTTCACCTTGCGCAGAGAACTTCCACTCGGTTCCGGGGCTTGTGCCGGGTGGCGGCAGCCCCAGAAGCGAGTGGAAGTTCTCTGCGTGACTGAAACGACCGCCGCTGCAGGAGAGCCGCAGGGGAGGGTGGCGGGACGCGACCACGCCTTGCGGACTCACAGCGTGGTCACTGGGAACCGCGCAGCACAGGCGCCGCCATGCCGGCAGAAGCTCCGTGAGTCCGTGACCGAGTGGAAGTTCTCTGCGCGGCAGCTGTTTCACTCGCGCAGAGAACTTCCACTCAGTCACGGAGCTTCTGCTGCCCGTGGCGGCGCAGCACAGGGGCTGGCTGTGACGCGAGGAGGTGAAATGAACTCCGCAAAGGGGGAGAAGGAGGAGAGGAGGGCTGTCTCCTCCCCCCAGCGCCTCCCGATTCCCACCGGTACCAATCCATAACATGATTACTCACCAGTGAGTAAGCGCAGCTGCAACCCCAAAAGATGAAATGAAATGGAGACTCACGCAGGCGTGCTCAGCTAAGCGGAGTCCAGCCAATCAGTGAGCTGGTTGGGATGGAAAATTTTCAGCATGCCACGTGCTGAAAATTTTCCATCCCAGCCAGCTCACTGATTGGCTGGAGTCCAGGCCAATCCAATCAGTGAGCGGCAGGCTGGGCTGGCTTAAATTTGTAGGATAGAACGGAATGATGAGCCAGCCCAGTGAGCTAGCAGCTGATGGGCAGGGGAGCGAGGGAGCTGCGAGCGCCAAAAAAAGCGTGTTTTTTTAAGAACGGCGCGGGATGCAGGAAAATTTATGAAAAGGCGTGCCTGTCCCGCCAAATGCAGGACGTCTGGTCACCCTAAACTAAAGATCACAATTAAAGGAGAAAAACATACAGAATGAAGCATTGCACATAGCGAAGGATATTTTTTGAAAAATGGACTCATATTTAATGCAATCAACAAGAGATATCTACTGCTAGAGAGAGACTATATGTAACAATTGTTATGGAAGGGGAACATGCTTTAACTGACAAGAGTTGAAAATAGATTTAGAAGTAACAGGCCAGAACAATCACTTTGAAAAAGATATTACATGGTCATACAAAAGAAATAGGTTGATATTTAAATATAGAATGCAATATTGTTCCTCACCATCTCAAGGTTACCTCAGCCTTCCTGCCTTCCAAAGTCCATGAGAACTTACATTATTAGGGGCAGTATGCTGACTCTAAAACATGTAGCTCTTTGAAGTGGTATGTAAGTTAAGTGCTATTGCTAAGCAGTGGGGGATTCAGCCAGTTCGTACCACTTAGGGAAAAGTGGTTGTTAACTTTCTGAGCAGTTTGATGAACTAGTTGTTGGAAGAAATCATTAGGGCAGAGAACTGCTTGTTAAATTATTTGAATCCCCCTACTGTTGCTAAGCACTAATAAAACAAGAGGTTGGATTTATAAAAGAGACTTATTAAATAGCAATAGCACTTAGACTTATATACCACTTCATAGTGCTTTTACAGCCCTCTCTAAGCGGTTTACAGAGTCAGCATATTCCCCCCAACAATCTGGGTTCTCATTTTATCCACCTTGTAAGGATGGAAGGCTGAATCAACCTTGAACCAATGAGATTTGAACTGCTGAAATGCAGCTAGCAGTCAGCTGAAGTAGCCTGCAGTGCTGCACTCTAACCTCTGTGCCACCTCAGCTCTTAAAGAACTTTTTAAGAAGGGACAATGAGAAAATGAAAAGAAATTAAGTTCTGTTATTTGAAGGGACTAGAGTTTAAGATTGTTAGAAGTAAAAGGAAGGGAGGCTTCCAGGACAGCATGGTGGATTGGAGCACAGCTCTGCTTTTTGTGGAGCCAACCATTGTGGTTGAAATAGAAACTGGTGAAAGGGATCAGATCCTTGGAACTCTCCTGATTAAGGAGAAGACAAGGATTGACCATGTTTGGCTCCATACAGATTCTCCCTGTGAAAAGATTGCAAAACAACATTCTCTAGCAGGTTTGAGAATCTGGAGGGTAGAAGCATATTCATTTTGCTAAACCATACCTGGTACCTTTCCAAGAGACACTGATTTTACCTACTTCTCTTAATTACTTTAGGAAGTTTGCTTATTACTGATTTATTTGGAGTTAACTTTATAAAAGACAAGCTGTACTACACTCGATTTTCCTTTCACCTTGGACGAAAGAACCTCTGAATAAGTTTAAGGACTAATAACAGAAGTTTTAATTTTTGGAAAATAACACAAAGGGGACTAAAACCTTGATTTTGGAAAGTTAAGGGGCTAGATGGACTTGAAAGAATATTTTATTTACTTTATAAAGAATTTATTAAAAAGGATATGAAGTCTTTGAAATTAATTGTAAACAATTTTCTTGTGGGAAAATTTTGTTGATTGGAAAATAAACATAAGAGTTTGACTATACAGAATCAGAGAGAACAAAGAGTTACTCTTAAAGGAGAACAGACCCAGTACTAGAGAATGAATTATATTAGCCAAATTGTTTATACTTGTCTGTTTACACTTATACTCTTTTCTGTTTCTTTTCTCATTTTTACACTTTTCTCCATCTTTATTGTTTTGTATTTGGTTTCTATTAGTTTTTTACATTTATATTTGTAACCATTTATACAACTATTGAAAAAAAAAGATGTAAAAGGAAGGAATATAAAGTTGGTTTATTTGACCAAGGTTAGAATAGATATATTATTTTTACTAATCCTTAATGGATGTTTGTTATACTAGGACTGAAATGCTGAGGCTTTGTGGATTTATAAATAACCGAGAAGATATGGGAAGGAGAGACCATTTGTTATGTGTTAAGATGTGGCAATAAGTTACTAAAATTGTCTATACTTGTAATGAAAGTGGGAATTACTTTATTTCTTTTCTTTGTACTATAGTCTTACTTTTTTCTTTTCTATTTCTTTTTCCTTTTTTGAACCTTCCACTTTTCTTTTTATCATTCTATCTCTTTTGGTTTATATTGGTTTTTATTATTGTAATTATAATTTTTAACAAAATTATTATTTTAAAAACACATTGGACACCATATACTGCAGCAAAATTATATATGCAAGACTGCCAAATCTCATATAATTGCATATCAGAACACCAACATTTTATATTTCACAAGCTACAATTGGTCCACACCATTGCATAATAAAACTTTGTACCATCTGCTTTCTCTCTTTTGTTATAAGGCCGTAGACTTCATTGTGCATATAGATGTATTGCCTTTACAGAACTTTGTGCATATGTAAGACTTAAATTAGCCTTGCTCTTTAAATATATTGCCTTAGTTGCCTAATCAGCTCATGAAGATTGCTCATTGCAATTTATTTATTTGTTTATTTAAATTTGTCATTGCAACCCAACCCAGTGACTCAAGTAAAACTCATAGAGGACCTTGCAACTTCCTTCATATTCCTTCAGACCTAATTACTGTTCTTAATTACTGTATTGTCATAACTGAAGTACAACCATATAAGTTATTGAGGAATTCTTCTGCAATATTTAGATTATAGGAAAAGGAGGTTTAACAATAATAACAACAGTACCGGGATACTAGTAACACTTTTCTGATAGAATTGTATATCCAAATATACTATACATATTTAGTGAAATCACATTAAATAGTTAATTTTCTCACAAGATACTGCAGCTTATTAATGGTGATTGACAGTTTAATTAGGACTTTTTTTCCCCTTGTGTCACTTTTCATTTGAGCATTTAACTAAGAATAAAGTAATCCATAAAAGGATAGAATTAGAAATCAGAAATGCATAAGAAGCTTTGTACTACTTTATCCTTTGCAGTGTCTGTCTCTCTCTCTCTCTTTCTCTGGTGTGTGTGTGTGTGTGTGTGTGTGTGTGTGTGTGTACAGATATGTCACTATAGATAGATATGTGAATGAACTAATTACATTGTTCAGTTGGAATAATCGTGTTTTCTTTTCTTTTACTCCACTGAATTTACCTCCATTAAGATCCTTAACTGATTTCCCTTATTTTTTTTCCAAACAAGTATCCACTCAAGCAAGACAACAGAGATATTAATCAATTATATAGCTGTGACCAAAATCCCTTCAATGGTAGTTAAGTGATGACTATTGGATTTAATAATCTCTGCTTGGAGATATGCTATGATTTTGCATAACAACACTGCAGGATTTTGCCAATGTTTGGACCAGAACATAAACATAGCATAAACAGAGCAATATTGTCTTTTACTGGCTTTATTGTCCAAACATAATTGATTCATCAGAACAATAACGATTATTGTGGCCCTACAGAAAATACAATTAATCAAAGTAGAATGTTGCATGGACAATAGTATTATAATCTAACAATATTCACAAACAACACAATTCAGCCTTGTTTAGGTATAGTTATGCCATACGTGCAACCAAATGGCAATAGGGCCACCATGCCTCCTGATACTGAATGAACAGTTGAATGAATAGAGCTGGTTTGTTATTGCTAAAAAAAAACAATAAGATAACTAGGTAGAGGCTTTGTATGTAAGGTTTTAATATAATAATGAACCTGCACAATCAGAATTCAGAGTAATAGAATGTATTTCATGTACAACCTACAGTTTTTACAGATAACTCTCTAATATGTAGATTAATGACAATATGTAGAGGAATAGAGATAGCCATGAAGAGTGCAAGAATGGTTACGTAAACATCTGCTCATGTCTGAGAAACAGGAATGGGTGAGAAAGAAACGGAAGTTTATTCCTCCTTCATTCTTTTGGTGTTTGAAAAGCTCTATCTATCTATCTATCTATCTATCTATCTATCTATCTATCTATCTATCTATCTATCTATCTATCTATCTATCTATCTATCTATCTATCTATCTACCTACCTACCTACCTACCTACCTACCTACCTACCTACCTACCTACCTACCTACCTACCTACCTACCTATCATACCAATCTCCTATCATACCAATCTGACATGTGTTTCTGATCAATGACTAACATTTGAAAATAAAAACAATTACAATAATACAGAAAGTAATATATACCCACCCATCATAATTGCTAAATTAACCAGGAATGGATCCCTTTCATTCGCTTGGTGCCCCAGGTTGGACAAAGAAATAGGTCTTTTTAAAAAAATTAAAAATCCAGAGAATCAGAGCCACCCCAATCTTTTTACTGCTTCTCTGTGGTTGGCATCCTATTTAGCTTTCTTCAAACTGACCCCGCAGGATAGAGATGGTGTTTTATTCCTAGAATCCTTACTAATGGCCATGCTGAGCCCACATCTAGAGTCTTTCCAAACCAAATATAAAATTTTAAAAGTAGCATATTAATGTCTTTATTTGTGAAACTGGCCTATTTCACTTAGAACATTAAAACATTGGAATAATTCTGTACTGTGCCTGTTGTGACTCAGCAGCAGTCACAGCCAGTCGGAGCCGAGAACTGATAAAGAGAGTTCCTTTTAAGTTTGTTTGCCTGTCGTCTGTTTAACGAGCGGAGAAGGGGGGACAGAACAGATTGACTCCTGCCTGACAAGCCTTCATTTCCGTAATTATGGAGCAGTTGATGGCTGAAAATAGACTAATGGCACAACAAATCGCGATGTTGTCGGACCAAATTCAACAGTTGCAGAGAGCTGCAACCCCCCCCCCCCAGCCAAGGAGGAAGTGCTCAGTAGCCATGCCAGATAAACATGATGGGAGTCTGGCCATGTTTGCCGCATTTCTGGGACAATGCCAGCTGTTCCTGAGTTTGAGAGCGGAGGACTTTCCCACTGACCAGACAAAGGTGGGATTCATTATCAGTTTGCTCTCAGGCACAGCTGCCTGTTGGGCTACCCCCTTGTTAGTTCAGCAGAGCCCTTTGTTGGATGACTTCCAGGGCTTTTGCCAGTACTTCAAATGAATGTTTGAAGATCCTATCAAAGGGGAAACATCTGCTAGAAGTCTGAAGTCACTGCGGCAGGGGAATGGTTCATTGCAGGACTATGTGACTGAATTCAGGCTGCGTAGCCAGGATTCCATGTGGAATGAACCAGCTCTAATGGACACGTTCCAGGATAGAATGTTTGAGGCCTAGCAGGATGAACTAGCGAGGGTGGACAGGCCACCGACGTTTGACGTGTTGATCCACCTGTGCCTCCAGATAGACGCCCAGCTGCAGAGGCGAAAGCCTCATCGTGTATTCCAGGAGACCACCAGCATGCCGGTTCAGCAAGGGACTGCAGTGGACTGGGAGGAGCCCATGGAGTTGGATGCTGTCAGACCTCGGGTGTCACAGACAGAGATGGACAGACGGCGTGCTGAGGGATTGTGCTTCTACTGTGGGGATCTTGGACACCTGGCAGGGAACTGCTCCAAGAAGAACAGAAGGGTTGTACGGACTGCAGCCGTCCCTCAGCAACGCACTATCATGTCGGACAACCAGCACGTTGGTGCAGCCGCGATATCCCGTTCGCACAAGATAGTGTGCGATCAGGGGGTGTGGAGTCCCAGGGCGGAGGCCCTGCCGAGTAAAGTAGAGAACTCTGACCCTGCGAACTCGCTTCCACCTCGGACTGTTCTACCCATTGCAGCCTGCACTGCCGTTTGTCATTCCATGAGCATGCAGTCTCTGATATGGGATGTGCAGCGGGGTGATGACTGGGTGGAGCGACAAAAGGCGGAACTGGGGCCGGCGTCCCCATGGACTTTGGAAGGGGATCTTTTGAAGTGTCGGGGCCAGCTCTTATGTTCCTGCAGGGCACATCCATCGACGGGTACTCACGCAGATTCATTGCGCGTCTGCGTCAAGATATTGGGGGTTGTTCAGACGTTGCGCCTGTCCTCCCGTCAATTTTGGTGGCCCCATCTGAAAAATGACATGCGGAGGTGCATGAAGTCATGTGCCCAGTGTCATTGGGCCAGGTCTACAAGGAGAACTCCACCGAGATTCCAGCCTTTGTCGACTCCGGTTCCCGCAGCACTGGACTTTGTCTCTAGGTTCCCAGTGGGGTGCCAGTGTCTTGGACCAGGTTCCGGGGAGGCTGTTACCAACCCTTCTGGGCCGCACTCCAATCATCGAAACCGGGGGAAGGGCTCTGCGGGAGGGGATTGCGTGGTGGCTCGACAGGAGTTGGTAGAGCTGCCGTCAACCTCCGACGGAAGTGGGGTTGGTGGGTCAGCCTTGCAGAGGGTGGAGGACCCTGGACAGGGTGTTAAGACTCGGCCGAAGCTGGTAGAGCTGCCATCAACCTCCAACGGTAGGGGGCCTGGTGGGTTGGCCTTGCAGAGGGTGGAGGACCCTGGATGGGGTGTCGACGTTGTGAAGGGCGGAAGGAAACATGGTGGCCACCGGATACCTAAGGAGTTCTGATTCAAGGGGGCTATGCCTCCAGAGGTTTGGGACTCATGAAAAAGTCATCACGGGAAATGGGTGCGGGTCATCTTGTGGACAAGTCATTCCAACCGCATCCCGATTCTCGGAACCCGGGGAAAGGGCCCTGCGGTGGGGGACAGTGTTTTGACTCAGCAGCAGTCTTCTGTGAGTCTTTTCGGGATGCAAGATTAATTATGCAGCTGGGGCTCGTTAGGGGCATATTCTGGGGATAAAAGGGTGGATGGTGCCACGCCCTAGTTGCAGGAGTCAACATTCCTTGCTTCGTTCAACATTGATTGATCATCGGTCGTGGTTTATGTAAAGATACACTTGGAGAAGTGCTTTGTTTTCCTGTAACCCTGATTCAAGGCTACATTTGTAGAGGTGCATTGCTTGTAAGAGTTTTTGTTTGGTATTTGGTTATCTCGTTAGAGACTTTATTTATGTTATTTTTGGGCTCACAGCTAGTCGGAGCCGAGAACTGATAAAGAGAGTTTCTTTTAAGTTTGTTTGCCTGTCGTCTGTTTAACGAGCGGAGAAGGGGGGACAGAACATGTGCCTAAGCGTAGAATTAAAATAATTGTGTTATATGCTTCATAATTATTTCATGTGGTTAAATCCATAAAATCTCCAAATCTAATAAGTAGGCATCAATTATTACTACAGATGAGTTGCAGAAAATGTAAAGTGAT